>NC_041753.1:12531470-12831470 GCF_004115215.2 Ornithorhynchus anatinus | reverse complement strand
CAAAAATGTAAATGCAGTGTTTTTTTTAGTGGGACAAAAGAACACGACCAATTGCCTAGTTCAAGTCCAAGTCAACTGAGACTTTACGGTTGCTGCCTCCAGGCTTCAGTGTTAAACTCAACTCGAGAGAAAGAGATTTAATAGAAATTTGTGCAACTTTGGAAAGCAGGCCCATTATTCCTACCACATACTCCACAGGAAGGTTTCCACTAGGTGTCGGGAAAAGAGATCTGCTTAAAAAACCGTCACACAAAATGAACTACACGTCGCTCGCGCAACCGTCAATTCCTCCACACAGGTTCTTCGTCCCGAGGTTTCAGGCCCACAGCTCGCCCGTTGTTTCCAACTATCACCACGGTTTAGCTGTGGGATACTCTGACCTCCTTATAAGGGCACATTTGACCTCATGAGCCAAATCCGAAATACAAAACTGGTGTGCTTTTCATAATCCTTCCTCTCTAATAATGTCCCAACAGTTTGGTCAGTCTTACAGTTATTGCTACCTTGACATGGTTACCTAATGAAAGAATCCCTTGGGTTTTTTGGGTTTGGTTTTCTCCCCCCATTCAGGGAAGTTATTTTCTCAAACCGAGGATCACGTTAGGATTCGACAGGGGGAAGGCAAGGAGAGGGGAGGCAAGTAGTAGGCTCCTCCTTTCTTAGGATCGACAGTGCTCTCCCTTTAATCACCTCTTCCTTCCTTCATTCGTTCAATCGCATTCATTGAGCGCTTACTGTGTGCAGAGCACCGTACCAAGCGCTTGGAGATTACAATCTGGCAACAGATAGAGACAATCCCTGCCCGACGACGGGCTCTGGCACGTTCTCCAGGAGGGAGGGCCTGAGGAAAGAGGTTTTTAAACACTTTCCTATTCAACACCATGAACAAACCTGCCAGCTTTCTCTGATTTTATTTATAAAACCAATTCTGCCAGTAGCGCATGTTTTCAAACCCAACTTGGATCGAATACAATGAGAGAATAGGAGAACAGAGCTGTCCTTTGGTCAGAACTAAGTCTAGGCCAGGAATGCTATTTCAAGCAATAGGACGGGACCTCTGGCAAATCAGCCATTATGTTACAAAAACATTTCCAACTGCTAGGATTTAAAAAATAATTGCTTATTAGAAACTACTTTAGGAGGTGGAAGGAAAAAAAGGGTTCCCCTGTGGCGCTAATGACCACTGTTAAGTGTCAGGGAAGCTTGTAAAGGTGACAGGTTTTTGCCTTAAAAAGCCTTGTGGCTTTTTTTCTTGAATTTGTCCCAAAACAGTAGAAGTCCTGTATTATTTCAATTTTTTTTTTTCCCAAACCATCATCCCACTAATCCCCAGTGAAACAACTGTTGGCCGCATGATCTTTGGTTAACGAAGGAGTTTTGCATAAGCACAACTACTAGATGGCAGAAGTACTGGGTATTCAGTCTCATCCCCTGTATTGTTTGATTCCTTACCACAAGAACAAGCCCAGTCTGCCCCCAGTGGTTCAGCTACGGGCTGGAGGTAGGCAAATCCCTCCTCTTCCCTCTCCCCGCCTGGGCAGTGACTAAGAGATCAACGGTAAATGGTCCTTGGAGAAAGCGCCACTACAGCATGTCACATTTTCGATGAGACCGCCTACCCCCCGAACAGAACCAGAGAAGATGGTGAACTGGGAAGGCGACTTGATTTCCCAATGAATAAGCCCAGGCCTCAGAGTCAGAAGGACCTGGGTTCTGATCCCCGCTCTGCTGCCGGGTGACCTTGGGCAAGTCACTTCACTCCTCTGTGCCTCAGTTACCTCATCTGTAAAATGGAGATTAAGACGAAGAGCCCCACGTGGGACAGGGACTGGGTCAGACCTTTCATTCATTTGCATTTATTGAGCGCCTACTGTATGCATAGCACTGTACTAAGTATCTGGGAGAGTACAATATAACAACAAACAGATCCATTTCCCGCCCACACCAAGCTTGCAGTCTACAAAACAGTGCTTAGAACAGTGTAAGCACTTAACACACGCCATCGTTATTATCAGAGGGGGATTAATACAACCTGATTAGCTTGGGTCTACCCCAGTGCCTGTCACATAGAAAGTGCTTAACAAATATCAAAGAAAAAAACAAAGAAAAGTTTGATGAATCAATAGCAATCTCATTCAGAGGAATCATTGCCCAACGAAGACTTCTAAGTTCAACAATCATTTGAAAATGCCAAAATGGACGGAGTCACGGTTTCACTACCGCTTCAAGAAAATGATTCCTTAGTAATACACTTGAAGACCAGAATGGAGAAGAGTTCAAAGGTGCACAGAGGTGTTCAGAAGGAATTCACCTGCTACAAGATGTTTTAAGAAAAGAAGGCTGCCGTTCACCTCGTTAGACGACTTTTTTTTTTAATGGTATTGAAGTGCTTATTATGTGCCAGGCACTGTATTAAGCGCCGGGGTAGATACGAGCTAATCAGATTGGACACAGTCCCTGTCCCACATGGGGCTCGCAGTCCTAATCCCCATTTTACACCCGAGGCAACTGAGGCACAGAGAGGTGAAGTGACCTGCCCACAGAACGGACAAAGTGGCGGAGCCGGGACTAGAACCCAGGTCCCTCTGACTCCCAGGCCCGGGTTTTATCTGCTAAACCGCGCTGCTTCTCATAACCGCGGCATCCGTTAAGTGCTTCCAAACACCAGCCACTCTGCTAAGCACTGGGGTATCTAGACACAAGATGAATCAACTCCAGCTCAGTCCCTGTCCCACGGTCGGGGGCGGGGGGGAAAGTGTGCAGATTTCATTCCTGTTTTACGGATTAGGAAACTTCGGTTCCTGTTCCCAAGTGACTCACCAAAGGACACTCAGCAGGTGACTGGTGGGGCTGAGGTTAGAACCCAACTGTCTGGACGCCCAGCTCTGCGTTCTTTCTGCCGGGCCTTGCTGCTTCTAACGCTAGGGCACCCGGCCGATCAGCGAAACAGGCTTCTATTCCTGCAAAGGCTCAGCATGTTACAACTCCTCATTTATCACTGTGCCGGTATCCTTTGAAATCCTTTAAGGTCGAACCACAGTTGCGTGAGATTTATCATTACAGTATAAAGCACATAAAGGAATTTCATTTTCCAGGGGCTCTGGGAGGAATGGTAGTGTATTAACCCGGGAGTCTATGGTACAATGACCTTTTCGAGGAACATAAACCAGGTTTATCACGGGAGCTGCCAATACTTCAGGAAGTCACGTTCAGTCAGGCTATTGTGCAAGTTGCCCGAATGAACCGTTTCTCCCGTCACCACATCAGGTTCTATTTAGACCACAGACTGTAAGCTTCTTGTGGGCAGGGATTGTGTCTGTCTCCCACCTTTAGCGCGAGGTACTTTCCCAAAGTGCTTAGAAAACGGTGCTCTGCCAAAACTAGGTGCTCAATAAATACCGCTGACCGAGCCAGACGAGCGCTCGGGAAATAAACGTTGCCCGATTCTGCCCATCTTGTTCTACCCAAAATGCAAAATGAAAGCATGCATCACGGCAGAGCGGACTGTACTTCAGAAACCGTATGTGAACACTGCAATAACCCCCAAGAGAAATGAAAACACTGCACGCTGAAGGAAAAAGCAAGGACCCAAATGGATCATTTAAATTTGGGCCCTTCCGTTTATCGCACAAATGTGTAATATCTGGAGTCAGGCCTGCACTCTCCTGAACTATTTTTCCTTAATCCCTTCAATTTAGAGAAATACCTTATGCCCTGGTCAAGAGAAGTTCCATTATAAATCCTAAAACAATTCCTTTTAAGAGCTGTCCCCTCCATCGATCGTATTTACCCAATGCTTACTGTGTGCGGAGCACTGTTCTCAGCACTTGGGAGAGTACAGTTTAAGAGTCAGTAGACGGTTCCTTGCCCACATCAAGCTTACAGGGGCTGAATATAGGGTGCAAATCCTAGTGCAGCGGTGGAGCAGAAGGGAGTGGGAGAAGAGAAAATGAGGGCTTAGTTGGGGAAGGCCTCTTGGAAGAGACGTGATTTTAATACGACTTGGAAGGTGGGGGGAGCGATCGTCTGTTGGCTAGGAAAAGGGAAGATGCTCCGGGCCAGAGGCGGGATGTGGGCGAGGGGTCGTCGGCGAGATAGGCGAGATCGAGGTACGGCGAGTAGGTTGGCACTGGCGTAGGTTGGGCTGTAAACGGGAAACCGGGGAGGTGAGGTGGGAGGGGGCAAGACGATCGAGGGCTTTGGAGGGGTTCCTGTTTGACGCGGAGGTGAACGAGCAGGGAAAGGAGGCCGAGGCAGTAGTCAGGCGGGATGGGCTAAGCGCTCTGGATGAAGGTCGTAGCAGTTCGGAGGGAGAGGCAAGCGCGGATTTTAGCGACGTCACGAAGGTCGAACCAAGAGGATCTGGGGATTGAAAACGTCGGTTGAACGAGCAAGATGAATCGAGGATAACGGCATGGTTCCGGGTTTGCGAGACGGGGAGGACGGTGGTGCCGTCTACAGTGATGGGACGGGAAAGTCAAGGGGAGGCCAGAGTTGAGTGGGACGATAAAGAGTTCTGTCTGGGCCACATTAAGCTCAAGCCCGTAACAAGTTAACACTTGAAATTCAAACCTAAGAGTGCAGAATGGACGGAGTCCTTAATCAAGTGCTATTATTGAGAAGCAGAGGGACTTGGTGGGAAGAACACGGGCCTGAGAGTTAGGAAACCCGAGTTCTAATTCTGGCTCCGCTACCTGCTCACTGTGTGACCTTAGGCAAGTCGCTTAACCTCTCTGCGCCTAAGACGCCTCACCTGCAAAATGGAGATGAAATATCTGCTCACTCCCCATCCTTAGACTGTGAGCCCCTTGTTGGACAAGGATGGCGTCCCACCTGCCTATACTGTATCTATCCCAGTTTTTAGCACAGTGCTTTTACTAAGCACTCAGCAAATATCACGACTATTATTACACCTATTTTTATGGTATTTGCTAAGGGTTTACTACGTGCCAGTCACTGTACTACACCCTGGGATAGATACAGGGTAATCAGGTTGGATGCGGTCCCTGTCCCACATGGGGCTCACAGTCTACAGATGAGGTAACTGTGGCACAGAGAAGTTGAGCGACTTGCCCAAGGTCACACAGCAGCCAAGTGGTGGAGCCAGGATTAGAACCCAGGTCCTTCTGACTCCCAGGCCTGTGCTCCTACCATTAGACTGGGCTCCTTCTATTCAAAAAAACAGACAGGCCCCATGATACCACTGAGTTATTTTCCTTGACAATATAGTTGTGTTGTGGGAAGGTTTCCCAGAGTTATAAATTAAGATCCTTTCCTGAATTTCTAAAAAATATGAAATTCCTCTATGTGCTGTATATTGCAGTAAATGTCCTTAAGCTAATGGGGGCACCTGTCCTCTCTCCTACTTAGACTGTGAGCCCCATGCGGGACCGGGACGGTGTCCTATTTAATTTGGATCTACCCCCGCGCTTAGAACAGCGTTTGACATATGCTGGGCACTCTGTGAATACCATAAAAATACATTCGAAGTTTAACATCACAATATTAAATGAGTTGCAATACGACTGATTCTGAGTCTCTGCAGGAGATTAAGGGTCGGGTTAGGCTAGGCCCATCCTCGGAGGCCACGAAGAGCTCATTCCTGGGTACCCCTTCCCAAATAGAGTTGTTCTTCGGAGGCGTCGACTGCTTGTCCGCTGCTTCTGCATGGCCAATCCCTGGGGAGGACCGGGAAATGGAAGAGGGTTAGCCAGGCGGGAAAGAAGCCCTATAGCCTTTTGGGGACGGTTCGGGACACAGAACTAGGTCACTGGCAGGGCAACCTGAGGAAAGGACCCGGGGGGCGGGGTAGGCTCAAATGCTGGATTCTCCTTGGAAGCTGCCAAGATGGATATGGAGAACCACAGAGGATCCACGAAAAGGCCTGGGGGGAGGTTACACTACTCACCACCTTTAAGGGACGTTGCTTTAAAACAGGATTTTATTTAGACCGTATTTACTCATGTCATTGCCTCCAAATCATAATCCCCCCGCCCTTTCCGATTTTTGAGAAGGAAATAAAAATTGTTTTAAGCACTGGATAGAGTTAGGGTAGGAAGAGAAAAAAAGTCAGGCCACCCTAAAGTTACAGTGACAAGGTTGTGGTGGTGAGGGTGAGGTGGAGAGTCCAGATGAGCTAAAGCTGCAGATTTAGGCTTGTGCCCTGGGGTTGGCAAAGAAGGGTCAAAATGAGACTCGTTTTGGAGGGTTTCTTCTTTGAAAAGGGCATGCTCCGGGGGAGAAAGTGTGTGTGTGTGGGGGGGTTGTAATTCACTGGGAGACTACTGCACACAGCGTTCATTCAACAGTGCTGCACGGAGTGGAGAGTGGAGTAGAAGTGAGAGAGTTCCAAGCGTCCTCTTCCTTCTCCTCTCCTTTTTTGTGCCGTTCCCCTTATTGCTACACTTCATTCTGCCCTCGGCCCACATAATAGTCCCGCACCTACTTTGGGGCTGCAAAAATCACATCCCAAAATACGAGGCCATTTTGTGTGTAAACACCGTACCTACTGGATTTTTTACTCAAATGTGTATGGTGGCCAAGAAAGCTTGGAGGAGTTGGAAAAATAGCTTTTTCCAGAAACCAGTCACCAGCCTTCAAGAACTGAGTCTGGTTAGTAGTACCCCCAAACTGTCACACTGTTTGGGGTGCAATTCCAAACCACATTTGCTGTGACCTGCTGGGCAACAGGGCCGAATAAAGGAGTTAAGGACTAAAGAACCACCCTTATTTTGGGGGGAAGAAACACCACACCCAAAGGCTTTAGGACTCTGGGAACAAAAGCGGGTGTCGGAGTCCTCACACTACTAAACTTTGGGGTTAATTCCAGGCCAAAAGAGGGGCTGGGAGATCCCGAAACATCTCAGAAGCTGCAGAAAAAGGAGCTGGTTCTGCTGACTGGTAGTGGTTATTCAGTAATGTTGGTATTTGTTAAGCGCTTACTATGTGCCAAGCACTGTTCTAAGCGCTGGGGTAGATATAAGGTAATCAGGTTGTCCCACGTAGGGCTCCCGGCCTTCATCCCCATTTTTACAGATGAGGAAGCAGAGGCACAGAGAGGTGAAGTGACTCGCCCGTCACACAGCTAACAAGCGGCGGAGCCGGGATTAGAACCTGTGACCTCTGACTCCCAAGATCGTGGTCTTTCCACTAGGCCATGCTGTTTACTGCCCTGCCTCTCCTCTCCACTTCATACTTCACTCTGCTGCCCAGATCATTCTTCTACAAAAACGTTCAGGCTGCGTTTCCCCGTTCCTCGAGAACCTCCAGGGGTTGCCCAACCACCACATCGAAACGGAAACCCCTTACCGTCGACTTTCGAACACTCGATCACCTTGCCCTCTCCTATCTCGCTCTGCTACTCTCCTACTACAACCTCACCTGTGCACTTCACTCCTCTAACGCCAGCCTTCTCACTCGACCTTGTCTATCTGGCCACCCACCTCTTGTCCACATCCTACCTCTGGCTTGGAACACCCTCCCTCCTCAGATCTGACAATGACTCTCCCTGCCTTCAAAGCCTTATTAAAAAAGCCCATTTCCTCCAAGAGGACTTCCCCGATTAAGCCCTTTTTCCTCTTCTCCCACTCGCTTCTGCGTCCCCTTGACTCGTTCCCTCTATTCATTCTCCTCCCTCCTAGCCCCACAGCATGTATATATCTGTCAATTTATTTATATTAATGTCTGCCTCCGCCTCTAGATTGTAAGCTCACTGTGGGCAGGGAATGTGTCTTATATTGTTACATTGTACACTCTCCCAAGTCCTTAGTACAGTGCTCCGCTCACAGTAAGTGCTCAATAAATCTGACTGACAAGCTGCCATTGGTCTTCTTAAAATACCTAGTGGCAGGTTACTTTCCTTTGAACCTTTCTGAACCTTCTGCACCTCTGAACGTCTTTCTGGTAGTAATAACAGCACTTGAGTGTCTGGTGGATGCAAAACACTGTACTCAGCCCTTGGGCATTACAAGACAAGTGAGTGACATGTTCCCTGCCCTTAGAGACTTTACACTTTAATGGGAGAAGACAGACAGAAACGTGTCTGCTTTAAACCTTTCCAGTAGGATTTTTGTCACTCTCACTACTAAACTGAAGTTGCCGCTTCAGTTAAATGACTTCTTCCATTAGCTGCTCAGGGGTCTCTTCAAGGCTTTGAAAGTCTGACCCCGACTGTGGGCAGAGGCATTCATTCACTGATCCCCAGGGAACGGGGAGGGATTTTCTTACCTTGATCGGAAGATTTGGATCAGTGAGGCGTATGCTTGGGATAAGGCATCATACAATATAAATACAGATTCTATGGTATTGCCTTAGTGGAAACAGCATAGGACTGGGAATCAGGAGACCCAGGTCTAGTCCCATCTTCGTCACTTGCCTGCCACATGACCTTGGACAAGTCATTTCACTTCTCTGTGCCTCTGTTTCCTCATCTTGGGCTAAAATACTTCTTCTTCCTACCCACATAGACTTATTACTCCAGTGCTTGGCACATAGTGGGGAACGAGATCATCATACTATTCACAAGAGTATGATGTGCACGCTGGGAAGTGATCCTTCCACTCTGCTCTGGGCCAGTTAGACACTGAGCGTACCTTGCCCAGTTTGGGGGGGGTGGGGGTGTTCTTTTATTTTAAAAAGGTTGTGAAGAAAGTAGCATAAAGGGATGAAAGTCTTGCAAAAAATGATTCAAGGTATGGAAACAGGTGCTTAGAACCGAGGACAACCTCGGAATGGGCTTCCAAGGGAGTTTTGGGGTGTTTCCATCCCCGAAAACCTATAAGATAGAATGTACAACCGCCTATTCTGGATTGTTGAGTCATTCACTTAAGCGTTAGGGGAAATGATGGGAAGCTTTCTAGAGGTTCCTTCTAGCATTACTTTATGACAGATGCTAATGGAGGTGACCAGCCACCTATAGGGTGGGTTGAGAAATGAAAAATTACCTCAGGAAGTTACCAATGGCCTAAAAAACAAACGGACATGGGTAGAGGACTACATGTGGGGAAGAAAAACAAAACTGTGCACGTGCGTGCGCGTGCACACACAAATCCATAATCCCTCCTGCAAAACAAAACAAAACCCCAAAAAACAAGAAAAGGGAGAGTAGCAGGTACTCAGAAAAATATTCCGGGAGTTGATATTAAAATTTAAGTCGATGGCTTTGTGTTTTAGTAAAAAACAATTAATGTTAAAATGGCAGCTCTCCAGGACAGGCTGGGCAATTTTTCACTGCTAGCAGTTGTGCCACTTCCCTTTTTATATTTTCTTTTCTTTTATTTGTCCACTTGTGGTTCCCAAGGTCACCAACAAGAGCCACTCCTGTGCTAAATTACGTGTGGTGAATGGAAGCAAAATCCTGAAATTCTACAAAGGGTGTACCTACTGCAAAGTAATAGGCAGAAAGGAAAGATAAAGTGAATGTTTGCTTGTGCAATTCAGTCCACTTTGTTCTCTTCTCCATGACTTCATTTTTTTTTTTCTCTCCAACTTCTACTGACCACAAAGTCATGAAAGGCGTGGACAAGGTGAACACAAAATTGTCACTCACTAAATCCCCCAACGGTGAGGGGGAGGAGTCCACTGAAGCTTGAAGGTGGTAATGTCAAAACAAGCAAAAGGAAACACCCCTTCATAAAGCAGGTAGCAGGATAGGGAATTTGGGACAGCTAAAAATATCAGAAAGTTCAAGAGGGATTTGGGTAAATTTAGGGAGCATTAGAGATCCCTAACTGGTTACCGGAAGGTGGGGCTAAGAATGCGAAGATTATTAGATGATATATACTATTTAATGACTAGCCCAGAATATCAAGGAACACAGTCATCACGTTGCCCCTGTCAGAAGCAAAATCCCGAACAGGAAGGACTGTTGGACAAACCCAGTAATGGCACTGCTATGTTGTGTTCCATGGCATCAACTTCTCGCTCAAGGTTATTTGACATTTCCTCCACCCCCAACATATTCCTGTAAATCAAGTGCACAAAAGCGGAGAAGAGTTCTTTTCCTTTTCACTCAGTACATAAAGGTAGCTTTATACCTTTCAAAACAGGTGAAAGGAGGTTTTTTTTTCTTTCGGGTTATAACCAAGACTAGGACAGGTTCAAGAGTGTGAATATTCTCATCCTTCCCTGTCCTCTTCACCCTCCATCCTGGCCTCTACCATGCAATTGCTTACTTTGGATAATTACAAGTCCCATCACCATTTATGAGCCTTCTCCAGGGCTTCGCTTCCCACTCTCACCACCACCAACCTCTACTGCTCCTCCCTCCTCCTCCTCCTCTCTTCATTGTTAGCTCACATCCTACTCTCAACAGTCCATCCAGCTCCACTTTCTCTCCTATCTGCTGCCCTTTGGTTCTTCCGATCGCTCCTGGCAGCTGAAGCTCCTCTCTCCCTTGATTCCCGCTCCGCCCCCCAGCCTCTCTTTCCCTCATTCTCCCCTTTCCTCAGGTTCATTCATTCATTCGATCGTATTTACTGAGCGCTTACTGTGTGCAGAGCTCTGTACTAAGCCCTGGGGAAAGTACACTACAACAATGAACAGTGACATTCCCTGCCCCCAACGAGCTCACAGCTCTAGGTGGATTTGGGAGACAGAAACTATACAAATACTACTTGGGGCCTCTCAGTCATCCACAGGGACTACTGACGACAGGATGTGCTTTGTGCAAAGTAAAGACTCAAAAATACCGATGGTGTTGTTGAAGATCGGAGGAGGCAAGCATCCCTCACAGTACTCACAACTCAATACAGTGGGACTGTACTTCGCACTGGAAGTTTTATCCCATTGTGTGATTTTACACCACAAATCAAAATTAGCATAATAAATATTGAACCCAATTTTCCTACCGCAGTTCACTCCCTAACGGTAAGGGTAACTCTGTGGGAGAAGCATCTTCCCTTTCTAGAGTTCTCAAAGAGAGAGTTCTCGCCCCACAGTGCTCAACCTCACAGTATATGTGTACGTAGCTATAAACTATTACAAATTATTTATTTACAGTAAGGTCTGCCTCCCCCTCTAGACTGTGAGCTCCCCATGGGCAGGGAATGTGTCAGCTAACTGTTACACTGGACTCTTCCACGTCTTCAGTACTGTGCTCTGCACATAGTAAACGCTCAATAAATACCAGGAAGAAAATTCAATTGCTAAAAGAATCGGGCTCAAATTACCTCTCCCTAAGGAATATATATAAGCACTCGTTAGACATTTCGGGTAGCCACATTTGCAAAGACAAGAGGTGTTTCATTTCTGCTATTTTTTGGTGGCAAAGCGACAGATAAGCCCAAAGAGGAAAACATGGGAGAAACTGTTGCTTGTCTTCCCTTTTTCCACGAACACCCTGTAAATAGGCTAATCCTCATTGGGATTTTAACATTTAATCAGTTTTGATTACATTAATCATTAAGGGCAATTTTTTTTTTACAGGATAATTCTACATTTGTTCAAAAGATGCACAAAATGGAACATGATCACAATCCTTTAAGCAGTACCTTAGGTGGGTGATGCTATTCTAAGTTTTTTACAGAGCAAGTTAGAAGGATACTCACCCCTTCTTTCTAGGAGCTTACCCCACACAGCACCAACACAGACATACATATTTCACAGAGCCAACCAACCCAACCCTGCCCAAAGTCGCCTTAGCAAAGTATTTCCACGGGGTACATTTTCTGACTATCATCATCGGTGGTGTTTATTAAGCACTTACTGTGTACAGAGCACTCTACTGCATGCTTGGTAGGGTACAACGGAGTTGGTAGGCAGGTTCCCTGGTCACGACAGGCCTGCAGACTAGAGGGGGAGACAGGTATTAATTCAGATAATTTATAATATAGGGTGGTAAGTGATTGCTGATTAAACAAGGTGGGAATCACTGGAACTCATTTCTCTTCCACTATCAGGGAAGGACTCACGGCGAAGTAGGAATATTAGGGGATTTATTCATTTTATACTGGCAGTTTAGAATAGCCAAAACAGAACAACACGCCGCTTATCCAAACATTAATCATCTGATTGGTCCCATTACCCAACTGAAAACAGGCCTGCCGACGTTCGTGTGCTACCTTTCCTGTTTCTGGCCTTTATCGTCTCTCTCTGTCAGTGAACCTTCTCCTTCTCCAGCCAGAATTTTTCCTTCCTGAAGGTCCTCTGAGACTGTCCTTTTCAAGGTCACCAATGACCTCCACAGAGCCAACAGGCTCTACTCTGACCTAATGCTATTTGACTTCAGTCACTTATGCCACTGGAGGAAAGAGGGAATGATACCCACTTTCAGACCTTCACCTCACCGGCCTCCCCCAGTTCTTCTACCTCTCCTTCACCGGCTTCCCTTCACCTCATCCCCTAACTCTGGGTGTCTCCTAAGGCTCCGTTCTGGGTCCCCCTACTCTGCTCTTTCTACACTTTCTCTTTAAAGGCTTCAGCTACCAGCCCTAAGCAGCCTTCCCCACCTCTTGCTCTTCATGACCTAGCCACCTATTTCATCGATAATGCTCATCTCTCTAAAATCTCCCCGCACCTCTCCAGACCCACCCTCTTCGACTTCCCCATCCTTCCCAGCCGTATTTCAAGAGATCTTCTGCCACCCCTCAAAATCTACCGTCTCCTCCTATGCCTTTACCCCCAGCCCTTCAAATCTTATCAAAGCACTTATCCCCCCCATCTCTTCTCCCCTCCCTGGCTACCATCTTCAACCACTCACTTTCCAGTGGTCTCAGTATCCTTGGCACTAGTGTTTTTCATCCTATTTTAAGCACTTATGAATTTTCATTTGAATATTCAATGAACGCAATACGTATTTCATCCTGATCCATTTACACTACCTGTTATATATATATGTATATATTTTTGGTCCTCCTCCCTCTCTGTAAATTTTTATCTCTCCAGAGGATTGTAAGCTTCTTGAGGGCAGGAAACATGTATTGTGCTGTTGTAGTCTGCCAAGCATTTAGTACAGTCACTGCTTGGAATTCAATCAATGGTACTCATTTAGTGCTTACTGGGTGCAGAGCACTGTACTAAGCACTTGGGAGAGTTACAGTGCTAGAGTTGGTTGGCATGATCCCGGCTCACAAGGGGCTTACAGTCTAGATACGGAGTCAGACATAAAAATAAATTACAAAAAGGGGAGGCAATAGAGTATAAGGATGTGTAATAATAATAATGTTGGGATTTAAGCACTCACTATGCGTCAAGCACTGTTCTAAGCGCTGGGGTAGATACAAGCTAAATCAGGTTGGACACATTCCCTGACCCTCCCGGGGCTCACAGTCTTAATTCCCATTTTAGAGATGAGGCAATTGAGGGACAGAGAAGTGAAGTGACTTACCCAAGGTCACACAGCAGACAAGTGGCGGAGCTGGGATTAGGAGCCAGGCTCTTCTGACTCCCAGGCCCGTGCTCTACCCACTAGGCCGTGTTGCTTTTCACGTACAGAAGTACATAACTGCCGTGGGGCATCAGGGTGCCTACGTGATATACACCCAAGAACGAGGGCAGATAGGGTGGGGAAATGGGACAGTCAGATACTTATTTACGCAAATACCATTCATTTGATCTAAACAGCTATGTAGAGGGAAAGAGTTAATGTTCCACTGTATTAAATTTAGAGGCACGGAATGCACACGAAATGTCTTTTAAGAGGTTATGCGATGGAAGCACATAATCGGGCGAAAATGAAGGGGAAGTTGGCTGGCCGGAGGGCTGAGGAATCTTGGGGGCTATGAGTTCCAAGACTTCTGGGGCTTTGAGGGTGGTGTGAGGAAAAAGGAACCCCTTCCCTGTCTTTTCAGCACTTAGAGCAAAGCTTGCCTGGGTTTCACAGACCCCTCCCCACCCGCCTCGGAGGTATTTCAAAGCACAGGAGGAAACAGTCCGTTACAGACACAGAACTCAAGTGGACCCAACGATCATCGAAGGGTATTTTTTGAGGCCCTACTGTGTGCAGAGCACCGTCCTAAGCACTTGGAGAGTAAAATAGTTGGCAGACACAAGTCCTGCCCTCAAGGAGCTCACAATCTGGTGGAAAAAACAGCTTAGCGCAACGGGCTTTGAGGCACACTGGGAGCCGCTTCATCTTCTGTGGTATACTCACCCTAATTTTCTGCGCTGGACACATGAATACCCAGCAGGTGCTCTAGGACCGTAGGCTCCTTGTGGGAAAGGGAACACGTCTATAAATCTTATGTTGTACTCGCCACGCAGTCACTTAACTTCTCAGTGCCTCAGTTACCTCATCTGTAAAATGGGGGTTAAGACTGTGAGCCCCACGTGGGACAACCTGATTCCCCTGTGTCTACCCCAGCGCTTAGAACAGTGCTTGGCACATAGTAAGCGCTTAACAAATACCAGTACGTGTTCACTAAATACCACTGAGTGGATTTAAATAAGGACAGCAAGGAGAACAAAAGAATATTCTTTAAAGATGCAGTAGGACAACGCAGCGGCAGCTGAAAACTGGGAACCAACTGCCACAGGAACAGCAGCATGCACGCTGTAAACAAGAAAGGGGTGGCTCATCTAGGACAGAAGCTTTCTAAAGATCATAAGACAAGAGGCCAAAGTGAAAACCGCGCCAGACACCACAGACAACAGGACAACACAGAACGAGGACATCTTCGTGCGTGCCAGTGCGGACGGGACGGCGGAGTCTGACGTTAGATTCCGCAGCCCCACATACGCTCATGGGTGAATTTCGCCGTCTTCAAACACGAAGGAGAACTTCATTTGCACTTGTGGGGGGGAGGCGGGGGGCTGCGAGGGAGGAAAAGGCAGAGGTACAATTCTTCCGGACAGGCTGCAAATCCACCACTGAAAATGTCAAGGAACCGGTGGTCTCTGCTACTTACGTTTCCGGGCCGAGCTCGAGAGCTGCGATCCCTTCCACCCGCACGGTAAATGACCGGCAAGATTTTCTACTGTTGAGTCTGATTTATTTTGAGGTACGCTCAGTTCCCCGATAACGCCGGAGTGACGTCCCCTGACGAGTCCAGCACTAGGGTGCCTAGGCCGTGATCAAAGGCCACAAGGCATGCGTTCGGCCCTTTCTAGCTGGAGATGTGTTTTGTCAAAAGAACACTTGCTAATTCCCCAAACAGTACATGGCCCAGTGAAAAACACACATGGCAAAACTGGGGGTACTGATTTTTAGATGGTATCTTACAACTGCATCCTCACCCCTTTAGACTGTGAACCCCTTGTGGCTCATTGACCTGATTCTTCTCGGGTACTCCGCACAACCTAAGCACTTAATGACAGCGGGGCTAGTTCCGGTTATTGGAAATCCCTTGGCTTCCGAGCCTCAGTTTCTCCTAAGGAGGAGAATGCTTGCCAGCTGCAAGTAAAGCTTAATGGGAATATCTGTCAGATGCGTTGTCAGAGAAAGGTGGGATCTCTTTTCTGGAAGATTTCCATATACCCCCATTTTAGTTTTAGAATCAAAGGGCTGAAAAGTATTTTGAGGTCAATTAGCATAGCCATCTTCCGCGATAACAGCAAATCAAACAATCGTATTTATCGAGTGCTTACTGGACGCAGGAGGGAGAACAAGTATTGGATCACCATTTTACAGGTGAGGAAACTGAGGCCCAGCAGGCAAATGGTGGAGCTCGAGTCCTCTGACTTCCAGGCCCACACTCTTTCCACTAGGCCCTCTTTGCTTCTCTGAGTTGGGATCGTTCCCAAACACTCAAGGGGCTGATCCTGTCCTATCTTGTGCTTGCTCTCTGCTTCTGTTTCTTATTTATATCTTGGGAGCACCTGAATGTAGCATTCAACCCTACCTGCCACGAGAACGCATTCTACATTCCTATTCTCACAGAAGCGTACAGTGTAGCCATTCATTCGGCCCTTTAATCTGCCACGAGCCTTTATGATAATGGCAACAAATAGGCACAGTTCTGCCCACTCCCGTATTAATGGAGAAAATCAGTTCCATCACTTGGATACTTTGTTCCTCTAATGTCTTAGAACATGATGATTTGGTGGAAATTTGGACTAATCTGCTACGGATTTTGATTCAAAAACTGTTCCAACTGGCCTGCCGACACTCAAAACACTTGACCATCAACTTCGAGGCACTTAATCAGTTCTCTCCCACCTCCGGCTACTTATCGTCACTTCCCTCCCACAGCTTGCACGCTTCGCTCCTCTCAAGCCGACTCGCTGGGCCTCGCTCTCGTCTCTCGCCATCAGTCTCCTGCTCACGCTCTCCCTCCTGCCTGGAGTAAGCGCTCGATAAATACCAACGATCGACCGACCGGAACCTCCTCCCCTTTCACAGCCGGCGGACCACTGCTCTCCCATCTTCACATCTTCTCCGGGAGGCCTTTCCAGAGTCACCTCTTCACCCTAACCCCTCTTCTGCCACTTCAGCACTTCCAAGTCACCCAAGTGTCTGGGCAGTCGCACCACGGCACCTCAGTACCTGTCTAAACTCGGTCGCTTCCTCCTGTCATCCACTTTCAGTGTCTATCTCCCCCGCTAGACTGTCAGCGCCGAGAATGCACAGATCCCAGCTACTAACCGCATCGTACTTTGCCAACTGCTTGGTACGCTGTTTTCTGCAGAGTAAGGGCTCAATTCCATTGACTGATTGATTCTATCTCCCTCTAGACTGAAAGCTCACTGTAGGCAGGGAACTCATCTGGGAACTCCGCTGTACTCTCCCAAGCGCTCAGTACAATGCTCGGCACGGAGGAGGAGCTAAGTAAATACCACAAATGATGATTGCCATTAAGAGAACAATAATCAAGCTGTTTTAAAAACCTAAAGCTGTATCAAGGCCATGGACAGAAAGATGTGTAGACAGCATGTCCACAGTGATTCTAACAAAAAGTCAAAGACTTCCCTGAATTTCTGATTTGAGAAGGGCTGGAATCTGTTCCTCTGAAACATGGCTGCATTTATGAATACTGTGGGCTGCATTTTTCCATAGACTTGCATGCAATTCCAGAACCAACCCCAACAAGACAGCAGAGTCTTACCCGTAAAAATTTCACTGCCCTTCCTTCCTCACCCCATCCCTACCCCATAAACACAGCCCACTCCTACTCTACCACACCACGCTCCAGGATGATTTTGTTTGAACTTCAATCTCCCAGGGTGATGCAAATCCCTCTCCAGTCCCTTCCCTCTCCCCTCTGTTCCCAGCAGCTGGTTAGCAGGGTCCCAACTGGGCGGAGACCTGGGTCCTGGCTCTGCCTTCTGGTCCCACGTGGCAAAGAGCGAGCTTGGTCTGCTGGAGCTAAGCATTTAATACAGTGCTCTGTGCACAGTACGCACTCAATAAATACCGCCGATCGGCTGACTCTGTCCCCTCCCTCTCAGGGCGCTCTGACCATCTCCCCCGGCCCCAAGTTCACAAATGGAAAATGCCAGCAAGAGGAGTTTCCAACTGATCTCAACGAGCGGTGAGAACACAGCGAAAGGAATTTACTTAAGATAACTAAGGCCCACACTGGAAGTGTTTTTATGGATCAGTCAACACTGCAGGCACCTGTCAATTTAAAGGCAAGAAATGCGATTCTGATATCTAAAACTAGGAGTGCTTCTGCAAAGGTCACAATTAAGAAACTAAAGAATCATATTCAATACTAGTGGCAATTTCGGGGAGGTCCCTCAAGAGAAAAGTTTCCAGAGACCCAGTTTTCTAGTAATTACGAATAGAAAAGGAGTCCACAAAGGGAGGAAAACCCAGACCACAAGCCATTTCTATCTTTGAAATTTATAAATTGACAGTTGGAGATTCAGAATTACACTGAAATAAACTCCTCAATGGCAGAGGTGATGGCGTTCCATCCTAGAGTTTGGCTGGCTGGCATAATTGGTTTTCAATCAGCCCACAGTATTTATTGAGGGCATATTGTATGCAGACCACCTTCTAAGAACTTGGGGGAGCACAACAGAGATAGAAGACTCAATCCCTACCCACAGGGAAATTACAATCCATTGGAGACATAAAATAATTTCTAAAGAAAAGGAAGTCTTCAAACAGTAGTTTGTCAATTTATACGTACAACAGTGCAACAAGACGTTATGAGTGCAGAAGTGCTGCCTGAATTGAGTTTCTGCCAGTTTACTTTCGTTTTCTAAACGAAAAATTTAGATGGAAAAAAAAAATCAGAAAGGCAACGGAATCGGCCGTCCCCAAGACTGAGGTATAATTCAGGTAGTTCAATCTGAAAACACAGAAAATATCCAACGTGTACTTTGAAACAGAAAGTTGAACCACTGCAGGACTACGTAGACAAGAAGAGTTGCTTTAAACCCACCCACTTCCTGACACTACCAGGAAAAGCTTAGATCCAGGGCGTTCCAACTCAGTTGGAGTTTCCCACTTTGGATAGCAGGAGATGTGGCAGGGATCTAGGGCCGGATCTAGTAGGAGCTGACTAATGTGGACTCAGACTGCACAAATACTTTATAAGATGCTGCTCCTCTTTCTTCCTACTCCAAGCCCCGGCGGGAACATAACTGGAAGGGACAGGGAGTCTGACCGACGGGGCCCAAGGCGACAGTGTTATAAATCAAATCTGTAGTCTTCAGTCTTCCCTAAATCCCACACCTGCCTCATTTGTAAATATTATGTATTACCTTATTTATTTTGTTAATGAGGTGTCGATCTCCTTGATTCGATTTATCTTGATGATGTTGTCTTGTTTTTGTTTTGTTCTGTTTTGCATTGCCGTCTGTCTCCCCCGTTTAGACTGTGAGCCCGTCATCAGGCAGAGAAGCAGCGTGGCTCAGTGGAAAGAGCACGGGCTTTGGAGTCAGGGCTCATGAGTTCGAATCCCAGCTCTGCCACTTGGCTGTGTGACTGTGGGCAACCCACTTAACTTCTCTGTGCCTCAGTTCCCTCATCTGTAAAATGGGGATTAAGACTGTGAGCCCCACGTGGGACAACCTGATTCCCCTATGTCTACCCCAGCGCTTAGAACAGTGCTCGGCACATAGTAAGCGCTTAACAAATACCAACATTATTATTATTGTCTCTGTTGCCGAACTGTACATTCCAAGCGCTTAGTACAGTGCTCTGCACATAGTAAGCGCTCAATAAATACTACTGAATGAATGAACCTGCCCTCCCTTCTCCAAGGTGCTTCCGGCACTAATTCCTAGTATTCCAAGTCATATAAATTCATCAGCCATCTCCACACATGTGCACGTACGATTCTATCCTTATTCGATCGTTCGCTTTGATTGTAAATATTTTTAGGTCCCCATTAGTAGTGCAAGCTTCCAATAGGCAGGAGTGTCTCACTTGCTGGTTGTATATTTCCCAAGTGCTTAATCCGATACACTGTTTAGAGTGGATGCTCAATAAATGCTACTATTACTGAAACTTCAGAAAAAAGCCCCGTCTGCTCTTTGCCAGGAGAATCCGTCATCATCCCCCTACTCTGTAAACTCGTTAATGGACAGGGAACACACCTGCTAATTCTGTTTTACCGTGCTCTCCCAAGCGCTCAGTACGGTGCTCTGCAGGTAGGAAGCACTCAATAAATACCACTGATTGATCGTCACTGAAATACCAAGCTTCCCCCTCCAAACCAGTGCGATACGGTTAGCTTGATTTGGCCTCGGTGAAACGAACAGCAGCATACTCTTGCTAAGCCACAGTTCGGGAGTCTGCATATTTAACTATAATTCTCTGAATCTGTATATCATTTGTATCTTGGAGTGGTTTTGCAACCCTGTCTCATTATAAAAGTAAAACATCCTTGATGTGTAAATGACTGCAGATGCACTCAATTTTCATTGGGGTTGGGGGCTTCGAACAGGGCTTTTAGGGGTGGGAGAGCGGCTGGGATGGAATCTGAGCACAATAAACTGACCTGGGGTTGGAAAGCTTTAATTGGGATGTTTTCTGCCCTGCCTGGAAATCCCCAGGCCTGGTTAGAGACCAAGGAGAAGAAAAGCTGAGAGTCCAGGCCCGGTTAGTTGCGGGGTCAAAAACACTGGCTTCTGAGCCCACGGCCTGATTGCCCACGAGGGCAATCGATGGCTCCTCGCCTCCGAGAACCTGCGGAACGTGTGCCTTTGTGGGGGATCACATCCTCCCAGTGCCAAGAGCAGGTACAGGAATCAAATGGAAAGCGGAGCAGGTTTCCAACGGCAAACAAGTGCTTGCTGTCTATCATTAAATGTTAAAGAACCCAAGGGTAGACATCTCACCCTACAGGAACTTCAGGAAATACCTAAAGGTTCTAAGGTCGGATTTTTCAGGCGGCCAAATGGGTGTCTCTCCCCCCCGACCCCTCAAAATGGGGGGCATGGGATGGGAAAAGGTCACAGCAGACGGTTATAATAATAATTACGGTCTTCGGTAAGCGCTTACTACGTGCCAGCCACTGTACTAGGTGGATCGGGTTGGAGACGGTCCCTGTCCCACGTGGGGCTCACGGTCTCCACCCCCACTTTCCGGCTGAAGTAACCGAGGCCCAGAGACGTCAAGCGACTTGGCCGAGGACCCACAGCGGCCCAGGGGCAGAGCCGGGATTGGAACCCCTGACCTTCCGCCTCCCGGGCCACTAGGCCACACCGCTTCCGATCTAGAGCTTATCCCAACGCCAGATCCCGATCGTTCCCGGCCCTGCGGTCACAGGCGGAAAAAAAAAAGTCGATGCCCCCCGGCTCCAGATAACACAAGCCTTGAATGGGGGGTCGCCGGAGCCCCCCGTCCCCCCACCATCCCGCGCCGGCTCTTTTTCCGTCTCGTCAGGAGGGAGGCCCGTCGATCCCCGAGGCCCAGCCCGACGTCTAGCGGCGCCCCAGCCCCCAAATGGCGGTGGGGAAAGGCGGGGGAGACGACACCGCGAAGAGGTCACGGCCTCCCGGCTTTACCGGGGGGGGCGAGGGGGGGCTCAGCAGCCAAGGGGCGGTCGGGGGGCTCATGAACCCGGCGGGAAGGAGCGCGAGGGGGACGACTCGAAGCCGGCTGCTCCACATCCCCCCCCACCGACTGACAGGCCTCCCGGGTCCCTTGGCCCCCTCCTCCCCCGGGGGATCCGCCGCCGCCGCTCCGAACCGGCCACTCACCAGCAGGGAAAATCCCATCCCAGCGGACGGCGCGGCCCCGGGAGCCACGGGGAGGGAGGGAGGGCGCGCGGCGGCGCGCGCGCCAGAACACCCGCTCCCCTCCCCCTCCGCCGGCTGGGTGGGGGCGTCACGTGCCCCTCTCACTACGGCGCGCGGCCCTGCGCGAGGCAGGCTTTCGGATCACGTGAGCGCGGCCCTCCCCCCGACCAACAGGTCGCGAGACACGGCGCCTGTCCGGCGGGGGCCGTTCCCCGCCCCAACGGTCGGGGCAGACGCGGAAGGCGGGAAAGAGGGCGGGGCGCGCGCGCGGTGGCGGCCTAATGGCGTAGGCGCCTGAGGTGGGGATGGGGCTGAAGGGGCGGGAGCCCGAATGGTCGCGTCGATGGGCACGGTTAACAACATCGGCCTCACTCTTGCTTCGCTGGCCATCTCCCCCGTTTAGACTGGAAGCCCGTCGTGGGGCAGCGATTGTCCCTATCCGTTGCCCAATTGTCCATTCCAAGCGCTTAGCACGGTGCTCCGCACAGAGTAGGCACTCAGTAAGTACTATCGAATGAATACTATTGAATGATGCTTAGCCCCCTCCGCGTAGGCAAGCCATCCTCCTTCACCGCCCCCCCAGCCCTCGACGACCCAGGGCAAAGTCGGGCCCTTCCATGCGCACAGGGTGGCGTGGGCGCTCGGCAACCACCGCGGCTTGACGTCTGAAAACGGTTTCCGAGGGATGGCTCCGGTAGCCGGTGAAGATGTAAGAGCCGGCCGCTTCCCGAGCTAGCCCAGATCCGTCCCACGGGGCGGGGGCCTGCGGGGGCCGGGACCCCGTCCGCAGTTGGGGACGGCTCGCTTGGACCTGCCTTGTACCCGCCAGCGCTTGGAACGCTGCTTGGCCCATAGGACGCGCTTGACGAATACCACCGTCGTCTTGATTGTTAAAGTGAGACTACCCGTCTGGCCTCGCCTGCCGGGTTGGGCCGGTGGGGATTTCTAGGTTCTGGTGGTCATTTGCAGTAATAACGATGATAATCGTAATCATCGTTAAGCGCTTACTGGTCGGCAAGCAATGTTCTAAGCACCGGAGAAGATACGCGCTTACCAGGTCAGCCCCTGTCCCGCACAGGGCTCACAATCTAAGTAGGGAGGAGAACGGGTATTGAATCCTAACAGAGGCCCAGAGAATAATGTTGGTATTTGTGAAGCGCTTACTATGTGCAGAGCACTGTTCTAAGCGCTGGGGTAGATACAGGGTAATCAGGCTGTCCCCTGTGAGGCTCACAGTCTTGACCCCCATTTTCCAGATGAGGTAACTGGGGCACAAAGAAGTGACTTGCCCACAGTCACCCAGCTGACAAGTGGCAGATCTGGGATTCGAACCCATGACCTCTCCCAAGCCCGGGAAGTGAAGTGACTCACCAAAGGTCACACAGCAGGCATGAGGCAGAGCCAGAATTAGATCCCAGGTCCTCTGACTCCCCAGCCCTCTCTCTTTCCACTAATTATAATCCTGGTATCTGTACAGCGCTTACTCTGTGCCGAGCACTGCTCTGAGCTCTGGGATGGGTACAAGGCGATCAGGTTGTCCCACGTGGGGCTCCCGGTCTCCATCCCCGTTTTAGAGATGAGGGAACGGAGGCACAGAGAAATTAAGCCACTTGGCCAAAGTCACACAGCTGACAGGTGGTGGAGCCGGGATTAGAGCCCACGACCTCT
The DNA here is from genome assembly GCF_004115215.2 of Ornithorhynchus anatinus. Lineage (NCBI taxonomy): Eukaryota > Metazoa > Chordata > Mammalia > Monotremata > Ornithorhynchidae > Ornithorhynchus > Ornithorhynchus anatinus. The sequence goes on along the minus strand of NC_041753.1, from coordinate 12,808,730 downwards.
GACTCCCGAGCCCTTGCTCTTTCCGCTGAGCCACGCCGACTCCCGGGGCCACGTTGCTCCAGTCTGTCTGGTTTACGTATTTCTTTGTCCATTTGTTTATTCATCCATTCAGTTGTATTCACTGTACTAAGCACTTGGGAGAGTACACCATCACAATAAACGGACATATTCCCTGCCCACAACAAGCTTATCTCCGACAGCCCGGTTTTCAGCTGGTCTGTCCTCTGTCCAGTCCTGATACGGAACTGGAAAAATAGGTTCACAGGACAGGAGTGGACAATTCATCGCCCTAGGCCGTCTCGCCTCTGTTCCATCTCTCCTTGCTGCGACTCAGCGCTCCTAGCCTGGAGGTCAGTGGCCTCGGCGCAGCTGGGGATGCTCAGACCCAACTAGCTAGCACACATTGTCCAAACTCTCAGACACTGATTTCTACACTCCTGCACAGACTGAGTTGGACTTGGACCCATACCCTTTGAACACTTGATAGTCACCCCCCACTCAGCCCCACAGCACTCATATACATATCTGTAAGTCATTCATTTATATTCCATTATCATATTTATATGATTTATTTATAATATATCAATGTCTGGCTCGCTCTCTAGGCTGTAAGCTCCTTGCGGGCAGGGAATGTGTCTACCAACTCTGTTTATCGTACTCTCCCAACCCCTTAAGTACCAACGTGGCGTAGTGGATGGAGCACGGACCTGGGAGTCAGAAGGTCACGGGTTCTCAGCCCGGCTCTGCCACTTGTCTGCTGTGTGGCCTTGGGCAAGTTGCTTCACCTCTCCGGGCCTCAGTTCCCTCATCTGTAAAATGGGGGTCGAGACTGTGAGCCCCACGGGGGCCAGGGACCGTGTCCCACCCAATCCGCTTGTATCCACCCCAGCGCTTACTAGAGTGCCTGGCACACGGTTAAGCGCTTAACGGATACTGTTATCATTGCCAAGGTCCACACGCAGTAAGCTGTCAATAAATACCAGGGTTTGATTAGCTCAGCCCTTGCGTCCGATAGTCCCCAAACACATCCAGATTTGGTCCAGGTTGACTGCCCCCGAGGAACTAGGCCACCATTACACATTAACTGTGAATTCGTGAACACGTGACAGAATCCCCCGTCATTCCAGACCCCCACCCCCTCCAAGAGTAAATGCTGGGCCCCGATCTAGTTTTGATCAGTTCCCAACTAGATGTAGTCAATGAAGCTCAGCTCGGGCCCCAGTTTTCAGCCCGGGCTGATTTAGCACTATGACTTGATAAGCCAGAAGGTGCTACTGACATTAGAATGCAATTGCAGCAATCATAGATTAGCTATCGATTCATTTTGAGAGACATAACAGTCCTCACTAAATTATAATCTTAGGTAGCAGGTCACCTTCTTCAGAGCAGGAAAACTGATTTAGATCCGAAAGCTCTTTCGGTGCTATGGAAGAAAACTTCACAGATGCTGTGCTGCATTTAGTAGGGTGTGTCAGAGACAAGTTTATTGATGATGGTATGTGTTAAGCGCTTACTATGTGCCAAGCACTGTTCTAAGCGCTGGAGCACTGTTCTAAGGACTGGTGCTATTATCTTCTAGCACTAGTAGGGAGTGGTGGTTGACGGGCAGCGTTTCCTCTGCTAGTCAAGGCCAGCACGACTTTAAGCAATACAGAATTTATGTGCATTTGGTACAGCATTCTAGCTTCACAAGTAATTGAAGAGCACAATTTCTCCTCGGCTAATTGCCCGGCCCTGTGTGGTTCTCCTCATTATAGCGGTCCGGTGGGCAGATATCACGGATAAGCCAGCCAGGGGTCTTGACATAGCTAAGGGAGGAACAACCTCCTCTGGTCTCAAGACCTGGGCCTACCAAGTTCCCCCATAAGGCAGACAACTCTCTTCCCCTCTTCAAAGCCCTACTGAGAGCTCACCTCCTCTGGGAGGCCTTTCCAGACTGAGCCCTCCCTTACCCTCTGCCCCTCCTCCCCTCGCCATCGCCCCGCCTCCCTCCCTCTGCTCTACCCCCTTCCCCTCCCCACGGCACTTGTGTCTATTTGTAGGTATTATTTATTACTCTATTCTATTAATGATGTGTCTATGTCGATGATTCTATTTATTTTGATGGTATCGATGCCTGACTACTTGTTTTGGTTTGCTGTCTGCCTCCCCCTTCTACACTGTGAGCCTGCTGTTGGGCAGGGATTGTCTCTATCTGTTGCCGAATTGTACAGTCCAAGCGCTTAGTACAGTGCTCTGCACACAGTAAGTGCTCAATAAATACGATTGAATGAAGGGGACAGGAACTGTGTCCAACTTGATTAACTTGAATCTACCCCAGGGCCTAGTAAAGTGCCTGGCACGGAGTAAGTGCTTAACAAATACTATTAAAAAATATGTTTAAAAACCCTCAAGAGGGTGCTTCAGTGGCCCGTGTGTGTAGAATCTCCTAATTTCGCATTCATCCACAACTCTGCAGCCAGTCCTTAGGGGACAAAACTGGTACCAAGAGAGTTCGTACCCTGACTGTAAATTGCCTCGGGTACAGGAACTCCTGTGTCATGACTGGGCATCCAGCATTTACAGGAACTCCTGTGTCACGACTGGGCATCCAGCATCAAAAATGAAGACAGCGTCCCAAAGTCAACCTACGGGGCCGGGGAGGAGGCTACACAGACGTTGAAAAATAATGACCACCACAGCCCTGTGGCCACCTGGCCCCACTGGCACTGGCCTTCCCAGACCTTCCCGGAGAGATTCTAGCACATGTTTCCCAGAGCTCCTGGTGGGCAGCGACTGCATCTATCAGATCGACTGTAAATAATAATAGAAATTTGATAAGTGCTTACTATGTGCCAAGCGCATGTTCTAAGCGCTGGGGTAGATTCACGGTCATCAGGTTGTCCCACGTGGGGCTCTTACAGATGAGGTAACTGAGAAGTAAAGTGACTGGCTCAAGGTCACCCAGCAGACAAATGGCGGAGCCGGGAATAGAATCCACATCTCTGACTCCCAAGCCCGTGCTCTTTCCGTTAAGCCACGCTGCTTCCCGTATTGTACCCTCCCAGGCGTTTAGTAGGGTGCTCTGCACGCAGTAGGGGCTCAATAAATACCAACGACTCATCGATTGTCCCAAAGAAGAGCCATCTTAGCCAAGGTGAAGTCTATGGCAGGAACAGCAGCAGCAGCTTGGCAATTTCTCCTCCACTCCTTCCTGCCATTGCAGCCATGGGATCCTTTCCTACCACCCCAAAATTGATGCCCTAATGGACGGTGGGACATCGCTCCAAAAAGCATGTCTTGCTTGCCGAAAGTGGGTCACCCTCCTTGAATTCATCTGGCCTCTGGGACTCTTCTTGGCACCTTTGAGTCTCTGCCCGCACAAAACATGGAAACAAAATTAGGCGCAAAGAGGGGTTATTCTAGAATCCACTTTCTATACCTAAAATGCAATTCTTTTAACGTTTGTCAGAACCTGTGGCGTCTTCTTTCCAACTATTCCAATGCACGAGCAGGGGTTCATAGGGAGAAGGTAGGTCCCACAGGCAACAGGACGTGTTCTTGAATTTTTGTTTTTTTATAGTAGGGTGATGGTTTCTGCTGAGCCATCCCTTCTGAGATGTGAGTCCCGTATGGGACAGGACTGTGTCCGACCTGATTATCTTGTACCTACCTCAGTGCTTGGCATATAGCAAGCACATAACAGATATTACAACTATTATTACTGTTATCGTTATTATTGTTAACTAGCCAGAGCAGCAGCAGTGGAATGAGCAGTGAGGCCCCAGATGGAAGCCAGCAGCACTGGAGCGGGAAGATGGGAGAATTTGAGGAGTAGGAAGATGGGAGAGGGAGGGGATAGGAAAACCAAGGACCAAGAATTGGGGAGGTCTGGGAGGAGGGAAGGGGTCAGGATTACTCCCCCGATGAATTCAAAAAAGCAGAGACCCCAGCGACGAATATTTTGAGAGGAAGCGATTTTGGCCAGGGCCGTCCAAATGGGCTGCTGAATTTCATCAGCAAGGGTAAAGGATTATCCCGTGACTTCCCACTGTCATCATCCCACAGGTATCTAACCCAACACTTAATACAATGATTGGCACAGAGTAAGCGCTTAAATACCACTATTATTATTAACAAACAACCCCCCCCCAAGTCCCATAGCTCCAATGGAATGCATTTCACATTTGATTCTTCCCCTTTGAATCTGCAGATTTCTGGAATTCTGTAACTAAGAAGCTTGGTTTCCCTGGAAGGGAACGGGATCTTCTGGTTTCTTCTGTATGCCACAGGTCATACAGCTTGTGGCAGCTCCTTTCCAGGGGCCAGGAGTCGGCAGGCTGGAGGAAGAGACACGGAGAGAGACCCTGAAGAGGCAAACGCCCCCCCGCCCCTTCCCCAGAGAGTGAGAGATGAGTGTGACAGTGGGCAAGTCACTTAACTTCTCTGTGCCTCAGTTACCTCATCTGTAAAATGGGGATTAAGACTGTGAGCCTCAAGTGGGACAACCTGATTGCCTTCTATCTACCCCAGTGCTTAGAACAGTGCTCTGCACATAGTAAGCGCTTAACAAATACCAACATTATTATTATTATTATTGTTAGAAAGAGGAGAACCGCCACCTAAGGAAATAGAAGCAAGGAAGGAGGAGGCCCATCCCTGCAAAGGAAGACACACAGAGAAGGCATTTCCTCTCCTCAGATCAGACTTAGACGAGGGGAAAGAGTCATGGGGAGCGACCATCAGAAGTCCTGGAGTGGGAGCCCTCCCTCCCAAGAGATAGGGGAAAGAAAGACTGCATTTCTCCGAAGAACCAGTGAGAAAAATCAGTGCCCCACCTCACCTAGAAAAGTCAAACTCCCGGGGCTTACTCTCCATGAAGTGGTTAAGAACCATTGGGGACTTCCATCCCTTCAGGGGGGCAGATGGAAATAGAAAAACTTTAAAACAACAGAGATGGGAAGGGAAATGCTGGATCTCACCCAAAGAGCCAGTGAAAAAAGAAGAGGTGACGCCCCCTGAATTAGAGCTACAGGAGAGAATGTGCGGTCTACCCTTGTCGAGGCAGAGATCAGGAAAGGTAGATCCCGGCACTCAAAGCGCAAAAATTTCAGGGGCGGGATGGGCTCCCTCTTCCCAGATGAACCCAGAAGAACTAGGAGAGTAATTCCAAGAGCCACAGATTCAGAAGAGACACCTGTCTCCAGAGCCACGCTATGAAAGGAATTCCAGACAGGGAGGTGGTTGGAAGGAAACCAGAAGATCCCGTTCCCTTCCAGGGAAACCAAGCTTCTTAGTTACAGAATTCCAGAAATCTGCAGATTCAAAGGGGAAGAATCAAATGTGAAATGCATTCCATTGGAACTATGGGACTTGGGGGGGTGGTTAGTTTGTTAATAATAATGGTATTTCAGCGCTTACTCTGTGCCAAGCATTGTATTAAGTGTTGGGTTAGATACAATGCTACCTCGACTGTGTCTATCTCTCTGCCGACCTCTTGCCCACGTCCTACCTCTGGCCTGGAATGCTCTCCCTTCTCATAGCAGCCAAACAACTACTCTCCCCTCCTTCGAAGCCTTATTGAAGGCACATCTCCTCCAAGAGGCCTTCCCTGACTAAGCCCTCCTTTCCTCTCCCACTCCCTTCTGTGCCGCTCTTACTTGCTCCTTTAATCATCCTTCCTCCCAACCCCACAGTCCATATGTATATATCTGTAATTTATTTATCTATTTATTCATAGTAATATCCGTCTCCCCCTCAAGACTGTGAGCTCGTTTTGGGCAGGAATGTGTCGTTTGCTGTTATATTGTACTCTCCCAAGCAAATACTAGCAAATCAAGTCCCATCTGGGGATCACAGTCTAAGTAGGAGAGAGAATAGGTATTGGATCCCCATTTTGCCGATGAGGCAACTGAAGTTTAATTAAACAGGAGGGAACCATCAAGAGCAGATAGTGAAGAGCAGATCATGCCCGGTTCAGTAGGAACATTCCATCCTGGAAAGTGGTGGAGCGTTATATAATCGGGGTTTTTATTAAAGAAAGGACTAGATTCTCCCTGCCACGCCCCTTCCCTTTCCCATTTTCTCCTTTCTTTGTCTCTGAACTGAAAGAAAGAGAAGATTAAAAACGAGTAGTGGGGCAAAAGAAGGAAAAGGGAAATGAGCCTTTTTGAGAGGAGGAGGTAGAGAAGGTCAGGGGGACTATCAATCAGAGGTATTTATTGAGCCCGTACTGTGTGCAGAGCACTGTACTAAGCGCTTGGGAGAGTACAATACCACAGAGTTGATAGACACATTCCCTGCCCACTAGGCCCACAGCAAAGCAGTAAGGCCAAGTAGAAAGAATAATTACGGTATCTGTTAAGCACTTACTGTGGGCCAGGAAGAGCTGGAAGAGCACAGGCCCGGGAGTCAGAGGACCTGGGTTCTAATCCCAGGCCTGCAACCTGTCTGCTGTGTGACCTCGAGCAAGTCAGTTAACTTCTCTGTGCCTCAGTTAAGTAATCTGTAAAATGGGATTCAAAACTGTGAGCCCCACGTGGGACAAGCACTCACTGTGTCCAACCTGATTAGCTTGTATCCATCCTAGCATTTAGTACAGTGCCTGACACATAGTAAACGCTTAAGTCCACCCTCTCTACTCATCTCAACTCTCTTGCCCCCCTTTCCCTCCACCGCTCTCGCTCCACTAACCCACAGCCCTGGATCACCTCCTCTGTCCGCCTCCTACGCTCCTATGCTCGAGCTGCCGAGCGCTGCTGGCCAAAGTCCAAGCACCAAGCCGACCTCATACATTTCAAATTTATCCTTTCCTGCCTTAACTCTGCCCTCTCCTCCGCCAGGCAAAACTTCTCCTCCCTCATCGACACCCATGCCCATCACCCCCGCCAATTGTTCCGGACCTTTAACTCTCTCCTTAGGCCTCCTGTTCCTCCCCCTCCCCCATCTCTCACCCCCAATGATCTGGCCACCTACTTCATCACAAAAATCAACACAATCAGGTCTGAGTTCCCCAAAGTCACCCCTCCCCCTCTTGCCTCCCCCCCACAAACCCTCTCCCCTACTTTCCCATCCTTCCCTGCAGTATCCTCAGAGGAGATCTCCTCCCTCCTCGCAAGTGCCACCCCCTCCACCTGTGCCTCGGACCCCATTCCCGCTCACCTTATAAAAACCATCGCCCCTGCCCTCCTCCCTTCCTTAACTTCTATCTTTAACCACTCACACTCCCATGGCTCCTTCCCCTCTGCCTTCAAACATGCCCATGTCTCCCCCATCCTAAAAAAACCCTCTCTCGACCCCATTTCCCCTTCTAGTTAACACCCTATCTCCCTACTACCCTTCCTTTCCAAGATCCTAGAACGAGTTGTCTACACTCGCTGCTTAGAATTCCTTAACTTCCATTCTCTCCTGGACCCCCTCCGATCTGGCTTCCGTCCCCTCCACTCTACCGAGACTGCTCTCTCTAAGGTCACCCATAACCTCCTTTTTGCCAAATCCAATGGCTCCTACTCCATTCTAATCCTCCTTGACCTCTCTGCTGCCTTTGACACTGTCGACAATCCCCTTCTCCTCCACACCTTATCTCACCTTGGCTTCATGGACTCCGTCCTCTCCTGGTTCTCCTTTTATCTCTCTGGCCGGTCATTCTCGGTCTCCTTCGCAGGCTCCTCCTCCCCCTCCCATCCACTAACTGTTGGGGTTCCTCAAGGGTCAGTTCTTGGCCCTCTTCTGTTCTCCATTTACACTCACTCCCTTGGTGAACTCATTTGCTCTCACGGCTTCAACTACCATCTCTATGCAGATGACACACAGATCTACATCTCTGCCCCTGTCCTCTCCCCCTCCCTTCAGGCTCGCATCTCCTCCTGCCTCTGGGACGTCTCCACCTGGATGTCTGCCCGCCACCTAAAACTCAACACGACCAAAACTGAGCTCCTCATCTTCCCTCCCAAGCCCAGTCCTCTCCCAGACTTCTCTATCACCGTGGACGGTACGACCATCCTTCCCGTCTCTCAGGCCCGCATCCTCGGTGTCATCTTTGACTCATCTCTCTCGTTGACTCCACACATCCGATCAGTTACCAAGACCCGCCGGTCTCACCTTTATAGTATCGCCAAAATCTGCCCTTTCCTCTCCACCCAAATGGCTACCTTATTGCTACAGGCTCTCGTAATATCCCGGCTAGACTACTGTGTCAGCCTTCTCTCCGATCTCCCTTCCTCCTCTCTCGCCCCGCTCCAGTCTATTCTTCACTCCGCTGCCAGGCTCATCTTCCTGCAGAAACGATCTGGGCATGTCACTCCCCTTCTTGAAAACCTCCAGTGGTTACCTATCAACCTCTGTGCAAAACAAAAACTTCTCACTCTAGGCTTCAAGGCTCTCCATCACCTTGCCCCTTCCTTCCTCTCCTCCCTTCTCTCTTTCTACTGCCCACCTTGCATGCTCCGCTCCTCTGCCGCCCACCTCCTCACCGTCCCTCGGTCTCGCCTATCCCGCCGTCGACCACTGGGCCACGTCCTCCCGCGGTCCTGGAATGCCCTCCCTCCTCACCTCCGACAATCTAATTCTCTTCCCCCTTCAAAACCCTACTTAAAGCTCACCTCTTCCAAGAGGCCTTCCCAGACTGAGCTCCCCTTTTCTCTCTGCTCCCTCTACCCCCCCTTTACCTCTCCGCAGCTAAACCCTCTTCTCCCCTCTTTCCCTCTGCTCCTTCCCTTCTCCTGTCCCACCCCCTCAGCACCGTACTCTTCCGCTCAACTGTATATATCTTCATCACCCTATTTATTTTGTTTAATGAGATGTACATCACCCTGATTCTATTTATTTGCCATTGTTTTAATGAGATGTTCTTCCCCTTGACTCTATTCATTGCCATTGTTCTTGTCTGCCTGTCTCCCCCGATTAGACTGTAAGCCCGTCAAAGGGCAGGGACTGTCTCTATCTGTTACTGATTTGTAAATTCCAAGCGCTTAGTACAGTGCTCTGCACATAGTAAGCGCTCAATAAATACTATTGAATGAATGACTGAAAGTAATACCATTAAACAATTAGTTTTCAGTCTGTAGGGGGAGACGGATATTAATATAAATTAATAAATTATGGATCTGTACATAAATTCTGTGGGGCTATGGGTAGGGTGAGGTTGGAAACAGTGTGGCCTAGTGGAAAGAGCATAGGCCGGGGAGTCAGAGTATCTGCGTTCTAATCCCAACTCTGCCGCTTGTCAGCTGTGTGATCCTGGGCAATTCACTTAGGTTCTCTGCAAAATGGGGATTCAATACCTGTTCTCTTTCCTGCTTACCCTGTGAGCCACTTGTGGGGCCTGATTATTTTGTATCTACCCCAGGGCCTGGCACAGAACAAGTGCTTAACAAATATCCAAATTATTATTATGAAGTGCCCAAAGGTCACAGATTCAGGTGCATAGACAGTGCAGAAGGGAGAGGGAGCTGGGGAAAAGAGGGCTTAATCTAGGAGGGCCTCTTGGAGGAGATGCGACTTTAATAGCATTTTGAAGGTGGGGAGAATGGCGATATGGCATACATGGAGGGGCAGGGAGTTCCAGGCTAAGGGGAGGATGTGGGAAAGGGATGGGCAGCAAGACAGATGAGATCAGGGCAGAGCGAGTAAACTGGATCAAGAGGAGCAGAGGGTACGGGTTGGGCTGTAGTAGGAGATCAGTGAGGCGAAGTAGGATTAAGCCAATGGTAAGGAGTTTCTGTTTGATGTGGAGTTCATTCATTCATTCAATAGTATTTATTGAGCGCTTACTATGTGCAGAGCACTGTACTAAGCGCTTGGGATGAACAAGTCGGCAACAGATAGAGACAGTCCCTGCCGTTTGACGGGCTTACAGTCTAATCGGGGGAGACGGACAGACAAGAACAATGGCACTAAACAGCGTCAAGGGGAAGAACATCTCGTAAAAACAATGGCAACAATGGAGTTGGATGGGCAGCCACTGGAGGTTCTTGAGGAGTGGGACGATGTGGACCGAATGTTATTTTTTAGAAAAATGATCCATCCACAGAGTGAAAAATGGGCTGGAGTGGGGGCAGGGAGGTCAGCAAGGAGGCTGATATGGTCATCAAGGCAGTAGAGGATAAGTGATTGGATTAATGGGTAGCAGTTTGGATGGAGAGGAAAGGGTGGATTTGCGTAATGCTCTGAAAGTAGAAACAACAGGATTTGGCGATAGATTGAAGATATGGGTTGTATGAGAGAGATGAGTCAAGGAATCGCCAAGGGCTTGTGAGATAGGGAGGGTAGTGGTATTGTCTACCGAGAGGGGAAAGACATGGGGAGTACAGGGTTGGCGGAGGAGATAAGGAGTTTTGTTTTGGACATGCTAGTTTGAGATGTCAGCGGAACATCCAGGCAGAGACGTCCCCAAGACAGGAGGAAATGTGAGATTGCAGAGGAGAGAGATTTGGAGAAGGAAATTTGAGAATCAGCTGAGTAAAGATGGTAACTGAAGCTCTTGGAGCGATTGCATTCTCCAAGAGAGTTGATGTAGATCGAAGGGGACCCAGAACTGAGCCCTCATGAACTCCCACAGTTACGGGGTGGGAGGCAGAAGAGGAGCCTGTGAAAGAGACTGAAAAGGAGCAGTCAGAGAGATACGAGGAGAACCCAGAGAGGACTGTGTCAGTGAAACCGAGGTTGGATAATGTTTTAAGGAGAAGGCGGTGGTTCACAGTGTTGAAGGCAGTTGAGAGGTCTAGGAGAATTAGGATGGAGGAGTGGCTGTTGGATTTGGCCTAGAGAAAGTAGTTGCTGAGGAGTGAAGGGATTGGAAACCAAATAAGGGTTGGATCAAGAAGAGAATTAGATGAAAGAAACTGGAGTCAGTGGGTGTAGATAACTCTCTCAAGGAGTTTGGCCAGGGAGATGGGGCAATAACTGGAGGGAGTCCTGGGGCAAAGAGAGAGTTTTGTTAGGACAGAGATTACATGAGCCTTTTTGACAGTAATGGGAAAGAAGCCATTAGAAAGCGAAAGGTTGAAGATGGTGGTCAGAGAGGGAAGAAAAGTGAAGCAGCGAGGCCTAATGGATAGACCATGAGCTTGGGAGTCAGAAGGACCTGGGTACTAATCCCGGCTCCTCCACTTGTCTGCTGTGTGACTCTGGGCAAGTCACTTTACTTCTCTATACCTCAGTTACTTCATCTGTAAAATGGGGATTGTCAGTGAGCCCCATGTGGGACTGTGCCCAGCCTTAGAACAGTGCTTGACACATAGTAAGTGCTTGATAAATGCCATCTTTATTAAAGGTGGGGACGAGTGTTATAATAAGGTATTCAGGCATGGGTCAGAGGTGCAGGTGGAAGGGGTAGATTTTGAGAGGAGACGAGATATCTCTTCAGATACTGCTGGGAATATTGGGAGATTAGAAGAGGGCATGGGGGAGGGGGAGACATGAGAGGAGCAGGGGGGATTTTAGGGAGATCACGCCTGATGGTTTCCATTTTGTCAATTAATTATGTAGCTTGGTCATTAGGGGAAAGAAAGAAAAGAAATTGGCGGGGGGCAGGAGTTTTGAGGACGGAGTTACATGTCTGGAATAGCTGGTGGGTGCAGTGGGTATCGAAGTAAATTAGGAAGGAGAAGTATTATTGGTGGGTGGAGGAGAGGAAAAAAGTAAACCAGGTGAGGATTAATTGGAGCTGGATGAGGTCAGACAGATGTCTGCATTTCCACCGGCAGCTCTCCACAGCTCAAGCACGGAAGTTCTCCTCCCTCCTCACAAGTGCCACCCCTTCCACCTGTGTTGTGGACCCCATTCCCGCTCACCTTATGCAAACTATCGCCCCTTCCTTCCTCCCCTCCTTAACTTCTATCTTTAACCACTCACTCTCCAACGGCTTCTTCCCCTCTGCCTTCAAACATGCCCAGGTCTCCCCCATCCTAAAAAAACCCTCTCTCGACCCCCACTTCCCCTTCCAGTTATCATCCTATCTCCCTTCTACCCTTCCTTTCCAAACTCCTATCTTGAGTCGTCTACACTCTCTGCCTTGAATTCTTCAACTCCAACTCTCTCCTGGACCCCCCCAGTCTGGCTTCCATCCCCTCCACTCCACCGAAACTGCCCTCTCAAAGGTCACCGGTGACCTCCTTCTTGCCAAATCCAATGGCTCCTACTCTATCTTAATCCTCCTCGCCTCTCAGCTGCCTTTGACACCGTTGACCATCCCCTTCTCCTCCACACCTTATCTCACCTTGGCTTCACAGACTCCGTCCTCTCCCGGTTCTCGTCTTATGTCTCTGGCCGTTCATTCTCGGTCTCCTTCATGGGCTCCTCCTCCCCCTCCCATCCACTAAGTGTAGGTGTTCCTCAAGGGTCAGTTCTTGGCCCTCTTCTGTTCTCCATCTATACTCACTCCCTCGGTGAACTCATTCGCTCCCATGGCTTCAACTATCATCTCTATGCGGATGACACCCAAATCTACATCTCCTCCCCGGTTCTCTCCTCCTCCCTTCAGGCTCGTATCTCCTCCTGCCTCCAGGTCGTCTCCACCTGCCCACCACCTAAAACTCAACATGTCTAAAACTGAACTCCTTATCTTCCCTCCCAAACCCTGTCCTCTCCCTGACTTCCCTGTCACTGTGGATGGCACGACCATCCTTCCCGTCTCACAGGCCCGCAACCTTGGTGTCATCCTTGACTCAGTTCTCTCATTCACCCCACACATCCAGTCCGTCACCAATGCCTGCTGGTCTCACTTTCACAATATTGTCGAGATCTGCCCTTTCCTCTCCATCCAAACAGCTATCGTGCTGATTCAAGCTCTCATAATATCCTGACTGGATTATTGTGTCAGCCTCCTCTAGGATCTCCCTTCCTCCTGTCTCTCCCCACTCCAGTCCATTCTTCATTCTGCTGCCTGGATCATCTTCCTACAGAAACGCTCTGGGCATGTCACTCACCTCCTCAAAAACCTCCAGTGGTAGCTTATCGACCTTCTCACGAAACAAAAACTCCTCACTCTTGGCTTCAAAGCTCTCCATCACCTCGCTGCATCCTACCTCACCTCCCTTCTCTCTTTCTACTGCCCACCTCGTACCTCTGCCGCTCACCTCCTCACGGTCCCCCATTCGCGCCTATCCCGCCGTCGACCCCTGGCCCACGTCCTACTGCTGTCCTGCAATGCCCTCCCTCCTCACCTCTGCCAAACTAACTCTCTTCCCCTCTTCAAAGCCCTATTGAGAGCTCACCTCCTCCAGGAGGCCTTCCCAGACTGAGCCCCCCCTTTCCCTCTGCTCCCCCTCCCCTCCCCTCCCCCCACCCTCTGCTCTTCCCCCTTCCCCTCCCCTCAGCACTGTGCTCATTTGTATATATTATTACCCTATTTATTTTGTTAATGAGGTGTACATCTCCTTGATTCTATTTATCTTGATGATGTGGTCTTGTTTTTGTTTTGTTCTGTTTTGCTTTGCCATCTGTCTCCCCCGTTTAGACTGTGAGCCCATCACTGGACAGGGATTGTCTCTATCTGTTGCCGAATTGTACATTCCAAGCGCTTAGTACAGTGATCCACACATAGTAAGCACTCAATAAATACTATTGAATGAAAGAATGAATGAGCGGAGGAAGCGTACTGAGGAGGTGATCCAGAGTTTTTTTTGTCGATATCTGTAAAGCTCTTACTAGATGTCCACCACTGTTCTAAGTACTACGGTAGATACAAGTTTATCAAGTTGGACACCGCCCCTGTCCCACGTGGGGATCACAGTCTAAAGTGGAAGGAGGAGGATTTAATCCCCCTTCTACAAAATGAGGTAACTGAGGCATAGAGAAGTTAAGTGACTTGTCCAAGGTCAAACAGGAAGTAATTGGCAGAGCAGGAATTAGAACCCAGGTCCTCTGACTCCCAGACCCATCTCTTTCCGCTACACCACGCCAACGGCCTCTACTCCATCCTAATCCTCCTTGACCTGTCAGCTGCCTTTGACACTGTCGACCACCTCCTTCTGGAAACATTATCTAACCTTGGCTTCGCTGACCCTGTCCTCACCTGGTGCTCCTCCTATTTCTCTGGTCACTCATTCTCAGTCTCTTTCATGGGTTCCTCCTCTGCCTTCCACCCCCTAACTGTGGGAGTCCCGTAATGCTCAGTTCTGAGTCCTCTTCTCTTCTCCATCGACACCCACTCACTTGAAGAACTCATTTGCTCCTGTGGCTTCAACTACCATCTCTACGTGGATGATTTTCAAATCTACCTATCTAGCCCCGATGTCTCTCCTTCTACATAGTTTAGTATTTCCTCCTGCCCTCAGGATATCTCAACTCGGGTGTCCCATTGACACCTCAAGTTTAAGATGTCCTAAAGAGAATGCTCCATCTTCCCACCCAGACACCGTTCTCCCCTGACTTTCATTTATTCATAGTCATTCAATCATATTTATTGAACGCTTACTCTGTGCAGAGCACTGTACGAAGTGCTTGGAAAGTACAATTCAGCAATAAAGAGAGGCTATCCCTGCCCACAATGGGGTCATGGTCTAGAAGGGGGGAGACAGACATCAAAACAAGTAAACAGGCAGTAATAGCATCCATATAAATAAATAGAATTATAGACATCATCACTGTAAACAGCCCCACTATCCTCCCTGTCTCACAAGCCCGTAAAACTTGGTATTATCCTCGACTAAACTCTCATTCCACCCACATATTCCATCTGTCAACAAATCCTGTCTGTTCTACCTTCACAATACTGCTAAAATCCACTTTTTCGTCTCCATCCAAACCATTACCACGTCGATCCAAGCATTTATCCTATCCCACCTTGACTACTGCATCAGCCTCCTCACTTCCCTTCCTGCCTCCGTACCTCCTCATTCCAGTTCATGCTTCATTCTGCTGCCTGGATCATTTTTCTTCAAAACCATTCAGTCCATGTTTCCCCACTCCTCAAGAACCTCCAGGGGTTGCCTATCCACCCCCGCAAGAAAATGAAATGCCTTGCCATTGGCTTTAAAGCACTCAATCACCTTGCCCCTGCCTATTTTTACCTTGCTGATTTCCTACTGTGACCTAGTATGTTCACTTCCCTCCTCTAACACCAACCTACTTACTGTATACCTTGATCTCGTCTACATCACCACTGACCCCTCGCCCACATCCTGCCTCTGGCCTCGAACATCCTCCCTCTTCACATCCAACACATCATCTTTCACCACTTTCAAAGCCTTATTAAAAGCACATCTCCTCCAAGAGGCCTTCCCCGACTAAGCCCTCATTTCCTCTACTCCCTCTCCCTTCTGCCTCACCCTTGCAGTTGGATTTGTACCCTTTCTTCACCCCACCCTCAGCCACACATCACTTATGTACATATCCATAATTTAATATCTGTCTCCCCACCTAGACCGTAAGTCCCTTGTGGGCAGGGAACGTGACTCTGTTGTAGTGTACTCTCCCAAGTGCTTATAGTACAGTGCTCTGCCCACAGCAAGTGCTCAATAAATACGACTGACTGATTGACTGATTGAGACTGGCGGAGGGACAGGGAAGCGAGGGAGTTGAGTTTGGTGGAGAGGGCAGTGTTGAGGCAGTTGATTTGTGTGTCTAGAGAAGATAGTTTGGTTATGGGGGCCAAATGGGGTATGATGGCTTTAGAATATTGGAGGGGTTCAAAAGATTGGGGGTGTCTGTGAGGGAACAGTATAGATTTGTTGGGGGTGGGTTTGTGGGAGAGAGAGAGGTTGAGGAGGCTGTGGCGTGATAGAGGAATTTCAGCCTTGGTGATGGTAGAGATTATACAGCACCTAGAGATGATGAGATCAAATGTGTGTCCAAGATGGTGAACGTGTTCAAGGTGGGGTGGAGCAGGAGGTCATTGGAGTTGAACGAGAGGAAGTGGACAGTGGAAGGGTCGTCAGGAACATCCACATGGATATTTAAGTCCTCAAGGGTCGATTGAGGGATGGAGAAAGAGAGAAGGAATGTGAAAAAGGGATAAAAATGGTTCAGGAAGTTGGAGGAGGGGAGTGAATAATAATAATAATAATGTTGGTATTTGTTAAGCGCTTACTATGTGCCGAGCACTGTTCTAAGCGCTGGGGTAGACACAAGGGAATCAGGTTGTCCCATGTGGGGCTCACAGTCTTAATCCCCATTTTACAGATGAGGTAACTGAGGCACCGAGAAGTTAAGTGACTTGCCCAAAGTCACACAGCTGACAAATGGCCGAGCGGGGATTTGAACCCATGACCTCTGACTCCAAAGCCCGTGCTCTTTCCACTAAGCCACGCTGCTTCTTTAGGTTCTCTAGAAGTGGTGGTGGTGTAGATGGAGCAACTGGAGTAGATGGTAGGGGCTTCTGAAGAAGGAAAAGAGAGGGATGGGGAAGTGGGATGTTGCAATTGCAGAACTGGAGAGCGAGAAGGAAGGCGACTCTCTCCTCCCCTCCCCTCCCCCTTTTCCAGCGAGTCTTGGACTAGACTAGAGTAGAAAGCTTCTTCCTTTCCCTCTTATTCCTTTGAACCTATTTGGAAGAATTCTGTGATAATAATAATTGGGATATATGTTAAACACTTACTATGTGCCAGGCACTGTGCTAAGCACTGGGGTGCATACAGGCAGATCGGATTGGACAAAGTCCCTGTTCCACATAGGGTTCACAGTCTCAACCCCCATTTTACAGATGAGGCAACCTAGACCCAGAAAACTAAAGTGACTTCCCCAAGGTCACACAGCAGACAAGTGGCGGAGCCGGGATTAGAACCTTCTGACTCTCAGGCCCGGGCTCTAGCCACTAAGCCATGGGACGGAAGCCCTTGGATAGCAGGAGCCTCGTTTTGTATGGGGGTCTAGGCAAGCACGGGACCACACTAAGTGCTTATTCATAAATTCAGAAGAAAAAAAAAGGAAATTCCCCAAATAGTCAGTAGCACAAACTCAGAATCTGTCCACATGATGGCATCAGTGACTCACTGCTGACTTTTTCAGCAAGGTTTTCTGGGCAAGAAATTTGTTCTCTCCATTGAGGTATTCTGCTTTCGTGGCTATTCCCTTCAGGAAACGAGGCTGGCTTCTAATTTTGCAAAACCTCCCTCGTTAAAATGATCTGGGGCCAGGCATGGGGATTTTGTCACTTCTAAGGTAAGGGAATGTGTTGTGGATTCAAGATGCCACCAAAAGAATCCTCTCAATTCTTGTGTTGGGGATTCAAGGAGTCCAGGATTCATATCTGTATTTATTTATACTAATGTCTGTCTCTCCCTCAAGACTCGGGCAGGGACTGTGTCGGTTATTGTTAGACTGTACTCTCCCAAGGGCTTAGTACAGTGCTCTGCACACAGTGAGCTCTCAATGAATACGATTGACTGATTGACGGACCGAAGAAGGGGAGAACTTGTGAGAGAATTGCCGAGGCAACTGGAAGGCAGTCCGGGCAGCTACTGAGCTTCAGCCACTGTGGTCTGGGGACTGGAACTTTCTCCACCTTGGTATCCGACAGTCTCCCCACCTTCAAAATCACCCTAAAATCACATCTCCTCTAAGAGGCCTTCCCTGACTAAGCCCTCATTTCTCCTTCTGGCTCTTTCTTCTGCATTGTCTAGGCACTTGGATCTGTGCCCTTTAATACTTGATATACACCCCACTCTCAGCCCTTCAGCACTTAAGTGCATATCCTCACCCTCTGCCATTTCCCCTATCTGTAATTTATTTTAATGTCTGTCTCGCCCTCTAGACTGAGAAGCTCTTGGAGAGCGGGGATCATGTCTACCGACTCTATTGCACTGACTCTCCCAAGCACTTAATACAGTCGTCTGCACACAGTAAGCCCCCACTAAATGCCATTAATTGATCGACATCCCCAACTACGCTTATCAGGGATGCTAAGCTTGGGCAGCAACATTTCACATAATGTGCAACATTTAAAGAAAGCTTTTGCCTAGAGAGGCAAACGCAGGAGCTTGTTCAAATCTACAGAAGCCTAACCTTCTGTCTTATGCTGCTCCTTGGAAGTTAGTCACTTAAAATGAAGGCTTCCTGGAGAAGGCATCGGGATGCTTGGAGAGTCATATGATTTTTAGGTGTTTTTTTTCCTTTTTATGGTGATCGTTAAGTGCTCACTCTGTGCCAAGCACTGTCCTAAGTGCTGGGGTAGATAGAAGTTAATCAGGCCAGGTACAGTTCCTGTCTCTCATGGGGCTCATAGCATAAGTAGGAAGAAGAGGTATCGAATCCCCATTTTGCACTTGAGGAAACTGAGGCACAGAGAAGTGAAGTGACTTGCCCAGGTCACACAGCAGGCAATAATAATAATAACTGTAGGCACTGTACTAAGCACAGAGGTGGATACAATCCAATTGGGTTGGACACGGTCCCTGTCCCACGTGGGGCTCACAATCTTAATTCCCATTTTACAGATGAGGGAACTGAGGCACAGAGGAAATGAAATGACTTGCCCGAGCTCACACAGCACACAGGTGGCGGAGCTAGGGTTAGAACCCAGGTCCCCTGGTTCCCAGGTCCATGCTTTATCCCACGTGGGACGGGGACTGTGTCCAGGCTGATTTGCTTGTATTCACTCCAGCGCTTAGAATAGGGCCTGGCACAAAGTAAGCACTTAACAAATGCCCTGATCATTATTATTATTATCCATTAGGCCATGCTGCTTCCCAGGAGTGGCTTGGATTGTTGGCTTCTTAATATTCATCCTTATAATTATTAAATGTAGTTGTGCTTGGCACATGATAATAATAATAATAATGATGGTACTTGTTAAGCATCTACTATGTGCCAAGCACTGTTCTAAGTGCTGAGGGGGATACAAGGTAATCAGGTTGTTCCACGTGGGGCTCACAGTCTTAATCCCCATTTTCCAGATGAGGTAACTGAGGCCCAGAGAAGTGAAGTGGCTTGCCCAAAGTCACACAGCTGATAGGTGGTGGTGCCAGGATTAGAACCCACGACCTCTGACTCCCAAGCCTGGGCTCCTGCCACTGAGCCAGGAGTAAGCGCTTATCAAATACTGTATTATTATTGTTACCATGATTGCCCTCGTACTCGATAAAGGAGACACTGACTGAGATCTCACCTCTGAACATGCACAGGTTTGTGTATATGTGGCTAAAAAGGCCAATATGAGATCCACAGTCCTGACCTCACTGTGCACATACAAAGACTGTCCTTTGTTGTGTTGTAAATTTGTCGTCTGCAGTGCTTGGTGCTGTTTTCATGTTTGCCTTCTTATTTCAAGATCTTCTCAAATTTTCTGCTCAAAAAGAGTTGTTCCACACATGCTTGATTGACTGCAGTGTGCCAAGCTGTTTTTGACAGCTGTTGCCGTTTTCAACTGAAATGTCATTTCGACCGAGGCTTTACTTTATACTAAAAACGTTTTCTCTGACCCCTGGTTTTTGATTGGTGAATTTCAGCTCACCACAATGGCAACTATTTAGCTATCTCTACTGTTGTCCATTTTCCTCACATGCCCCACTTAACAATGCTTTGTTGAGGTAAGCGTAGCTTTGCATGCTTAATAAATGCCACCGGGGAGCTTGCTTTCTTCCAGGACTTGAATCCTTGTGATTTTGTCTGGCCCCTTCCTATTTTGAGTACGGTCCTTAGCCAATCGGTCTTATTTATCTAGGCTTCAAGGCTCTACATCACTTTGCCCCTTCCTACCTCTCCTCCCTTCTCTCTTTCTACCACCCACCCCGCACGCTCCGCTCCTCTGCCGCCCACCTCCTCGCCGTCCCTCGGTCTCGCCTATCCCACCGTCGACCCCTGGGCCACGTCCTCCCGTGGTCCTGGAACGCCCTCCCTCCTCACCTCGGCCAAACTGATTCTCTTCCCCTCTTCAAAACCCTACTTAAAACTCACCTCCTCCAAGAGGCCTTCCCAGACTGAGCTCCTCTTCTCCCTCTACTCCCTCTGCCACCCCCCCTTTACCTCTCCGCAGCTAAACCCTCTTTTTCCCCTTTTCCCTCTGCTCCTCCACCTCTCCCTTCCCATCCCCACAGCACTGTACTCGTCCGCTCAACTGTATATATTTTCATTACCCTATTTATTTTGTAATGAATTGTACATCGCCTTGATTCTATTTAGTTGCCATTGTTTTTACGAGATGTTCTTCCCCTCGACTCTATTTATTGCCATCGTTCTCATCTGTCCGTCTCCCCCGATTAGACTGTAAGCCCGTCAAACGGCAGGGACTGTCTCTATCTGTTGCCGACTTGTTCATCCCAAGCGCTTAGTAAAGTGCTCTGCACATAGTAAGTGCTCAATAAATACTACTGAATGAATTTATCGGCCAATTAATCTGCACAGAGCTCCGGATCAGGCACTTGAGAGAGTACCCTGGTGGTAGAAGACATGATTCCTGCTCTCAAGGAGTTTATGATCTAGAAGAGGGGACACACGCACACAGATTTAAAGATGGAAGGCAAGAGAGGAAGACTAGCTATGGAGGTGACTACATGTTTAAATAGTAGGGTATGCGAGTCAGTACGGACAGAAGTGTTGTCAGTGAAATAGTACACAATGGGCAAAGAAGAGTGGAGGTGACTGTTGAGGATATGACCTGGGGAGGCGAAAAATTAATCAGGGAAGGCCTCTTGGAGGAAATGTGATTTCAGCAGGGCTTTGGAGTTACGGGGAGAGCTGTGGTTTGGCAGGTAGGAATGGGGAGAAAGTACCGGGGAAAGGGTGTGATCAAGGGGGCAGAGGGAGAAGAAATGAGGCCAAGGCACAGTGAGTAGGTTAGCTTGAGAGGAAAAAAGAGTGTAAATGGGGATGTAGTGGGGGAAAGGGAATGGATAAATAATAAGAAGAGAGTTGATGGACTGCCTTAGAGCCAATGTTTAGGCATTTCTGTCTGACGAGGAAATGAATGACCAACCATTGGAGGTTTGCGATGACTGGGGAGACGTGTGCGGAATGACAGTTTAAGCAAATGATCCAGGCAGCAGAGTGAAGTATGCACTGGATTAAAACGCTAACCAAGCTGTGATATCAATCAATTCATCAATCAGGCTGGAATAACAATAGCTGGGAGAAGCGGCATCATTTGGTGGAAAGAGAATAGGCCTGGGAATCACAGGACCTGGGTTCAAATCCCAACTCCTCTGACTCATTGGACCATTGTTCGTCATTTTATCAATCAATCGATGAATGGTATTTATTAAGATCTTACTGTGTACTGAGCTCCTGGGAGAGTACAATACAACAGAGTTGGTAGACACTTTTCCATCTTGAATCCTCTATCGTCCCTTACTTTTCTCTCGAATCAGTCACTGTGGACCTATCGTCCATGGATCTGCCCACTGATATCCTTCTTAAATCGAATCATTTTTTCGGCCTGCACCACTTCCATCTGTGGTACCAAATTCCATAGGTTGACGGTTACCTACCGTGTGAAACGTTTCCTTCCATTTGTTGAGATTATAGTACTATATACTAGGTCACCTTTAAGCTTCAACAGATGCCTTCAGTCTTTGTGAGATGGGATTCGTTGAACCGTAATTTTACGTTTTCCCTGTCTGCACCCTTCATGGATTGGTGAATTTCAATTGTGTTCCCGCTGGGTCTTTGCCTTTCCGAGACTGAAGAATCCTAACCCCTTCAGTCCATCTTTGAATGGAAACCAAACCTTTACTAGCTCTGGTAGGCTCCTCCTACAGACAGTTGCCCCTCCCAGGGTGACACCTGGAGAGTTTCCAGTACTCTACCAGTCTTGTCTATGGGAGGGAGAGTCAAGCAGAAGCCCAACCAATCCATTCCTAGCTGGGGCAGTGGCTAGCGTGTGGAAAGCCAGCTGCTACAAGTCAAAACTCACCCGTGTTGGGCAGCAGCGGCACGGGAGAGAGTGGAGGGCGGAGACTCAAGAGTTGACTGCGCGGAAGGAGGCGATGGTAAACACTTGCGGATTTTTTCCGAGAAAACTCTATGGATCCGCTTCCAGAGTGACCGCAGATGGAGGTGGGGCATTCTGGGAGAGATGCATCCGTGGCGTCGCTGTGGGTCGGAGACGGCTCGACAGCATATGACAAAAACAAGACAGACGGTTGGGATGAATGGGGGCAGACTAATGGAGCCGAGTGTCTGTTCCATTCCTTCGAGAGCAGACAAAGTAGAAGGTTGCTAGAGGTGACATTTTCTTCAGTCTTTGACCATTTCCTATAGGCCTTTTTTAATTTCTCACCTCCTGTTCCTTTAGAACACACAATGAAAAAAATGTCCAAGCCATAAAGTTTTCATTTTAAAATCAGCTTTAAATAGGTCTTTCTATTTTTAAATTTAAAAAGTTTCTGGTTACAGACTTCCAAGCCTCAACTGTGATAATGAAGCAAGTGAATCGTAGAGCAAGTGCCTTTTCACTCTGAGGGACTGAGCATGGTCTCTTTCTCTCTCTTGCTCTTTCTCTCAGACTTCGTAGCACACTCGGCCCGAGTCTCAAAATAGTTCTTAAATATAGCATTTCCAACAGACAGCTCCAATTCCAGGCCAATCGCTATCATAATATTCATACCCAGTACCGGGCATGGAGAGTAAGGGGGCATCACAGGAGAAAACTGGAGGATAAAAGATTTACCTACCTAGATATTAAGTTGTTTTTCAAGCACAAGGATAGTGATTACAGTTACAGCCCAATTCCATACACTCCTCAAGTGCCAGGATAAAATAAGCAAAATCTCATTTGAATAAATTCCAGTTCTGATCCTTTGAATTGTTTGAATGCACATGCGGTAAGTGAAACAAACCCAAATTTATACATGAGAAGGGTAATTTCCTAGCCCCAGTGTTGGCAATCTGTGGTTAAAAAACAGTCACTATTCTTTAGCCAGGAATTTTGCATGTTTTCTTCAGAAATATCCTGTCTATGCAGAAGGCACCCAAAATAACATATGGCATGTTTAATTCTAGGAGATGGGTTGGGGCTTCAGCCTCTTCGAGAAGTCAGACTTCTTCAGACGGGAGCCACAGCAGGCAGGAAAACAGCGAACGTGCTTGGGGAAGAAACATTTTTCCATTGAAAATATTGGTTTGGCCTGATTTCTACTCAGGGTAAGACCGAAGCAGAGCGTCAGCGTAACTGCAGTCGGTCTAAAGCCGGGAAGCCAGAACCAATAGTAAGGAACCCCTCAGCCCAAGTCTCACTGCCGAGCTCGCCCCCAGGCTAGAAACCCAGTCATCAGCCCGTTCCCCTGACTGAGAGAGCATATCAGGCTTTCCTTCCCCGACCCCAGCTCACTCCTGCCCAGCAGAGCCTCGGGACAGTCCCCAGAGCCCCACCGGGCCAAAAGAATGCCAGCGCTCCCGCGGCAGCAGCCGACAATCGTGTGCTCAACTAGGTCAGTTGGTATGCCCGGATGAAGAAGGGTATCATGACCGAAATAACCCTCGTCTGAATCGGCTCCACCTGGAGAGTTCATTCATTCATTCAATAGTATTTATTGAGCGCTTACTATGTGCAGAGCACTGTACTAACGGCTTGGAATGAACAAGTCGGCAACAGATAGAGGCAGTCCCTGCCATTTCATGGGCTTACAGTCTAATCGGGGGAGACAGACAGACAAGAACAATGGCAATAAATAGAGTCAAGGGGAAGAACATCTCGTAAAAACAATGGCAACTGAATAGAATCAAGGCGATGTACATTTCATTAACAAAATAAATAGGGTAATAAATAGGGAGTTTCCAGTCCTCTACCAGTCTCGACTACTGGCGGGGGGTGGAGGGAGAATCAAACAGCGGCACACCCACTCCATTCCTAGCTTGGGCAGTGGCTAGCAAGTGGAAGGCCATCTGCTACAAGTCAAAACTCACCTGTGCTGGGCAGCAGCGGCACGGGAGAGAGTCGAAGGTGGAGATTCAAGCTGACTGCGCGGAAGGAGGTGATGGTAAACCACCTCTCGATTTTTATCTGGTAGTGGATCCCCTACCGGAACGACTGCAGATGGAGGTGGGGCGTTCTGGGAGAGATGTGTCCGTGGCGTCGCTATGGGTTGGAGATGACTCGAAGGCATAAGACAAGGCCAGGCTGAACTGGGACAAAAGGTATGAGTTTGCTTCCCAGCCCTTTTTTTGCGAGCTGGAAAACCAGGCTGCTAGCTTTTGCGGGAGAAAGAATCTGTGGGATCCAGGTTTGTTCGAACCGCCTTAGAATTTGCCTTGGGTAAGCTCAGCTCCAACCCTCCGACTGATCCGAGAGAGAACCACGGTTCCCAGATAGTCACCACCGTCAACGAGGACTCCGGGCCGGGCTCTGTCACCATCCTGCCATGCGCTGGGTGACCGTGGGAACTCTCCGGGCCTCCTGTTCCCATGAGATCTCTTACTCCCAGGTCCGGCCTCAACGGTCGGTATGGATCATGGTTTCTTACATGGCTCGGTTCACAGCCCGCTCTCCCTAGAGTCCCGTCGGAGGGGAATCTCAGGCTGGGATGACTGGGCCAGGTCCAAACGTGGAACCCTGGGGCCCTCAAAAACATTAGGGCTTTCCCCCTTTATTAACTTGGGAAACCTGTCACTGATCCTTCCGCTCAGGCCGCCCACCTAATAATCTCCTCTGGCCTGTCAGTATATAGGAGGGGCTGCACATTCCCCCTGCCACAGGATATCTGCAACCATTTCCAAAGGTTTCTCCATTTGTGGAGGGGGAGGAAAGGGGGGAGAGGGGGAAAGTGAAATGATTTGCTGATCCAGTCAGGAACATGAACTGAATGGGGAGCATTAAAGGAAAGAAGGAGCCAAGAATGATCAGGTCATTTTCTAATTATTATTATTATAACTGTGGTATTGGTTGAATGCTTACTATGTGCCCAGCACTGTAGTAGATATAAGATAATCAGGTCCCACATGGAGCTCACAGTCTAAATAGAAAAGAGAAAAGGTACTGAAGCCTCACTTTGCAGAAGTTAAGTGACTTGCTCAAGGACAGCAGACAAGTGGCCATATCTTCTGACTCCCAGGCTCTTTCACTAGGCCATGCTACTAGGCCATGCTACTTCTCACCCACAAACGGTGAGAGGGCTGTGGCCCCTCTCTGGGGCTAGAAACTGCCTAGCCAGGGCTCTATATCGCTTAGAAAACGGTGACAAAATTCTCCTGTCCTAGAAACTGGGGCATATGGGGACTGCTGATAGCGGTGGAGGTAAGGAACAAATAGGAGGTGAGAAGGAAGGAGACACGTGAGTTGGAGGCAGAGCCATCCCTGAATTGGGACAATCAGAGCAATCGTCCCAGGCAGCACTTACTTTGTGCCAAGCACTGTTCTGAGCACTCTCACCTCCCCACCTCCCCAGCAACACTTTGGATAGTCCCACCCTTCATAGAGAGATGTCGCCAAATGGGGTGGCTGCGGAAGGAAGGAAGAAGAAGGAACTCCGACCCTCTAAATCTCTTCTCCAGCCCCCGACCCCCAATTTCCTGGGCCCTGCCATTCAATCGTATTTATTGAGCGCTTACTGTGTGCAAAGCACTGTACTGAGCGCTTGGGAGACTACAATATATCAATAAGCAGACACATTCCCTGCCCACAACAAGCTTACAGCCTAGAGGGGAAGACAGACTTTAATATAAATAAATTAATCACAGATATGGACACAAGTGCTGTGGGGCTGGGATGAATAAAGGGAACAAGTCAGGGCGATGCAGAAGGGAGTGGGAGAAGAGGAAAGGAGGGCTCAGTCAGGGAAGGCCTCCTGGAGGAGATGTGCCTTCAATAAGACTTCGAAGGAGGGGAGAGTAGTTGTTTGGCTGCTATGAGAAGGGAGGGCATTCCAGGCCAGAGGCAGGACGCAGGCTAGAGGTCGGTGGCGAGACAGTAGGGGAAGCAGCATGGCTTAGCGGCAAGAGCACGGGCTTGGGAGTCAGAGGAAGTGGGTTATAATCCCAGTTCTGCCTCTTGTCTGCTGTGTGACTTTGGGCCAGTCACTTAACTTCTCTCGGTCACCTCATCTGTAAAATGGGGATGAAGACTGTGAGCCCCATGTGGAAAGGGACTGTGTCCAACCCTATTACCTTGTATCTATCTACCCCAGTGCTTAGAACGGCGCTTGGCACAGAGTAAGCGCTTAATACTATTAATATCGCGGTACAGCGAGAAGGTTAGCATCAGAGGATCGAAGTGTGCGGGCTGGGTTGTAACAAGGTGAGGTAGGAGGGGGCAAGGTGATTGAGTGGGCTGGTTGCCTTGGGACTGGTGGACTATGGAGACAGCTCTGCTCCTCCTCCCTTTGTGCCACGCCCATCCAAAACCCAGGACTCTGTAGCACGGAGGTGGCTGTCCAACTCACGGAAGAGCTTCATGAACTTCGGGTTTCAGCTGGGGTCTCTCAGGCTATCATGGCCGACCGGAACCCACCTGAACTCAGCCGTGGTAGAAGAAAAATTTCCGGAACTCACGTTCAGGGGCAATGGAGGGGATGGGACTGGGCTGGGGAGGGTCTGCGTGCCGTCCATCACTGTCCCCCTGCCATCTGCTGTCTCTTTGGTCTCCAGCAGCTGCAGCCCCACCTCTTCTATTGCACGTTGACCCGGGTTCTGGGGCTGCGTGCCCAGCGCTGTCTTCAGTGGCTGGCTAGTCGGCCATCCCCTCCTGTCCCCAGCAAATCCCTGTCACCGACAGATCGCGGAGTGGGGCAGGACTGAGTGTGGCGGGGTGGTGAGGGTGTTGGAGGTGGCTGCTACTGGCGTTTCTCTTAGAAGTTTTATTTTACTGCAGGTTAGAAAATACTCCATGAGGCCATCTTGCTTTTGTCCCTGACGGGCTCAAAATTTAGGCCCCAAACTGGCCTTTGCCCAAGAGCACCTTTTATGAAGTACTCTGATCTGGTGGGACATCCAAATTCTTGAGGCTTGGGGCCCGACTCTGAACCAACCGCTTTCCCTCTTTCTCTCCTGCCTCTCCTTCACCCTCCTTCTGATCCAGACCTCTCTCCCCCTCAAACTGTGGCAGTGTCTGGCCTGGGTCTGACACTGGGACAGTGAGGCCCAGAAACAGTCAAAACAATCTCACCTCTCTGCTGGCAGCCTTGGGCCTAACTTGCTCTCATGATGGTCCCCTCTCCGCTAAATTGGGCCATAAAAGTTCCACCTTTTATCGACAGGTGGAAGGTTCCCTGCCATCTCTTCCCGGTTCCCCCTTCTCTTACTTGGCTCCAGAGTCACCATGGAAAGGGGGGTGGTCCCTCAGAGGAGCGGCCCAAGTGCTCAAAATGGCTCCGGATCCATACAGCAGCAGCTGTTGCTGCCCAGACCCAGCACATGGCCATCCTCTTCCCCCCTAGTCCCCTTGGCTTGAAATGGTCAGCTCCCGGGCCTACTCTACACCTATTTAGCCATCTGGAAAATGGGGATGCTGCTGCCTATCACTCTCATGGGAGTTCCGTGAAGGCAGAATTAAACCATAATGAAGAAGCTTACTCCACAGAAGGGACCAACCCTATAGAGATGGAGTGGCCTGGAGTGGACGCAGTCTTCAAAAGGGTTTGGATCTTTTCCTAGGGGTAGCGGGTCTTCACTCAGTCCCTGGACACCTGCATGCCCAAGAATGGAGATTGTCAGTAGATCCCCAGGAGGAAAAAAGCCTCTAGATGGTAAGCGACTTAAGGTTAGGGACCGTGACTGCCCACGTCATTGTTCTGTAATAATAATAATAATGATGCTATTTGTTAAGCGCTTACTATGTGCCAAGCACTGTTTTAAGCTCTGGGGGAGATACAAGGTGATCAGGTTGTCCCACATGGGGCTCACAGTCTTACTCCCCATTTTACAGATGAGGTCACTGAGGCACAGAGAAGTGAAGTGACTTGCCCAAGGTCACACAGCAGACAAGTAGAGAAGCAGCGTGACTCAGTGGAAGGACCCCGGGTTTAAGAGTCAGAGGTCATGGGTTCTAATCCCAGCTTTGCCACCTGTCAGCTGTGTGACTTTGGGCAAGTCACTTAACTTCTCGGCGCTTCAGTTACCTCATCCGTAAAATGGGGATTAAGACTGTGAGCCTCACGTGGGACAAGCTGATTACCCTGTATCTACCCTAGCGCTTAGAACAGTGCTCAGCACATAATAAGCGCTTAACAAATACCAACATAATAATAATAATAATAATGTGGTGGAGCTGGGATTAGAACCCACGTCCTCTGACTCCCAAGCTCTTTCCACTAAGCCATGCTGCTCCTACAGCGTGTACTCACCCAAGTGCTTAGTACAGTGCTCTGCACAAAGTACGCATTCAATAAATACCATAGATTGGCCGACTGACTGGGGCTAAAAGCAAGGGGTTTCATCAGGGACAAGCTTCCAGATGCCCTCCGCTAAATCACAGTCTGGTGAGCTGAAGGGGGCTGCCTTTTGGATCAAGACCAGTCAGGACCAGATCCCACAGAATCTACTTTGGAAGGAACTCTCTGGTTGGAAGCAGACCTCCCTCCCTTGAATGCCCACAAACCTCTAGACAAGCCTAAAACTACCCTTCCTCAGCAGAAGTTCTTTAGATTAGAGGGACTGTTGGAAGCTGAACTGAGATGATGTGCCTGAAACCACACCAGGAGACTCCTTCTCCAGCCACCTCCCTCAAGGAGCCTACCATCCTAACCCGTAGAATGTAGGGAAGCTGAACTCTCTCAGGACCGGGAGCTGAAAACTGTGTTTTTCTCCAGTTCAGGATCTAGAAAATATGACCCTTGAGGTTCTGGGACTTTAACAGTGCTTACTGTGTGCAGAACATTGTACTAAGCACTTGGGAGAGTACGATATAACAGACACAGTCCTTGCCCGCAGTGAGTTTACAGTCTAGAAGGGGAGATAGACATTAACATAAATTACAGATATGTATGTAAGTGCTGTGGGCCTGGGAGGGGGGGATGAATAAAGAGAGCAAGTCAGGGCGACACAGAAGGGAGTGGGAGAAGAGGAAATCAGGGCTTAGTCAGGGAAGGCCTCTGGGAGGAGGTGTAACTTCAGTAAGGCTTTGAAGGGGGCGGGCGGAGAGAAACTGTCTGTCGGATTTGAGGAGGGAGGGCGTTACAGGCCAGAGACAGGATGTGGTTGAGGGGTCGGCGATGAGATAGATGAGATCGAGGTTCAGCGAGGAGGTTAGCATTAGAGGAGCAAAGTGTGTGGGCTGGGTTGTGGTATGAGAATATTGAGGTGAGGTAGGAGGGGACAGGGTGATTGAGTGCTTTAAAGTCAATGGTGAGGAGTTTCTGTTTGATGCGGAGGTGGATAGGCAACCACTGGGAAGAGTGGGGAAAAATGGCCTGAATGTTTTTGTAGAAAAATGAGCCGGGCAACAGAGTGAAGTATGGACCGGAGTGGGGAGTGACAGGAGGCAGGGAGGTCAGCAAGGAGGCTGATACAGTAATCAAGACAGGATAGGATAAGTGATTGGATTAAGGTAGTAGCTATTTGGATGGAGAGGAAAGAGTGGATTTAGTGATGTCGTGAAGGTCGACCTGACATGATTTAGTGATGGATTGAATGTGTGGGTTGAATGAGAGAGAGGAGTCAAGGATAATGTCAAGTTTACGGGCTTGTGAAACAGGAAGGATAGTGGTGCCGCCTACGGCGATGGGAAAGTCATTGAGAGGACAGGGTTTGGGTGGGATGATAAGAAGATAAGAAGCCAGATTGGAGGGCATTAAGTAGAGAATTGGAGGAGAGGAACTAGGGATGACTTCACTCAAGGATTTTGGAGAGCATCACCAGGAGGGAGATGGGGAGATAACTGGAGGGAGCCGTGGGGTCAAGTTGAGGGACTTTTTTAGGATTCAGGAGACATGAGCATGTTTTAAAGCAGTGAGGGAAAAGTCACTGGAGAGTGAACAGTTGAAGATGGCAGCAGGAGGGAAGAAGAGAGGGGGAAAGTGCTTTGATTAGATGCGGAGGGATTCATTCATTCATTCAATAGTATTTATTGAGCGCTCACTATGCGCAGAGCACTGTACTAAGCGCTTGGAATGTACAAATCAGTAACAGATATAGTCCCTGCCCTTTGACGGGCTTACAGTCTAATCGGGGGAGACAGACAGACAAGAACAATGGCAATAAATAGAATCAAGGGGAAGAACATCTCATTAAAACAATGGCAAATAAATAGAATCAGGGTGATGTACATCTCATTAACAAAATAAATAGGGCAATGGAGATATATACAGTTGAGCAGACAAGTACAGTGCTGAGGGGGTGGGACGGGAGGGGGGAGGAGCAGAGGGAAAGGGGGGAGAAGAGGGTTTAGCTGCGGAGAGGTGAAGGGGGGGGTAGAAGGAGCAGAGGGAAAAGGGGAGCTCAGTCT
The DNA here is from genome assembly GCF_004115215.2 of Ornithorhynchus anatinus. NCBI lineage: Eukaryota > Metazoa > Chordata > Mammalia > Monotremata > Ornithorhynchidae > Ornithorhynchus > Ornithorhynchus anatinus. Next base: position 12,778,504 of record NC_041753.1, on the reverse strand, counting down.
GGGAAGGCCGCTTGGAGGAGGTGAGCTTTAAGTAGGGCTTTGAAGAGGGGAAGAGAATTAGTTTGGCGGAGGTGAGGAGGGAGGGCATTCCAGGACCACGGGAGGACGTGGCCCAGAGATCGATGGCGGGATAGGCGAGAACGGGGGACGGTGAGGAGGTGGGCGGCAGAGGAGTGGAGTGTGTGCGGTGGGCGGTAGAAAAAGAGAAGGGAGGAGAGGTAGGAAGGGGCAAGGTGATGGAGAGCCTTGAAGCCTAGAGTGAGAAAGGTTTCTACTTTCATTATCTTTAGCCCCAAAGCAAGCCGATTCTTTTCTTTTTTTATGGTATTTGTTAAGTACTTACTGTATGCCAGGCACTGTACTAAGCACTGGGGTGGATACACACTAATCAGGTTGGACACAATCCATGTCCCACATGGGGCTCACCATCTTAATCCCCGTTTTGCAGATGAGGTAACCGAGGCACAGAGAAGTTAAGTGTCGTGCCCAAGGGCACGAAACAGACAAGTGGCCAAGCCGGGATTAGAACCCAGTTCCTGTCCTGACTTTTTAGGTGTATTTTCTCCTTGATATACCATTCTAGAGTAGGTAAGAATTCCCAGCTGTGTGAGGAACAGGATGGAGACTCAGGAGAATAATGGTAAGAGTAGCATTCACTTCGTAGGTGAGGAAACTGAGGCCCAGAGAGGTTATGTGATCTATCTAGGGTCACACCACAGGCAGAGCTGGGTCTACTGTTATTTTCAGAAATGCCTCCTGAGTTTGATAGGGAATGTGATCACTGAATCTCTTTTTTTAAATAACTCAACCTAGCATTTCCTAGTAAGCCACTAAATATTGAAGACAGATTAGGTCTGAAAGACTTTAGGTGCCAGTGAGAATGAGGAACTTTGCATTCCTGGGGAATGTAAATAGTGTGTTGGTATGTGGATATATTTTAAACTTTTGACTATTTTCAGCAGCACAATTTGCCATCAAGAGTGTTTACTCAAGAAGATCCGGAGGGATGGGGTTGGGGGTGCAGATGGAGGGGGTAGATTTTGAGAGAAGGTAGGAATTCTCTTGAGATACTGCTGGGAAAGGTGGGAGAGTTGAAGAAGGGGCAGGGAGAGGAAGGGGCCGGAAAGGAGCAGAGGAAACTTTAAGGAGATCATGCCTGATGGTTTCTGTTTTTCTCAATAAAGTAGGTGATCAGGTCATTAGGGGCAAGAGATAGGGGAGGTCGGGGGACAGGGTGTTTGAAGAGGAAGTTAAATTTCTGAAACAACTGGTGAGGATAATGGGCACGAGAGTCCATAAGGATGGAGAAATGATGTTGCCGGGCACAGGAGAGAGCAGAGTGAAAGCAGGCAAGGATGAACTCAAGGAGAATGAGGTCGGCCTGATAACTGGATTTCTGCCAGCAGCGCCCTTTGGCTCAGGCATAGGAGAGAAGGAAGCAGACCGTGGAGGTGACCCAAGGCCGTGGGTTAGTGGTATGAGCTTGACGAAGGGATGGGGAGTGAGTGAGTCGAGGTCAGTAGAGAGGGTGGTGTTTGAGGGCGTCAATTTGGTCATCGAGGGAAGGTAGTTTCATCAAGGGAAGGTAGTTTGCGTATGGAGACTAAATGGGGCATGATGACGTGAGGAAATTGAAAGAGGTCAGAAGATCAGAGGTCTGTGTTGGGGGACAGGACAGATTTGCAGGGAGGGGGTTTGTGGGAGAGAAGGCAGGTGAGGAGTTTACTCCCATTTAATCCATCCCCACCCCTGTTGCTATCCCTCCCTCTCTTCTTCTTTGGCCCCAAACCCCAGCCAAACTCTATCTGCAGAACTCCCTCTCCAATGTGAACAAATTCCCTTTCACTCTTGACCTGTTTCAATCGTATTTATTGAGCGCTTACTGTGTGCAAAGCACGGTACTAAGCGCTTGTACTAAGTACTAAGACACTGTACTAAGACCTGTTCCCAACCCAGTCACCGCTCCTCCTCACCATCGCGGAAACCTGTCTCTCCCCAGATCACACCCTCTTCCCCGTCACTCTCTCAATCGCTCAGTGGTATTTATTGAGCACTCAGTAGGAGGAGAGCACTGTTCTAAGCACTTGGGAGAATACAATAGAATCGGCAGGTACGCTCCCTGCCCATAACGAGCTTACAGTCTAGAGGGAGAGACATTTATATGAATAATTTATAATATATAATTTAAAGATATGTACGTAAGTGCTGTGGGTAGGGGGTGGGGAGAATATCAAGTGTCCAAAGGTCACAGATTGAGGTCTAACCTTCTCCCACTTCCCTAGACTCAAAGGGAAAGGGGGAGGAGGCAGGCCTGATTTTTGACCCCCAATACTGCTTTTGCACCATCCCACCCCAGCCCACCTCTTTCTCCACCTCTGAAGCCCATGTCATCCACCCCCTCCTCCCACTTCAACTACTAGTTGCTGGAATTTTCTGACCCCCGACCCCACCGCCCAATTTTCCAAGTGATTTGGATAGACATCTCTCTTTCCTCCCTCTCCGTCATTACACTGACCCTCATATCCACGTGGGCATTTCTGATGATCTCTCAGCTGCCTGCTTCCTTTCACTCCTCAGCCCCGCTGGCCTCCTGCTCCATCCCACCTAACCCACCCTCCAAATAGAGGGTAGGGATCATGTCTATTACGATACTGTCTTCTCCCAAGCACTTAGTACAGTGGTCTGCACACAGTAATTACTCAATAAATACCATTGAATGATTGATCGACCACCGATTGTCACGGGAGAATCGAAACCCACCCACAGGAAGTACTCAATAATGTCAATGTTCAACAGGAATAAAGCACACACCTGAGCTAGAAAAGATCTGTGGGGGAGGTGGCTTTTAGGGAGTCGCCATTCTCCAGGCATTCCCCAGGCACTACCAAACAGATGTTCAGTGACTCCCACCTCCAGCCCCCAGGAGTGGAATTATTGAGGAATCCTTTCCCCACTTCTCTTATGTCAGCTCAGTCTTGGACAGAAAATATGAGGGGACCACTTTTCAGGAAAAAAAAAGGCCTGATTAAAGTCATAATCCACCATCTAGTCTAGAACGATTAATTATGACTGTCAGAGTCTTTGATTTTTCCAAGATAGCTTATCCAGTTAGATATCAATTTCTTTCCTACCCACATAAAACATCTCCCTTTTAAAGGCTCATTAAGTTATCTTTAAAAGAAAGAAACTGCTATGCTCTATTGAATGCATTAAACAAGACACTTTTATATTAAAAGTTTCACATTAAATATACATCTTTATACATCATATCACACAAAATTTGAACATGACAATTCTGCATTCAAAGTCTCCATTAAACCATTAAGACAGTAGATACCCAATACACAAACAACAGCAGTTACTGATAAGTGACACACAAACAGTTGATTATGACTGGCACGTTACTCGGCACAGAAGAAATTACGGGAAGAACAGCTCTCGAGGTGTTGGAGGTGAAAAAAATCTCTCCCGATCTCACCCGAGAGATTTCATCAGTGTTTAGGTCATGAAGAAGGTGCAATGATTATAAACTAGTGCCATGTCTTTCACTGGTTCTATTCAGAAAGAACCTCTCCATTTTGCCTCTGCAGTTGTTGTTTAGTAAGTTAATTCATCAAAGGCAGAAGGGTGTAGCCCGAGAACCCCAGAGGCCAAAAATCATCCACGGAGCCGCAGGAAACGCATACACCGAGCCCTGTTACACAAACTTCCTCCCCATGTCCCGACTCTGCATTCGCTGAGTCTTCTATACAGTTGGGCCACTCTGGGGGTGAGGTTGGCAGTTCAGTTCGGTTCAGTCTAGTTTTTCTCTGCTTCTATTTCCTCGGACCTTCCGCCAAAAAGGGGACCAGTCCTTAACGGATACGGAGAGCAACAGGAACTGGAGTAAGTCCACTGGGATCATTTCCCACATAGCAACGAGTACCCTTCGGGTTACAGTTCAGTTAGGCATCCAAAGCATTTAAAGCGGAGAATGGCATTTCATTTTGTGGCAAATATTGAACATTGGTTCTTAACAAACGACATCGTCCGTTGGCTCTGCCTTTGGGTTCTTTCTGAAGGATCAAATTTACACTCTTGTTCCATGTCTATTTGAAAATCTATTTTCATTTTTGTAAAGTGCAAAACCAACACAACACGGGAGGATGGCATTAGAGAGGTCTTTCAGAAGGAGAAGACGCCATTCTTCGAGTAACCTTGAAACCAGGTGAGGATTCGACTGTACTCTGAGCTTGCGGTATGACCTCATTGCGGTCTGGGACGATAAAGACTTCTAGCCTTTGTGATCTTTCTCTAATGACTCCACCACAGATATTCTTAGTTTAGACTCGGTGGGTTAAAGATTTCTCCCCCTACTCCCCCTCCAAGCCTATCATCCTCCACCCCCTCCAAAAAAAAAATCCAAAAACGAAACCCCACAACATCTTTCTTTCAAAATGACATCTTGGTCGATCTGATGGTACACGAGGGCCAGTTACACTTTATCCATTTAGGAAAACCTCTACCCTCCTTTATCCATTTAGGAGATGCTCTACACAGCAGAGCATTTGTTCCTTCACAACTGAACACTAAGATACTGGCAGAAAGGTAATGTCAGGGGGCAACCCCCATGCCTTCCCCCTCACTGGCCCTTTATACAATTCTACAGCAAGTTAAACAGCTTGAGGAAACCAATCCAGGGAGGCCGCCGAAGATGCTGGAAATGCAATGGTGGGGACTACTTTCTTTTCCCTTAAATGAAATGCAGCTTAATTATTTATTCTCATTGCCTGTTGCTGACAAGCCAGTCCTAAAAAACCCACATAACTCAAATGTGAGTAGTTCCGAAAGAGAATAATAGGTTCAATTGTTAGCTGTTCAAGAAAATATGAATACACGCTGACAAAGAGGAAACATCCACAATTAGAGGAAGAAGAGGGAGAGGCTCATAAAAAAAACCCCAAAAATGAACAACCAAAAAACTTTAAATGGGCTGTGCAGGCATGATTATTATTTGCTTCTATCAATGGTAAGCAATGCCACATACTGTTACCTATTACATAGCCCCTGTAGCAAAAAGGGGCATTTTCAGAGCTGAGGCGCAGGAGAAAGCGGGGGGTGGGGGGGTGGGGGGAAGAAGAGTAAAATTAGCTTATGAAGGAAGGGGAGAGATTTTACAATCACTTAAATAAGCAAAGACAGAGTTACAGTGCAAACAAACTCCTGTTTTTATTTAAGTCACATGTACTGAACATTTTGGGGGAAAGGTTTTCACGCAAAAAATCCCACACTGACGACACCGTCCAGGGAGATGTGCATCTCCTGCTTCGGAAACAAATTCAGTCTGTAGAAATGTCATCGGGTCTTCACAAAGTGTTATGCACAGCTGTACAAGTCTGACCAGACTTGCTTACTTACAGGACTGTTAACATGTAGCATATAGTCCTTCCCCTGAGGACAAAAAGTGATTCGTTACGGAATGGTAACAGCTTCCTTATTGAAGGCTTCCCTTGCCTTGGCATTTCACCGTCTGGAAGTGCAGACCCTTAACTTGCTTGCACGTCATAAAAAAAAAATACAGGCGAAAATAAAGTACTTAAAGTAATCTTGCCTCACGGAATGTATCTGAAAATGCAAAATGGGCAAAATGTTGAGGTTTATTTTCCTTGGAAACTTAATCGCAACTCTTGCCAAAGCACACAAGCTGAATTAGAAACGATCAAGCGCTCAAGTCAGAAGCGGTATCTCTGGGAATCCTCATCTATCTTGAGGAAGAAAGTATAAAAACCAAGCCATGGAAGAGACCGCTGGGTTCGTTCCTATAAAGGAAGCCCCTCATTCGGACGGAAAGCCATCGCGCAACAATCCTTCCAAGAAGAGGAAAGCAAAACGCTTCCGCAGCTTCGGCGATAGATGAGATCCAGTGAAATCTGTGGCCACTGACTAAGACCAAGTCTGATTCTTGACGAAGATTTTTAGCCGACCGCGTATCCAAAAACTCAGCTCTAAACCTTTCGACCAGTCAGTGCCGGAGTCAACTCGAATAACTTCGAATTGATAGATACAAGGGTGAAAGACAGAATACTTAGTATTAGCTTGGGAACCCACCGGTGCCTGGTCCTATGTTCTTCTCACGCTGTACAACGGAGCAGGATTTTCCAGGGCTGCAAGGAATGGTTATTCCAATACATTTTTTTTTTCAACCAGCACATACCCTAAGCATATTTGGTGAGTGGGGAGGGAATTGACAGGAAGGTGACAATTAGCATTGGACATTTTCACAGCCTTCTCAGGGTCTGTCCTGTACGCAGAGGTAACAAAATCTCAACTTCAATCCCCGGATGAAGAAACCCAGTATTGCCAGCAGAAACTAGTCAGTACTGACGGGTTCTTTGACCAGGTCGGACACCCATGTTTGAATCACAGTTTTGAATGGTGCCAGACCTCATTTGGAAACTAGGAGGAGGCTTACGTTTGGGTTTCTGAGGCAGCACAACTTCACAATTTGCTTCTTTTCAGTAACTGAGTGGTAAGGGAAAGGAATGCCGGGATGGTCCGTTTGGTTGTTGTACGGGTCTAATTTCCTTTCAAGTGGGGACCCGACTCCATTCTGCAACCTCACCCTTCTTTGACCTTTAGATGCCCTCGGAGAAGCCAGATTCACAATTTTCTGCATACTATACTACTATTCAACCTCACTTGGAAAACTGCAAAGGCCATTTAAGAAAGGTTTTTCCAACCCCCAGGCAAAAAGGATATTGGGTACTGTTAGCTGGCTACCTCAGTGGGAATCAAACCATACCCTACAGTTACCTAGATAAAAATCACCAACGGAAGCAGTGAGAGCCTTTCGGAGGTCTGAAACCCAAGTTATAGGAACACGGACCCTCCCCTTCTAACGACTTTAGTTCCACAACCTACACATGGGTCACATTGCACCAGTACAACAGAAAACAGAATCCAATGTGTCCTACTTGGTCTGTGAGTGAGTACAGTCACCCTCTGAGATTTATTGTTGTACCCCCCGCCCAAATATATATATATATATTAAACCACTATTTTATTTACATTCCCTGTTCATAAATAATTGAACTTTTTTTGCAGGAGGCAATATGACTGTTAACGATCTCCTAATTACCTCAGATAAAGGACTTCTCTGTTGGATCAGACTAGACAACTGTGTGCAAACACACCCCCACCCACATACACACACACACTCCCCCCTCCGCCCCCCACTGCGCCCGCACACAGGGAAAGGGGCAGTTACAAGAACTTGTGAGCCAAACCACGCCAATATGCCAACTATCTCTAGGTCCCCAAAGAATTGGCGTTTGTCCTTGTGGTCGGTAAGGGTGTAGAGTACAGCACCAGTGGAAAATGATTTTTTTTACTGTATGCAGGTGTGAACGAGTAGGAGAACAAAGAAACAAAAATCCTCAGAGCTCACTTGGGGCTCCGAGCTGCTTCGCTTCGTTTACCGTTGAAGGCAGATCTTTGGATTTGAAAATATTTTAATTCACAGAAGGAAAGGCAAAGGGGTGGGGGTGGATTACCTTGTTATCACATTTAAATATGATGCCCCCCCTCCCTTAAATAGAAACATAGTTCTAACCACATGCAGTTGTGCAATAGTACCATACATACTATAATAGTTTTTATACAGCTAGCAAATCTAAAGGTTAAAGGCAGTAAGTCTCCATTTCCAAGATCCGTCCAGAGCCCTGGCCATCGTCGCAGAGGACGGATCTCGCGGGGCAAGACGGACTCTTGCTCGGTTGCTCATCCATCCCCTCCCGTCCACAGGAAGGAGCGAGGTCGGACCTCTCATAGGGTTCGGACAGCCACGGGGTAAAGGAGGGATAAGTGTTCTGCTCCTTTAATTGGTAGTTTTTTGGTGGTGTAATAGTGGATCACTTCGGGGACGCTGTCAAACGGCGGGCTGTTCTGACCCAGAATGTATTTCTCTTTGGTTTTTGTCAATTTCATGTGCATAAAGCCCTGACTGCTCCTGCAAAGAAAACAAGAAAGAGGAGGTTATTGCATTATTCCGAGCGGCTTCGAAACGAGGCTGCCGTGTCCAACGTGATCGCCTCCCTCCGTTGGTAAAGGAGTGGATTTCAAATGCTGACGGGCTATTTCTCGGAGAATTACCGTTTGAGCTGGTGCTGCGGGGTCAGGCTAACTGCTCAACGCAGGACGGGGTCATTTCTCCCAGCAGAAGTAAAAATAATCAAGTCAAAGCCAAGTCCAAAGTCCAGCTTTCCTGCTTACGATAATCAAAGCAAAATCGTGCCTGTCCGACGCCAAAGATAACTACAACCTTTTGATTCCTTTTATCTCCCATCCCCAGAAACTCTTCTATTTGGAACGTCTTCTTCGACCAGGATCAAAGCAGAAGGTTGCCAGTTCCTCACGGCCCTACGTAAACTAGAACGGGACTTACTGCAAGGTCAACGCGATAACCCCTAATATCTAGGCAAAAACTGCATTGCCCATGCACTCCTCAGCATCAGTGGTTTCCTGCCTCTTCCTCTAGCGGAAAAGCGGGCTCCTGATATGAAGAGATTAAGCAACCGAGCCTCTGATGGATGGGAAAGGTGGAGAATACCGTATTCGGGGGTAATTCTCTGCACCCCACAGACCTTGGTGCGTCGGGGCTCAGTCCCTATTTGAGACTCCCTTCTTCCCTTTCTGGATTGTTGGGAGGGCACCCAGCATTTCTCAGAGTGGGGAAATGCTTTGAGCTCCCGGAAGCAAGGTATCGAACACAAAGAGGCTGCATCTTTAATTAAACATCCGGAAACCGGGTTGGGATTTCATAGGACAAGGAAGCTTGCGGGAGATCTTTACCTGACATCTGGATTGCTCCATCCGTTCATATCCCTACACTTAAGAATTAGACGAGTTACGCTGCTTGGCTAATGTTACCACTCTGGCGTAGGCAGGTTCAGAATACGAGCTTACTCTCCGTCTCACCGTTAACCGAACGTTGTCACTGGCTGAATCGCCGAATATTTTGAACATTCGCAATCACAGTCAAATTAACGTGATACTTGATATTTTCTAAAAGGGAAAGACGCTGTGGAGTATTTCTATAGAGCTATCTTCTTACCTTTTTATTACAAGTTTTACAAGTTTAACCACATGATACATTTCACCTGTGGCTGACTGGACCATTTTTTCATACTCCTCAAGTCCTTCCCCAAATACCTCGTCATTATCATCATCAATGTATTTATTGAACGCTTACTGTGCACTTGGGAGAATACAACACAACGGAGTTGGTAGAAACATTCCCCGCCCACAACGAATTTAATGCTACTGCTCTCGATAGCTCGCATAGCCTAAGAAATTCCATTCCACTTAGAAGCCAATAATCGTGATTTAAAACTTTAGTCACATTCTCCAGGTGTCTAATGAAAAAACTGGGGCCTTTCCTGGTGTATGTAACAAAATTTTACAATTAAAACTTTCATTTTAATTGGAGAACTACTCTAATTAATCTCCATTCCAAGTGGTTTAAACATTTTCCAATTTATACTTTATGTATATGACATTCTCAGCGGAATGGTTTAAGTAAATGTAAGCTCATATTTTTCAGATTTGTTGAAGCAATTCTCTGATGAAATGACCCTTCTATGAGGAGTAGAAATCACCACAGGCACTGTAATTATAATGTTGCCAGCCTAAAGAAAAAAAATCTTGATTTAAATTTCAATTCTTTACAGGAACGATTCTCTTTTGAAACATAATTGCTCTCTAAACGATTTCCTTTAAGCCAAGGGTGACATCTCTAAATACATTATTATAGGGAGATATATTGTTCTGTTCCATCAGTTCATTATGCATTTCCTCAGCTAGTAAATGGCTTAAAGATTCTACCCCCAAATTAATGTGATCAGAGAAATAGGTACATGCTAATTTAAGAATCCAGTTAAAATTGAAGGCTTAAAACATTTATGCTTCTCCTTGGAGGCAAAACCGGAGGCGTTGCGCAACACTAAAAATATCAAGAAAGACAGAACTTAAAATATTTCATATAGACAGACATACATACTAGAAGTAACAAAGGAAAAGGGTGCTGGGAGCCATCTTAAAAACACATCGGCCCGGCCGATTCCCAGAGGAAAGTATCCAAAATGGAGTTGCTAATCCAGTGGATGCATTTGGAGAAATTTTATCGCGTCAGTAAAGGGTCCCCTTGAAAAGAGGAACAGAATCTACCAAACGGTAAGGCAAATTCCGTTTCCTATCGAGAAATCCATACTACAGAGACCTTCCTGCTGGCTCTATTTGAGAACGAGCAAAGAATGACTTTGGTCACCTGTTGCCAACAGACCTACCGAATGAGACAGAGTTGGGGGCGAAGCCGGAGGTGACGACTAGGTGACTCCTTAGTTGCGGTGCACAGTGTGGTCCTCGTTGCCGTGACAGGACTCTGAGTCCCCCCCACCACCGGCAGCCCTTGAGCCTACCTTGGCCTACTCTGCCCCCTCCCCCCCCCCAGTGACCCTGTGGTGACTCCGGAAACCCACGGCCCCTCGGATCGGGCATCGGAGGGTGGCTCTGGGGTGTCCTGGGCCCCCACCCGACGCCCTCCGTTGGCCCTGCACCCTCAAGTACCCAGTTGCTGAGACTGATTCAGCTTCTGGTAAGCACATTCACCAGGTTCACGCCGGGAGGCAGGGCGCTCTTTTTACGTCAAACGGCAGTTTCTCGTAAAATAGGACCCTGGCAGGTGCTTTGGGAATAAATGAAAATGTACGCTAGCTTGTTTCAGCAAAGCAAGTGAGGCTTTATAGGATTGAGAACTTGTAAACTTCAATATGACCTCATGCCAGACTGCCAACTATGATGACTGGCTTTATTGTGTTGCGGACAAATGTTTATATAGGGGCTTTTCAAAGATGACAAGAAGGGTATAATGGGAGTTTATCTAAGAAGGGAAATTTTTATTAAATGAGGGACCCGCAAAAGAAAGCTGTCACGAAACTGAAAAGTGCACTCAGTCATGTGTGTCGCTATATATATTTTTATGGAACATTATGCAATAAAAAATACCCGAAGAAGGAATGTATTCACAATATTATGCCTTAACGTGTTGGCTGTTGACCTTCTCATGAGCAACAGAGGTCGAATGCTTGGCTCTAATTCCTACCCGTTTTACTGGAGCTGATAAACGGTAAATATTCTGCCCTTGCCAAACATTTTTTTTTTTCCACGGTATCTGTTAAGCGCTTTATTATGCACCAGGCACTGTACTGCGTGCTGGGGTAGATACAAGCTAATCAGGTTGGACACAGTGCGTGTCCCACATGGGGCTCACAGTCTCAATCCCCATTTTACAGATGAGGTAACTGAGGCAGAGAGAGGTTAAGGGACTTGACCTTGGGCAGCAAGCGGCGGAACCAGGATTGGAACCTGGGTCCTTCTGACTCCCAGGCCCATGCTCTCTATCTGCTAGGCCAGACCGCTTCTCAACACTAGCTTTGTCCCCAAAAAGAATGAAAGTTACTTTTTTAATGGTATTTGTGCATTCATTCATTCAATCGTATTTATTGAGCGCTTACTGGGTGCAGAGCACCGTACTAACCGCTTGGAAAGTACTATTTGGTGACAGAGACGATCCCTGCCCAACAACGGGCTCACAGTCTAGCACGTCCTGGGTGTCATGCACCGGAGAAGCAGCGTGGCTCAGCGGAGAGAGCCCGGGCTTGGGAGTCAGAGGTTGTGGGTTCTAATCCCAGCTCTGCCACTTGTCAGCTGCATGACTTTGGGCGAGTCACTTCACTTCTCTGGGCCTCAGTGACCTCATCTGGAAAATGGGGATTAAAAAAGACCATGAGCCCCATGGGGCCCAAGCTGATTACCTTGTATCTACCCCAGCGCTTAGAAGAGTGCTTGGCACATAGTAAGCGCTTAACAGATACTATCATTATTATACCTTGTTCTAAGTGCTGAGATAGGTTCAAGTTAATTAGGTCTGACACAGTTCTGGTCCTGCATGGAGGGAGAATGGGTATCGCCATTTTACACTTGAGGAAACTGAGGCACAGAAGTTAAGTGACTTGCCCAAGATCACATAGGAAGCAATCCGTAGGGATTAGAACCCAGGTCCTTCTGACTCCCAGGCCCGTGCTTTCTCAACTGGGCCATGCTACTTTCCCTCATATCGCTCTAACGGAGTGCTCAAACTCAGTTCAGGATTATTACGACTGCTCAAGAACAATCCAAGGCACTGACAGTTCAATTTTTGAGCACCCCCAGTCAGGCACTGGACCCTGATTTTCTAAGAAACTCATTTGGCAACCTTCAAAAGTGGAATTAAAAAGCAGGCCCATTTCGGTCAGTAGTAACTCGGTTCTAATTAGTGCTCAGAGGGAGACACATATGCATGTACAGAGATTCACCCTGGCCACTGGAGCCTGAGCTGCCCAGCCTAAACAGCTGGTCCAGGCAGACATTTGAGATGGATTTTATTTTTACTGAAAGATAAAAGGCCACATCCTTGGGAACAGAGTTCCAGTATTAAGCAGCAGGTGGACATTTGCAATGCAGATGGTTAAAAGTGTGCAGATAAATTGGGGGTGAGCTTAGGTCTGGGGTTTCATCGTCCATAAGGGAGGAAGTCACCTTGAATGGATACACTTTCCCTTCTATTCAACCTCTTTATGCGCTAGGAGATAGAGAAAAAGGAAAATAAAGGCCAAATCCCTCGCTGGGGGCCTGATGCATTTAATAGTTTTGCTCACAACTGGAAGCATGAAGTGAAATGACAAGAATTTGGGTGTCGTCTCGGAGGTTGAAAGGAAGGGGCGGCAGCGGATCTTTAAATGATCCACACCAAGGGCTGGGGAGGTAGACCCACCGCTAGAGAAAGAGAAGGATGGCAGAAGAACACACAGCTCTTCTTCTCTCTCGGAAAAGGCTCCGCAGAGTCCACACGGCTGATGAGAGAGAGAGAGAGGTGCCTTTTTTGGCTGCTGCTATCCCCAGCCCATTCAGGTAAACATCAGCCCAGGTCTACGTCACGCCGGAAGTTTTACGGTGGATGTGCGGAGCTTCGGGGTGGGTTATGGTCCGGTTCAGGGGGCGTGCGATTCCGTCCCTCTATGGGCCGGGTGGGATGAAGCACTGTGGTGGGTAACGCTGGCTAACCGTTCTGCTGTGGGAAAACCGGGGTCGACACAGCTCGTTGCAAGCTTTCTATGCGTGGCCCGTGTGAGGTGAGTTCAAGTTCCTTGCTAGTGGCTTAGATGCACCACGATCCTACATCTCCCAGTGCAGTCCTGCTTCTTAGACCATTGAGAAAACAACGGAGGAAACTTTCAGTTCTGTTGGCTTCCTGCTGTGGGGCTCCTCTCATTTCACTCCTCCTCAGGATGCGTGATTAAAATGAGCAAGTCTCTCTCGGACAGCAAGAATGGTTCTAGGAAGCTTAAACAAGCTAAAACAAACGACTGAAACAAGCCACAGAGAGTCGGTGGGCTTTAGAGGAACGCCCTGACCCACCGGGAGCGTCACTTCGGCAGAAAAAGAGATGGCATCACCCATCACGTCGCGGGCGGGACCTCTGTATGTGCTCCCAGGCTTCATTCAGATCGATCGGTCGATCGATCGGTGGTATTTACTGAGCGCTTACTGAGGTTAAACCTTCAACGAGATCTCACCGCAGCTTTTTTCTTGGGGCTGAGAAATATATAACTAGTCTTGGCAGCCTGATGGCGCCTTCACAGTTTACTGTAACCCACTGCTGGAGGTGCCAAAAGGAGATGCCAGACGCAAGAAGGGGCCGAAGTCGGTGAAACAAATACAGACGTGCTACGATAAACAACCCCTGCTGACTACCCCTTGATGAGACGATAGTCAGATGGTAAAATCCTGCTGAACTGGGACAAGTATTGTCCTTAGTTTGATAAGGTGCAAGGACAACGCTTATCAGCACACGGCAAGCCAGAAATGTCCATCCAGCACTGAAGCGGGAAGAGGCAGGAAAAATACACTCCAACTGGGGACGAGGAGGGTGGGTGGCGGACACGGTTCGGGGGCATCTCTTCTGGTTTGAGAGGATTCTCAATCTTTTTCAACCTCTCTCCACTGCACCTCTGCCTCCAAAGGGACAGAGAAGGGAAGAGGGAATGCGCCACTGCTTTCCCTCGGGGCGATTCCTCACGTCTCACCACATGTTGGAACTTGTCCCAACTCCTGTACTAAAACAGGATATACTGAGCCATGTGGACGATCTCCTGATTACATAAAAGTGGGGATCAAAAGCAGATTGATCTTTCATCACTCGGTACTTTTGCTTCTCCCCGAGACGGCATTCTTCCAACGTTTCCCTTGCGCATGCTGCATCATCCTGTGATCATTCCACCCAATGGCTAAACCCTCCAGGAAGCCTAGGGATACCCGGAGGCAAAGGAGGCACGAGAGGATGGAATTCACTTGCTCCATCACCCACAAGAGTAAACGGAGGTTCCAGAGCTTAGAAACCCAAGCCACCCTTTGCATAGTTTGAAGCGGCGAGGCCCTAGTGGAAAGAGCACAGGCCTGCGCTCTTATCCCGGCTCAGCCACTTGTCTGCTGTGTGACCTTGGACAAGTCATTTTGCTTCCGCTGTGCCTCAGTTACCTCATCTGTAAAAGGGGGATTACGTTCCCCGTGTGGGACCTGGACTGTGTCCAATCTGATTAGCTTGTATGTACTCCAGTGCTTAGCACATAGTAAGTGTCCACCAGATACGATTTTTTTAAAAAAGGGCCCACAGGGCAAAACAATCTTCGCTGTATTGCTTTAAACCACTTTATTTGGTGGAGATTGCGACGGATTTGGGTCTTCTTTGATATCATCATGCAGCACGGTAATAATAAAGCAGTATTTGACCTGAACTTTATCCTCCTTCAGGCCACTTTGCTGCTCCTCAGATCTGGACCAGTAACCCCACTAGACCGAAAACTCTTCGAGAGCGGAGATCACGTCTACTAACTCTAATATTATTATTATGGTGTTTGTAGAGCACATACTACGTGCCACGCGCTGTTCTAAGCACTGGGATAGATACAAAATAATCAGGTTGGACACGGTCCCTGTCCTACATGGGGCTCACAATCTAAGCATCTTATTGTATTCTCCCAAGCTTTTAGTGCCGGGCTCCACTCACGTCAACCCCCTCATTGAACGGCATTGCTTGATTGATCCCCAGGCTTATCCAATAATTTAGGGGATTCCCTGATCAATGTGGCCTTCAACAACCAGTATGCTTTATTCTGCCATAAAGCATGCTTTCACTCTTGTGTTTCGGCTAGAATGCTCTTAGGGAATTAGGAAACGTTTTTCTGATAACGTAAGCCTCTTGGACTACAAAGCAACACAGGGTCAAAATGATAATAATAATAATCAGCCCCATCGTCACGATCATAACAATATAACCGTGGCATTTGTGAAACACGACGTGCCCGTCGCCACAGCAAGCGCCGGGGGAGATACGAGATAGCGTCGGACGTCGTGAATATCGCAGTCCAAGCTCTCCTCACTGTGGGGTTTTCAAAAATGCAAGCGAACCGGGTGTACTTAATTGAACGACGGGACAGGAGACTGCTGAGTCTCCTGGTGACAATAGGTCGCCAAATTGGAAGCCGATATTTGATCCCTTAGGAAAGAGCAGGCGAGAGAGTGAAATTGCCGGCGAAGAGAGAGATCACCAGCCCCTACCCCTTGCTTTTAACACTAGAGCCTGAGATCAAATAGACCGAAAGCCATCACCACCTTGGCCCTCCAGTAATATGGGAGAGCTCAATAAGAAAATCTTTTTGTTCTGTCATTGGCTTAGTTTGCTCTTTTGTCAGTCGCCCTAAGTGCTAATTTCAGAGCCCCAGCTGGGAACACTTAAGAGAGAAGCATCCTCCCTACTGACTCTTCCTGTCCAGGGCTCAGGGGATGACGATGACGGTATTTGTTAAGCGCTTACTATGTGCCAAGCACCGTCCCAAGCGCCGGGCTAGATACAAGATAATCAGGTTGTCCCACACGGGGCTCACAGTCTTAATCCCCATTTTACAGATGAGGGAATGGAGGCACAGGGAAGAAGTGAAGTGACTTGCCAAAGGTCACAGAGCAGATAAATGGCGGAGGCAGGGTTAGAACCCACGTCCTCTGACTCCCAAGCCCGGGCTCTTTCCACTAAGCCAGGGGATGCCCGTGGCATCATCTCTACATCATCTCCACGGACAATGCAGAGCTAACCTGGAAACTGAGGCTGGAGAGCACTTCTCCTGCAGAGGCCAGAGACGCGCTTTGGCTTTTTATGTGGCCTTTCGGGCTCCAGAAAATTCTAAGAGTGTAGCCAATATGGCGGTCTAGTGGAGCCATGGACCCGTCCACACCGCCTAGCCCGTGTCCTCTTCTGGTGAGGCCGGGACAGCTAATATGCTCCCTAGGGTTACCGCTAAGTCTGGCTGGGTGTGTAAGTCTATCCAGCGCTTAGCATATAGTAAGCGCTTAACAATCACCATCATCGTTATTATTATCCCTGAGGATCCCAGAAGCTTTTGACCACAGGAGACCAGATGGGGCCCCTTGCGTTGCATTCCACTTGTTAAGCCCCGGAGGGAGCGTCCCCCGCAGGCTGTTTGCACACCCTCGAACCCACTCGTCGCGCCCACCTACTCAGCGTGACCACGGTGGCGGCCGAGCACGATCGGCCAGACACGCTTAGCCCCCGAACTGATCGGGCGGACTAAAACGGGTTCTTCGTCTTTCAGATCAGAATCAGACCTCACAGTTCAAACCAGCGGGAACCCAGTTAGGCCCGGAGAGGGTGGGGGTGAACTGACCGCCGAGTCTTTCGGCTGAAACCAAATACAGGGTGACGCAGACATTTCCTAAGACAGGCTCGTTATCCAAAACTCCTTCAGGTCAACACCTGGCTTTCCATCCCGTCCCCTTCGACGGCAGAGACCGCTGGGAGAGCATTATCATTCTAACAAAGCCTGGCAATCCACGGTAATACCTGACAAGTTAGTGACGACAGCCGCGTCTCCAGACAAGAGCCAAGATTCTATGTCATCTTCTTCTTCGACAGAACGTATTGCAGGAGCAAAGCCACAATTAGGGGGCCCTCCCCAGCGGGCGACCTGCCTAATTAATGCAGCGATGCTCTAAAACGATACATTATGCGATTCATACCTATGCTCTGATCTTTCATTATCATACCAAAAAGTAATTTCTGATCACTGAGATTATCAGACGCTCCCACTTAGACGAAGCCTAATAACAGGCACCGGCCCCTCCTAATAATCGAGGTATTTAATAATACATCACAGAACTCCGCAGCTGCTAGGGCAAACTGCCTGCAGGAGTGCGGGGCTTCTATACCTCGTGCTTTTAAACGTAATTGCCTAATGCATATTTCATGAAGAATACGGGGTAATACTTATGTTAAATCGCACCTCTTTTCATGATAAAAATGGCTTAAAAATACCTGCATAGACTATTTGTTTGACAGCAAGTAAAGAAAGAGTCCTCGTGTGTCGCAATCTACACACGGTCCCAATTTCTCACTCAACCCAAAGAAAAGGCGGAAACACCATTTTCTCGTCTCTAGGGCTGGGATCTGAAAGGGGCATGCTCTAAGAGAAGACCTGTCATTTTCCTAATGTTTGGCTGTTTGCTCACCATCTGTGCAGCTGGGTTGGTTGAGACCTTGCACAAAGATATATGGGAATGAGGGACATACAACGTGCATGAAGAACATGGACGGGAACAGCCCGGTTGCCAGTCACTCCGCAGGTGCTATCGGTCGGTCCTCGCTCTGGGGAATGGTAACGCCGGGATGAAAAAATGGGCACAGGTCAAATCGGAGGCCAACAATATCGCAGGAAGGGAAAGGTCCACGATGCAAATGAAGCCAATTCCTTCTCGTCTTTCGGAGTTTCTCAGTCAAGCCATTCATTAGACACATGGAAATGGGCTAGGGCTCTCTCCTTGCCCGAGGCTTTAATAAACAGAAGGTGAATTTGAGACAACAAGCCCTCTCTTCTCTCCAAATGCATTTTTATTGAAATAACATTAAATCACTCATACGTGCATGCCATGGGCAAGGTTTTCATTCTGCGTTACCCTCTGGGAGAAGTTTTCCATTCTCCCAGAGGGATGCACAGGATGAGAGACTAGCTCAATATCCTATTGTTTTTAACATTTGTTTTTTAATTGAAAACTGGCATTTGACAAAAACAAAACCAAGAAACTGGGAACCCCCATTTCCCATGGAAACAAGATCTTATAAAGTCATTTCCTACGCGTTTCCCCTTAACACCACCAGAGCCCACCAGCCAAATTTTGCGAAGCAGGAGGAAGTCCCGAAAGCTAGACGGGGTTCATAAACCTCTTAACAATGCAAGTAGGGGTGCGGAAGGCAGTCTCTTTAGATTCACAGAAAATTCCCTCTGATTTAGCACTCCGCACCTTGTCCTCTATGTTTTTTGGGCCACGGATGGTATCTGTGAGCATGGTTTGAAGAACTGGATCTCTATGGTTCAAGTTAATGTCTCAACCTCTTGGGCCCCTTCCAACCATTAGGCAGAAGATTCACCATTTCGGGAGGCTAGGGTCCTGAAAGCACTGTGTGCCTGTTTTGACCTTTCTCAGTGTTGTCGACGGGTTAAACACATCTCTGTAGTGGTAGGGTGGGGAACCTGTGCTTCCCGGAGAGTGAACGCGCTCTGGCTAGGAGGCTCCACCAGGCTTCGTCCCCCTCAGGACTTAACAAATTAGTAGTAGTGATAATAATAATAATGCCAAAGCAGCGTGGCTCAGTGGGAGTCAGAGGTCACGGGTTCAAATCCCCACTCAGCCGCTTGTCAGCTGTGTGACTTTGAGCAAGTCACTTCACTTCTCTGGGTCTCGGTTCCCTCATCTGTAAAATGGGGATTAAGACTGTGAGCCCCACGTGGGCCAACCTGATCACCTTGCACCCTCTCCAGCGCTTAGAACGGTGCTTTGCACATAGCAAGCGCTTAACAAATGCCATCATTATTATTATCACCACTTAAGGGGCTATGTGCTAAGCACTAAGGCACATACAAGATACGCAGACCGGACAATGTGCTCGTGCCACACGGGACTCACATTCTAGGCGGAAGAGAGAACGGGCACTTTATCCTCATTTTACAGATGAGGAAACTGAGGCCCAGAGAAGGGAAGTGACTTGCCCAGGGTCACATGGCAAGCGAGTGGCAGAGTCGGGATTAAAAGCCAGGTCCCCTGACTCCCAGGCTTGCGCTCTTGCCACCAGGCCACCCTGCTTCTCTGATCTGGCCCTGCACCACCCCAATTTAGTGGCCCCTCATCACAGGGCTGCCCTCAATGTGCAGCTCTGTCACAGGGAAATGTGAAGTTAAGGGGGAAACGGGCTCAGCTCTGGGTGGGGTCACGGGTTTTAGAAAAGAAAAATGAGTGTAAGACGCCATGTAAAACTAGCACCCTTTCCCCCTGGCGTGTTCAAATCAATAATGATAACGATGATGATGATATCTGTTGAGCGCTTGCTATGTGCCAAGCACTCTTCTAAGCACTGGGGTAGATAGAAGGTAAGCAGGTTGTCCCACCTGGGGCTCACGGTCTTAATCCTCATTTTACAGATGAGGTAACTGAGGCCCAGAGAAGCTGAGTCACTCGCCTAAAGTCACACAGCTCAGAAGCGGCGGAGCTGGGATCAGAACCCACGATCTCTGACTCCCAAGCCCGGGCTCTTTCCACTAAGTCACGAATAAAACATCTTCCAGACTTCATTTGAAGAAATGCAGGAAATGAAACGTTCTATGCGTTGAATCGTACCAAAGCCAAGAAAATCTCTCCTAAAAAACTAGCCCAGGCCACTCTGTAACTGCAGCTCCCCACCGGCAGCCCAGAGCATACAATGTCGGCTCTCCACGGACCTCTTGGGGCTCAATGCGACCACATTCCACATTTCCAGTAACAAGCCACTGCTTTGGTTCAGAGATTCCAACTCAATTTTGAGGCGCACGTAATAACTTTCTTTGGATGAAATAGCATTTCTTTATATTCAGTGAACGTTTTGGTGATGCTGCATGAGTGTGTATTTGTAGTAGCAAATCCTCAGTCAGAAACACAGTCTCAGTTCCGCGGGGAAGGGGAAAATAATTATAGGTGGGTTCTCTGCCTGTTTTGTCAAAGTAATACCTTGTCTTGTTCCTGTTTTTTTTTTCAGCCTTGCAACCAATCGACTGTATTCACCCAGTGCATACCGTGTGCAAAGCACTGTACTAAGCGAGAAGCAGCGTGGTCTAATGGCCTGAGCATGGGTGTGGGAGTCAGAAGGACCTGGGTTCTAATCCTGGGCTCAGCCACCACTTGCCTGCTGTGTAACTTGTAACTTCCCCATTGTTTAGTACAGTGACTGGAACATAGTAAGCGCTTAACAAATAACATTAAGATGGGACAAAACCAAAGCTTGGGAGAGTACAACATACTCCCTGCCCACAATGAGCTTACAGTCGCGAGGGGGAGACAGACATTAATATAAATACAAAAATTATGGCTATGTATGTAAGTGCTGTGGGGCCGGGAGGGGGGCATGAACAAAGGGAGCAAATCAGGGCGACGGCCAAGGGCAGGGGAGAAATGGAAAGGAGGGCTTAGTCAGGAAAGGCCTCTTGGAGGAGACGAGCTACGTTTCTGACATCGATAGGGGGCAAAAACCTGTTACACGGGATGCAGGTTGCTGATCTAATTTACTTATTTCTGCTTAAAAAAAAAAACCCGAGAGAGACAGAAATAACCCCATCTAAGTTGCATCCCAGAATTGGTGACCGACATGAAAAGTGCACAACCAAAGGCATCCAAGAGCAATGCTAGAAAAATGACCTTTGAATTTTTTCCCTTAGATCTGCTCTTTTCAAGAACGGCATACAAAGCAATAGATCATTCCGTATCTGACAGCCACTATCTCCACAGAGCAATTAACGGCGTCTTTCCACCGGCACTGGCTGACACCGTGTCCCACTGCAACATTACCCAACAGGTGGGAAAACTACGGTGAGGTGTCACCCTGGGCTCTATATAAAAGGTTTTCATCTGGCACTTGGAAAAAGGGGCAGATTGTTAGCCTGTTGGATAAAATCAGATGACGGTGCACACCACAGAAGGATGATCTGCAAACAGCAGGGTCCTTGTCATTTCTGTTTAGATTATATAGGGACTACAGGCACATTAAATAAAGAAACAAAAAGTAACCCCCTTTGGAGAAAATGTTTATTTGAAGAACTTGACTATTCACTGTGTGCCACAGAGGAGACGGGGGGGTCAAGACGAATTTTAGTTCTATCGGTAAGAAGCCACAGCTTTTGGAATTCTTTTTAAAAAAACCTGATCAAGAATAGGCAAATACACTGAAAGGTTTTGATTCATCCAGGCCACCCTTCTACACTTTTTTTTACACGATTAGAATAAACATGACTTATGGCAACATCTCAGAGCAAATATTTAAATAATGTAAACATTACACTGGGGCAAGGTTGGGTAAAGTAGATTCCCATAAAATATACAGAGTCCCCTGAAAAGGTTTGGAAAAATCTTAACTTTCCCCAGTCAGGAAGGGATGCATATCTGTTACTTTGCTATTCAACCCAAACGAGAATTAGCTAGTAACGTCTGACTGGTGAATCCCAGACTTCAGTTAACTGTCCGGCGGTGAACGTACACCTGTATGACGTAAATCAACGACTGACGTGCCGAAAGATCCTTTGAGAACATCGATAAATTTAACTCGTAATTTGTTTTCCCCGTCTATTTGAGAAGGAAAGGAGAAGCACTGAGCAAAAATGTATTTTTCACAAAAAAAGAATCAACACTGAATGTGATACTTTTCAGTAACGCAAAAAGCACTTTTGACATAGGGCTATGTATTTATTTCAGTTAGCTCAATTTGCGTGTTGAATTTAAAAGACAGTCACGTTACACACGTAAGATAAAATGAATTCATGGGAACTGCTGCAATTATATTCAGTGGAATGAATTTAATTATCCTCTCTGGATCCTCCGAGATGTGAACGGAAGATTTGGGATGACTATTCAGGGTGAGAAACACCTGAAATTCGACATGGACAAGTTAGCTCCTCTCTTTTCTGATTCTCCCTTTTCTCAAGAAACCATGGCCCAGCTGAGAGTCATTTTCTCAGGTTACTGCTTAAAATGGAGGATAGTCCTGGGGGTAAGATGGAGGTGGGGAGAGAGGGGGTGAGGTCAGGACAATCCTCTAGGCACCCCTTCATTCCAAAACCTCTAAACCTCAGCAGTGGACCCATCCCCCGTGGGAGAGTACAATGAGTACAATACAACGTAATTCTATTTATTTGTATCGATGCTATTGATGCCTGCCTACTTGTTTTGTCTTGCTGCCTGTCTCCCGCCTTCTAGACTATGAGCCCGTGGTTGGATAGGGGTCGTCTCTATCTGTTACCGGATTGTACTTTCCAAGCGCTTAGTACAGTGCTCTGCACACATTAAGTGCTCAGTAAGTATGACTGAGTGAATGAATGAATGAATACAAGAGAATTAACAGACATGTTCCCTGCCCACAGTGAGTTAAGAGTCTAGAGAGCAGCACTGGGAACTACACTTAGGCTCTGGAAAAGAAAATTCTGGTGACTTCTCTGTCCCTGAGGATATGTGTCTTTCAAATGTCCAACAATTCCTAAGAGTTATTATTGACAACTTCTGGCAAGACAATGAAATACAACTCTATTTCTGAGAGGAGAATTGAGAGTAGAGATGTCTCCTTTGGCCACCAAAATACCCATGACGGAAAAGAGACATATCACTGATTCAGAAGGATTTCTTGGGGGCACTGGGAAAAAAGTACCCACAAGTAGGGTAATCTTGTAAAAACAGGATTCCTTCTCACTTTTTCCAAAATGGCTCTCTTAATAGATTGTAAATGCCTCCAACAGACTGTAAGCTCTTCGAGAGCAGGGATCATGTCTACACGTTTTCCTAATCACTTAGTACAATGCTCTGCACGGGACCGTACTCTTTCGCTGTCCCTTCGGTGATCCTCCGGGGCTTCAACGTGACATGAATGTTCCTGATGACCCTTCCACCTCCCGCTTCCTTTCACCTCAACTCTACTGACCTCTTGCCCCACCCCACCTCGCCCACTCGCTACCTTGGCCCCACTCCCCACCTCATCATTTCCGCTGACTGTACCACCTCCAACCTCACCAACTCTGAAATTCCGCTCTCCGACCACAACCTCCTGATCTGCAGCCTCTCCCGTACACCCCTGCCCTCTAATCTGTCCCGCTCTCCCACTGACACCTCTGATCTTTTGACCCTGTAAGATTTTCCACCATCATCGTGTCCCATCAGTTCTCCATACACAGCCTACATTCATTCATGCATTCACTCAGTCGTATTTATTGAGCGCTCACTGTGAGCAGGGCGCTGTCCAGTATAACAATAAACGGACACATTCCCTGATCACAGTGAGCTTAGAGTTTAGAGGGGGAGCCAGACATTCATATAAATAAATGCACTGCAGATATGCACGTACGTGCTGTGGGGTTGGGTGGGGGGATGAATTAAAGGGAGCAAGTCGGGGTGACACAGAAGGGAGTGGGAGAAGAGGAAAGGAGGACTTAGGAAAGGCCGCTTGGAGGAGCTAAGGCTCTGAAGGGGAGCAGAGTAATTATCTGTTGGATTTGTTACCGTGCTAATCCAAGCATTTATCCTACCCACCTCGATTACCGCATGAGTCTCCTTGCTGACCTCCCCGCCTCCACCCATTCCCCTTTCCAGTCCATACTTCGGTCTGCTCCATACTTCGGTCTGCTGCCCAGATCATTTTTTCTGAACTACCATTCAGCCTACATCTCCCTACTCCTCAAAAGCTTCCAGCGGTTGCCCACCCACCTCCTCATCAAACAGAAACGCCTTACTGTCGGCTTTGAGGAATTTAGCTCTCTCCCTCCTACCAAACCTCGCTGACCTCCTACTCCAACCCCAACCCGCACAGTCCACTCCTCTGACGCTAACCTACTCTTTCTACCTCAGGCTCGTCTATTCCCGCCACCGACCCCTTGCCCGCGTTCTCCCTCAGGCCGGGAAGTCCCTCCCCCTTCGTTTCGGACAGTCCACCATTCTTCTCACCTTCTAAACCTCTTAAAATCACATCTCCTCCAAGGGGCCTTCCCACACCAAGTCGTTTATTTCCCCTATCTGCCCTCTGCTCCGCGTCAACTGTGCACTCGGGTTTGTACCTTTTAAGTAATTTAATACTTACTTCAGCCCCACAGTGCTCAAATAAATATCCTTATACTCTATTTCCCGTACCAATCATATTTATTGAGTGCTTCCTGTGTGCAGGGCACTGTGCTAAGCACTTGGGAGAGTTCACCGCAACAATGAAACAGACACATTCCCTGCCCGCAACGGGCACACAGTCAAGAGGGGGAGCTAGACGTTCATACAAATAATTTCTAATATATAATTTAAAGATACGAACGTACTATCCCTAATCTATTTTAACGTCTGTCTCCTTGTGGGCAGGAAAAGCATCTATCCACTCTGTTGCACTTTCCCAAGGGATTAGTACGGTGCTCTGCACACATAAACTGCTCAAGGAATACCACCGATTGATGGATTGGCTACAGGGTGAGGGAAAGGGGAAGACTATCTTAGTTCAGGGCAGTAACGTCGTCGGGGAAGAGGGGTCTGCTTCTCGGGCCACCCAGATGACTACTTCCTAGGGCACTGGAGGATCAGAATTTCTCAGGGTTTCCTCCATAGAGGCCTAGCGCTCTCTCCAGTTTATAGCTCTAGACGCGGCTGGTTCTCCCACAGGTCCCCCCCCCCGCCCGTCACAACCCCCAACTCAAGGCAGAAAAACTTCAGGGACCTGAAACAGGCTTTTGCAGCTATCCTCCAGCGCCTCAACATCTGTTCGACCATGTCCCTGCATGCAGATATATGTAAATACAATCCAAAACTCAGACTGCTGATCAGGGTTTAACCTGGAATGAATTTTCAAAATGCAAAGGAATAGCTGGAACGAGCCTCAAAATGCTGACACAGGTTTATGTTTAATTGCTTTAATATGCACTCCATTCTCCGAAAATTTCCAGGAGCTAGAGTTTAAATCGCTTCCCTTCTGGTTTGTCTGTAATGTCTCCCATTCTCTCTTTGCTAGAGTAATGAGTACTTTCCTCTTTTTCTCGCTTACCTGTCATTCATTGCTGGTGACAGCTGTTCAGAAGCCAGGGAATGGGTCACAGGCAGGGAGGTACAAATTTTTGTTTATGCCTCATGAAGCAATTCACTCTAGGAAAGCTACATGATGTCGAATGATTAAAAGGAATAGCGGTTCTATTTTTTAGACAAAAGGGAAATGCCGATTTTTAAAGCAACGCTTTCACCCTACAAGTTAATTCGGCAACCAGAAATATCTTTTTTTACAAGCAGAAAGACATTCACAGCAGAAAAACCATCTCTTTCAACCCCCTGAAGAAACCCCTGATGGACGTATAACCACTTTTCACTTCTGCTTTGTTACCTCACCAGTAGTTCAGAAAAACTGAAGAGTTAGGGGGTTTGGAGATTTTCTATGGGATCAAACATAAAAGCGGTACATAACCTGTGGTCATAACTCTGCATTTTAAATACAACTCTCACGGGTGTCCTCGTTCAGCATTAGTGCACCTGAGTTCAGGAAAGCAGGGCTTTCCAACTTTATGGGGTTGTGGACATCCTGGTTGTGGTTGGTAATATTCACTAGTTAACGGAGTTATGTAATCGCCAGGGGTACCTACGTGTATCTGTGAGGAATGAAATGATTAAACACTGCCTCTCACAGAATACCGAATCAAAATTAAATTCCAGGTCACAATATTGTTGAAGTCCTCTTTGAAACTGCAGGGTTGAAATAAATGCTCGATAAATAGTGCTGATCGATGGAAAACACCGTATTCATGAATATGGTCTACCGCTGACACATTCATTCGTTCAATAGTATTTATTGAGCGCTTACTACGTGCAGAACACTGTACTAAGCACTTGGAATGTACAATTCGGCAACAGATAGAGACAATCCCTGCCAATTGACGAGTTTACAGTCTAATCGATGATGATCTGAGGTGGTCTGGTGAGGGTCTGAGAATGCTCTTTCCTTTGTAACTTAAATATGGCCCAGATGACTAAAAGCACACAACTCAGTCCTAGGTAGAAAACCCTAACAAAAACAAACAGTGCTTAGCGATGATATTTTGGAATGTGGAAAGGCACTGTTGGATCAAGAGCTGCAGATAAGACTAGTAAATTAAGAACAACTCTCATTGAGCCTTCTTTTGGCCTGCGAGCTGGGGTGAATCACTTTCATTTCCATACTTAAGAAATTATCTAGTCCCTCGACACCATTTTATGGCCTCAATGTGTCAATCACAGATCCTCTTTAAGGGATGTCACTTTTAACCCTTATTTCAACTTAGGTACCGAAGAAATCAATTTGCCCAGTGCTTTAATTGTGAATGAAAGAGGTGCTGAAACTCAAATAACTGTGCCACTGCGTTTTACATTTGTAACGATTTTGCAGGTGTAATGGAATTACTGTCATGATTACTATTGATGAGAGTCCTGCCAGGGTTACGGACTGCCAATCCTGGAGGTGTCAGGGATAGGCCCCAGGAAACCTGAAGCAGTGGATTTGCCCAAGGAGCAAATGAGCAGTAGGGCTTGGGCAGACCCCAGAGAAGCGGCATGTCCTAGCAGATAGAGCGTGGGCCTGGGAGTCGGAAAGACCTGGGTTCTAATCCCAGCTCCGCCACTTGTCCA
The DNA here is from genome assembly GCF_004115215.2 of Ornithorhynchus anatinus. Taxonomy (NCBI): domain Eukaryota; kingdom Metazoa; phylum Chordata; class Mammalia; order Monotremata; family Ornithorhynchidae; genus Ornithorhynchus; species Ornithorhynchus anatinus. Next base: position 12,751,684 of record NC_041753.1, on the reverse strand, counting down.
CTGTGTGACCTCGGACAAGCCGCTTAACTTCTCTGTGCCTCAGTGATCTCATCGGTAAAATGGGGATTAAGACTGTGAGCCCCATGTGGGACATGGACTGTGTCCAACCTGATTAGCTTGTATCTATCCACCCCAGGGTTTAGTCCAGTGCCTGGCACATAGTAAGTGCTTAACCAATACGATACAGAAAAGCATAGCCTACTAAACTACACTTCCTCTCCGCGTCCTTTCCTCTCCATCCAAACTGCTATCACCTTAATCCAATCACTTAACCTATCCTGCCTCGATTACTCTATCAGCCTCCTTGCCGACCTCCCAGCCTCCTGACTCCAGTTCATACCTCACTCTGCTGCCCGGATCATTTTTCTACAAAAACGTTCAGGCCACGTTTCCCCATTCCTCAAGAAACTCCAGGGGTTGCCAATCCACCTCCGCATCAAACAGAAACTCCTCACCATTGGCTTTAAAGCAGTCAATCACCTTGCCCCTTCCCGCCTCACCTCCCTACTTCCCTACGACAACCCAGCCCACGCACTTCGCTCCTCTAATGCTAACCGTCTCACTGTACCTCGATCTCGTCCATCTCGCCATCAGCCTCTCACCCACGTCCTGCCTCTGGCTTGGAACGCCCTCCCTCCTCATATCCGACAGGCGATGACTCTTTCCCCTCCACCCTCCCACTTCAAAACCTTACTGAAAGCACATCTCTTCTGAGAGGCCTTCCCTGACTAAACCCTCGTTTCCTCTTCTCCCACTCCCTTCTGCCTCACCCTGCCTCGCTCCCTTGATTCATCCCCCCTCCCAGCCCTTATGAACATATCTGTAATGTATTTATTTGTAGTAATGTCTCTCCCCCTAGACTTTAAGTTGGTTGTTTTGTCTTCGGTCTCCCCCTTCTAGACTGTGAGCCCGTTGATGGGTAGTGACGATCTGTTGCCGAACTGTACTTTCCAAGCGCTTAGAACAGTGTTCTGCACACAGTAAGCGCTCAATAAATATGACTGAACGAATGAATGAAAGCTGTAGGCAGGCAATGCGTCTGTTTACTGTTGTATTTCACTCTCCCAAGTGCTTAGAAAAGTGCTCTGCACTCAATAAACACGATCGACCGACTGACTGACTTCCTGTCCAAGACAACACCAGGCCCACTTCTTTGCTCCAGATTCCCAGTAACCTTAGCACCAACCAGCTGGAGGATGTAGCCACTCCTTGCTGCTTCGGGGCTCAACGTAATGGGCCCAAGGTATGGGAGGGTATTTTTCCCTTCCTCAAAGTCACAGCTAACCCTAGCACCCACTGCGACCGCACCACCGACTACGCGGCAGCCGGCCCCTCTTGCTTCTTCCTCACCCCAACCCGGCTACCTCCAGTACCCAAGCAGCTCCTGTCGGATGGAACCGTCACCCTCCTCCTCTATGCCAAACCACATCCCTCCCATCTTTTAAATCGCCACTTCTCTCAGGAAGCTTTCCTCGATTAATCTCATCTCTTCTCTTACCCAACAAAGCAATGCCAGACCTATTCATGCGTCTCAGTGTTACACTTTAGCGTGGCTCAGTGGAAAGAGAACGGGCTTTGGAGTCAGGGCTCATGAGTTCGAATCCCAGCTCTGCCACTTGTCGGCTGTGTGACTGTGGGCAAGTCACTTAACTTCTCTGTGCCTCAGTTCCCTCATCTGTAAAATGGGGATTAAAACTGTGAGCCCCACGTGGGACAACCTGATTCCCCTATGTCTACCCCAGCGCTTAGAACAGTGCTCGGCACATAGTAAGCGCTTAACAAATACCAACATTATTATTATTATTACTTTGTAATTACCGCATTAACTTGTGCGTAAGTGTGTGTGCATATATACACGTTAATCTTTTCCTAGAGTACGTTTGGCCATTTGTATCCATTCGTCTCTTCCAATAGATTGTAAATTCGTCGAGAGTAGGGACTATAAATTTAAGCAGCAGCATGGTCTAGTAGATAGAGCATGGGCCTGGGAGTCAAAAAGACCTGGGTTCTAATCCCGGCTCTGCCATTTGTCTGCTGTGTGACCTTGGGCAAGTCACGTCACTTCTCTGGGCCTCAGTTCTTCATCTGCAAAATGGGGATTAAGACTGTGAGCCCCACGTCGGACAGACTGTAAGCTAGCCGTGGGCAGGGGACAGGTCTGTTATTGTTGCACTGTACTCTCCCAAGTGCTTAGTACAGTGCTCTGCACACGGTTAAGTGCTCAATAAATACGACTGAATGAATGACAGGGACTGTGTCCAATCTGCCAACCTTGCATCCGCGCCAGTGCTTAGTACAGTGCCTGGCACATAGTAAGTGCTTAACAAATATCATAAAAAAAATCATGTGACCTTCAGTGAAACACCTCAGTTCTCTGTGCCTCAGTTTCCTTATCTGTAAAACGGGAATTAAGACTGTGAGTCCCATGGGGAACGTGGATTGTTTCCCAACTGATTTGCTTCTATCGACCCCAACCCTTAGTACAGTGTTTGGCACATAGCAAGCGCTTAACGAATACCAAAAATAAAGTTTTTTCTTGAGCACTTACTGGATGTGGAGCACTGTACCGAGCAGTTGAGAGAGTACAATGCAACAGAGTTGGTAGACATGTTCCCTGCCCACAGGGAGCTTACAGTTTAGGGGAGAGATGGACATTAAAATAAGTTAACGGATGAGGGGGAAAATACTACCAAGTGCTTAAGGGATTCAGAACCAAGATCATAGGTGACAGAGAAGGAAGGACAAATAGGGTGGGGTGAAGGCTCAGGGAAAGATGTGATTTTAATAAGGCCTCCAAGGTGGGGAGAGTGGTATCTCACTGTGCCTCGATCTCGCCCGTCTCACCACCGACCCCCGGTCCACGTCCTGCCTCTGGCCTGGAACGCCCTCCCTCCTCAAATGCCACAGACAATGACTCTCCCCCCCTTCAGCGCCTCATCGAAGGCCCATCTCCTCCAAGAGGCCTTCCCAGACTAAGTCGCACTTTTCCTCATCTCCCACTCCCTTCTGCATCGCCCTGACTCGCTCCCTTTGCTCTTTCCCCATCCCAGCCCCACAGTGCTTATGTACACAGCTGTAATTTTATTTATTTGTATTGATGTCTGTCTCCCCCCGCCTTCTAGACTGTAAGCTCATTGTGGGCAGGGAATGCCGCCGTTTTTTGTTGTATTGGACTTTCCCAAGCGCTTAATACAGTGCTCTGCACACAGTAAACGCTCAATAAATGACTGAATCACTGAATAATCAATCAACCGTATTTGCTGAGCGCTTACGGTGTGCCACACACTGTACTAAGCGCTTGGGAGAGTACAATACAACAATCAACGGACACCTTCCCTGCCCACAGCGAGCTTACAGTCTAGAGGGGGAGACGGACAATACATAAATAAATAAATCTTAAGCACCTAGTAGAGTAAGCATTCAGTGAATGCTGCTGATGCCTGTCTGTTTTGTCTTCCTTACTACACCGGAAAGTCCTCCGTAAAGGAGAAGCAGCTCCTCTCCTTCAATATACATGTACCACTCTATCGGTTGCCGAATTGTACTTTCCAAGCATTTGGTCCAGTGCTCTGCATACAGGACGCGCTCCATAAATACGACTGAATGAGTGAATGAATGAAGAGAGCACTGCGCTGGGAATCAGGAGGCCTGGATTCTAATCGCAGTCATTCATTCAATAGTATTTATTGAGTGCTTACTATGTGCAGAGCACTGGACTAAGCTCTTGGACTGTACAATTCAGCAACAGAGAGAGACAATCCCTGCCCACTGACGGGTTTACGGTCCCGTCTGGAGCTGGCTAACACGGGTGAAGGCTTCAAGTTCACATTGCCAAGTGTCGAAGCCCAACTTGCTCGTTGATTGGGAGCAGAAAAAGAGTGCAAGTTCTTAGGCCTGCAAGTCTCGGTGTCTATAATTCATCAATCAATAGCATTTATTGAGCACTAATCTCTGTAGAATACCATACTAAGTGCTTGGGACGCTACAGTAGAGTTAATAGATATAATAATAATTGTGGTATTTGTTAAGCACTTACTATGTGTCGGGCACTGTACTAGACAAGGATTAATTCATTCATTCAATAGTATTTATTGAGTGCTTACTATGTGCAGAGCACTGTACTAAGCGCTTGGAACGGACAATTCGGCAACAGATAGAGACAAATCCCGCCCAGTGATGGGCTCACAGTCTAAGCAGAGTGGCCTTGTGGCTAGACCAAGGACTCGGGAGTCAGAAGGTCATGGGTTCTAATCCTGGCTCCGCCACTTGTCTGCTGTGTGACCTTGGGTAAGTCACTTCACTTCTCTGGGCCTCAGTTACCTCGGCTGTAAAATGAGGATTAAGACTGTGAGTCCTGGGTGGGACAGGGACCGTGTCTAAGCCGATTATCTCGTATCCACCCCAGCGCTTAGAACAGTGCCTGGCACAGAGTAAGCGCTTAACAAATACCATCATTCTTATTACTAAGCGGTGGGGTGGAAGCAAGCAAATCGGGTTGGACACAATCCCTGTACTGTGCTATTCCTGACCCATAACGATCTAGAAAGGGTGACTTTAAAATAAATTTCAGGTAGGGGGAAGCAGCAGAGGTTAAAGATATACACATAAATCCGTTGGGAGGGGTGGCCTAGGGATGGGGAGAGGGAGGGAGGGTGAATACCCAAGTGCTTCGGTGACTCAGAAATACCGAAGAGGCAGCTGGGGGGTGGGGAGGGAGGGAAATTGGACTCATCCTTTGTTCCTGATAGGAGAGACTCCATCACTTAACTGATTGAGCACTCGTTTGGTGGATTATTTAAAAAACAGCAACACGCGAATATATACACAAATACATGTATGTGTGTACATGTTCCTATGCTAGCTAACATTAACTAAGAATACCACCTTCATTATAGCTTTACCTTCGACACCAGTCCTTTCAGGTCACGCTAACGCCCTGGATCAACATTTTTTCACCATCTGCACGCTTTCGGCTATCAAATCCAAAGGTACCAAAGCAAAATTGAATAAAAATTTGTCGGACGACTGTCCAGAAAGAACGAATAATTGATAACATTGGTAAGAGACCATCATCAGTTATAATAGCCACTCACCTAATACGAAAAAGCCAAACTGATAGCAGTTCTAAATATATTAATATGCAAAATGCCTGGGGCAATACTTATGATGGTTTAGATAGGTAATTTAGAAAGGTCAGTTGCAGCACTTTGTAAGCTGGGCTTTAGATGGCAAATAAACTCATAGCTGATATCCTAGGAGTTTCTTGACAATCTATTTCCACAGGGTGAAAAATTTTCCCTAAATTAAATCTCCAAGTCTTTGCTCGCTAATACATTGATTTATGCCCTGATACACAACAAAGATTCCACTTCATTACTTGGCCAAGGTTTTGATGACATAGTTTTTTTTTTCCAGCACGACTGCAAGAAATACCATTCCAAAAATGTACTTACTTTTAGAACTGAGTGCTTTTTTTGTTTCAATTCTTTACAAACATTACAGAGAAAAATCTCAACATTCATCACTAGTGTTTATTTACTGGAACAGATCTGCTAGAGCGATTTTTTTAAAAGCTGGGGTTATCCACGAAGCAGGGAAAACTATTCTCCTGTTATTTTAAAAAATTTTCACATGAATTGAAATGATCCAAATAGTTCCAAGGACCCCAGATGCTAATTCAGGTGTGCTGAGTGAAATGAAAAAAAACCCCAACCACCCCAAAAAACCCCCCAAACCCCTTATCCTTTCTGTCCAGATACAAATTCTTAGTCAGGTCACATGTCTTTGGGCAGTTTTACAATTTGTCCCATGCATAAAACTACCACACTGGAAAAATGGGCGGGAAAACTCCTCATATCAATTGCTAAAAGCAAGCGGGAGAAGACTGCACGGTGGCGTGCTAGTACTTTCCACTTTGGGAGCCTGAGTTCAATATTTATTTAGGTTATAAATGAAAGAAATATCGGGGTCTCCACACTCCCCTCGCTTCACAGCGTGGCTCAGTGGAAAGAGCATGGGCTTTGGAGTCAGAGGTCATGGGTTCAAATCCCGGCTCGGCCATTTGTCAGCTGTGTGACTTTGGGCTAGTCACTTCACTTCTCGGTGCCTCAGTTACCTCATCTGTAAAATGGGGATTAAGACTGTGAGCCCCACGTGGGACAACCTGATTCCCTTGTGTCTACCCCAGCGCTTAGAACAGTGCTCGGAACATAGTAAGCGCTTAACAAATACCAACATTATTATTATTCACATCTTCTGAACGGCCTATCAACCTGGGCCTTTCAGTTTATGAGGGTGCTTGGACAGAAGGTCGAGGAAGTACTGTAGTATTCTGGCAAAGACGCTTTTAGACGGCAATATTGACTTTATGAAAACATAATCAGCTCCCAGATCAGCCTAATGGAAAAGGGTAGGGGGAGTGAGTGCGATTAAATCAGCCGGGTAGTAACCCATGAGCTTGGCATTCACAGTGGGTACAAAGGCAGACCTACAGGAATGATCATAAGAATAATAATGGTATTTGTTAAGCGCTTACTACGTGCCGAGCACTGTTCTAAGCGCTGGGGTAGATACAGGGTAATCAAGTTGTCTCATGCGAGGCTCTTAGTCTTAATCCCCATTTTCCAGATGAGGTCACTGAGGCCCGGAGAAGTTACGTGGCTTGCCCAAGGTCACAGAGCAGACAAGCGGCGGAGCTGGGATTAGAACCCACGTCCTATGACTCCCGAGCCCGGTCTCTTTCCAAGCCTAAGACGGCAAGAAAAAGGGCACCCAAATATGAACGGGTACATCCCATTCCTCTAGAGTGTTCGCTTTTTGTAGGCAGAGAACGTGTCTACCGACTCTGTTATACTGTACTCTCCCAAGCGCTCAGTACAGAGCTCTGCACATAGTGAGCACTCAATAAGTACCACTAATTGATTGATTCCCACATTTGAAAAAAACATTTCTCGGGACTTGGGAACAAAATGTTAAAAATGGGGACAATTCCCTAAAAAGGGTCATTACATTCATTTCCTAGTATTTACTGAGCGCTTACTATGTGCAGAGCACTGTACTAAGCACTTGGAACGTACAATTCCGCAACAGATAGAGACAATCCCTGCCCAATGACAGGCTCACAGTCTTAACGTAAGCCCAGGCATCCAATCAATCCATCAGTGATATTCACTGAGCATTTACTGTGTTACTAAGAGCTTGGGAGAGTACAGTTTAACAGAGATGGGTAGACACGTTCCCCGCCCGTAAGGAGTTTACAGTCTGGGGGTGGGGGAAGACATTAATCTAAATAAATACATTTTGGATACGTACATAAGTGCCACTCATTCACAGTTCAAGCACTCTTATGAAAAGACGAAGGGGAAAATATGAAACTAAGGCAAAGAGTTAAACTGCAGATGGAATTTAGCAGTGTGGCTCAGTGGAAAGAGCCCGGGCTTGGGAGTCAGAGGTCATGGGTTCGAATCCCGACTCTGCCACTTGTCAGCTGTGTGACTTTGGGCAAGTCACTTAACTTCTCTTTGCCTCAGTTATCTCATCCATAACATGGGGATTAACTGTGAGCCTCACGTGGGACAACCTGATTACCCTGTACCTACCCCAGCGCTTAGAACAGTGCTCTGCACATAGTAAGCACTTAACAATACCAACATTATTATTTTTATTTATTTATTATTATTATTATTTGTCTTACTGCATTTACATGGGCAAGATTGTTCTTGGGCTCCTGACCCTGCTGAAATCTTCTTTCCGGCCCATCGATGAAGTTTTAGCAGTGGCTCTGTAGACACTGTGCCACACTGGGAAATCTGGCCCAGGCTTTTTTTCGGCACAACAAAGAGGCCCTTACCGGTCCCTTACTCAGAATTCCCTTAGCGATTAGTTGAAACTATCCTGAAACTGATCAGCGAGTGCAAGAAGATACTGGAAAAAGAAGGTAGCTGGCGGATGAGGTGGTCTCTCTCAGAACTGGTCCACTGGCTTGTAAAGCCCCCGAAAGAACTTTGGGCCAAGGAGTTCCTTAAGGAGAGAGAAGCACACCTGAAATTTGCCCCAGTAATAACGATGGTGGTCGGCAGGGCCGGCTCTCACGGACTGGCAAACTAGGCAATTCCCAAGGGTGCCTCTTTTCTCTCCTTTCTAGTGATAATAATAATAATGATGGTACTTATTAAGTGCTTACTACCTGCCAAGTTCTGTTCTAAGTGCTGGGGTAGATACAAGGTAATCACGTTGGACACAGTCCCTGTCCCGCATGGGGCTCAGACTCTCAACCCCCAATTTACAGGTGAGGTAACTGAGACCCAGAGAAGTGAAGCAATTTCCCCAAGGTCACACAGCGGACAGGTGGTGGGGCTGGGATTAAAACCCACGTCCTTCTGATTCCCAGGCCCGTGCTCTACCCATTAAGCCACAGGGTCCAGCACATCCCCCGCTCTTAGCTACGGTGTCGAATTTGTCGATCTAGCCAGGGCTCAAGCTCGCTGTTGCCAGGTACTTGTTTAAACTTGTCCACTAGGCTTAGCTTGATGTGATACACCACTCTTCTTCCAACTCTTTGCCCTTTTAGGAACAGTCAACCATCCTCCTCCAATCTTCTCATCTTGGTTCCTGAGGCAGTATCCTCTCCTGGTGTGCACCTCAAACTTGGACAATTCCTTCTGCCTCTACTCTGGCAACAATACTTTCCCATCCTAATGATGGGAGTACTTCAGGGTTGTTTATCTTGGGTTCTGAAGCCATTACCAATTTATACATATTGCCTTAGAAATCTCATCAATTGATCATATTTAGCGAGGGCTTACCATGTGCAGAGCACTCTACTAAGCGCTCGGGAGAGTAGACACAACAAAATAACAAGAGTTGGTAGACACATTCCCTTCCCACAAGGAGCTTGCGGTCTAGAGGGGGTTCTCATCTCCTCATCTGGTTTCAGCTAACGTCTACCTCTGCGTCCTGATCTCTGTTTCTCTTTCATGTTGGGCTTGCATCTTTGGCTGCATCAGTTTGGTGGTGTTTATTGAGCACTGGGAAGCACAGAATGAAGAAGTGACACGTTCCTTGAACACAAGGAGCTTACACTCTAAATGCCATCTGCCGAACTTCTCCGCCTGGATGTCTTTCAGTGACCTTGTACTTGATAGAGCAAGAGACATCCCTTTACTTTACCCCTCCCTTGCTCATCTTTTGTCTCTTAACAGGAAACATCACCCTTCTGCCTGTCCCTGACGTTACCATTTCAGTTCATTGTCTTGTGTCCCCCCCCCAATTTCATCACTGGCCAAATCCTGTGGCTTCTTGAAATAGGCACTGTATAGAAACCACCTTTTCTGACTCTAATTCCCTTTTCCTTTTAGACTGTGAGCCCTAATGCGGGACAGGGGGTGTGTCTGACCTGATAAACCTGCATCAACCCCAGCACTAAGAACAGTGATTGACGCGTAGTAAGCACATAATTAATCCCATAATAGCTATTTTCTAACCTAGATAGATCCTGCCTAATCATTTGTGGGGACTACTCTTAATATACTCCTTATTGACCATCCCTTTCTCTAATCCACCTTTACTTGGTCCCAAATGCTGCCCGACTCTCCAGCCCCTAACGTAAACCCCTCCCCCTCTCCTTCTTTTTCCATCCCTTTCTCTCAGGCACATTTTCTTACTTCCCCTCCCATTTCTAGTAATGCTACTTGCTAAGCACTTACTACGTGCCAAGCACTCTTCCCAGGGCCGGGGTAGATACGAGGGAATCAGGTTGGACACAGTCCCTACCCCATATGGGACTCACAGTCTAAGCAGGAGGAAGTAGGCCTGGCCTCACCCCCAAGGCCTTTTCTGTAATTATAATTTAGTCGCTCTTGTATGGATTAGCACCCAAACTTTTTGAGGGGAAAAAAATGGGTCTCCTCTCTATCTTGCAACCTCCCCCACTACTTCCCAAGGGCAGTCTCTCAATATTAATTTACAATAACAGGGAAAACGGAAGGGAGGGTTATTCCTGAAGGTCTGCAGCTTCCAAAACCTTTAGGCCCTCTTTTAAAAAAGAAATTAGTACCTTACCCCCAAGGAGTTCAAAGTGGCAGATTAGCTTAGAAGCACAACAGAGATTCAACGTGTTCTGTTACGAAGGTGCCCGACAGATCTCCATAGACTCTGATCAATCTGATATCAAGCCAACCATTTTATAAATTAGACTGTGAGTAGCATATTAATTAGAAAGAGAAAAGGCAATCGTTCTCGAGTAAACTGCTCAATAAACTGGCTATATTAAGATTACTTTTTCATATAAGAATATCAATAATTCATGTATCTTTCTTCAACACACTGCAGTTAAAAGTAATATCAGCATACTGTGGCCTAGAAAAAAGAATCCTGAGAAGAAATTCACTAACTACCCACATGGGAGGTTATTCTAATGAGTTGTGTAAGTGTATGTGGCTGGCTCTCAACCAGGCTGTATGTAAGAGCTTTAAAAAATGTAACTTCTAGAACATCATTTCCATTCAAAATTGGTCCTGGCGGTGTGGGAGGCTTTAGGTTTGCAGTTCTAATACCTCACCTGGCAGGAAAAGAATTCTAAGAGGGATGCAATGTTTGCTGTCTACCGGGTAGTCTACAGTGAAGAAAATAGGCCAAAGGAAAACACAGCCCTGGAAACTGCACATATCCCACCAGGTATGCTAGGGAATTTATCTGTGAAACCATTCATTTCAAACTCCACAAGGTTGCTCTCGCATAAACAGTCTAACTTGAGAGGAAATGCTCTATCCTGGAGAATCATTCGAGCTGCCCCTTCGACAACATTATCATGCCCCCTCAAAGGGCTCACCCAACGGGATTAAGAAATGAGGCGGCAACTTGTTTGGGGAAAACCCTAAAGCTAGTAAGGTTGCTCAACCAACTCTGCTGAAAATGAACGCTGGAAAAATCCACTTAATCTTTAAAAATTCCATAGACTTCAATGCAAATTGGGGGAGTTGCTATAGGCAGCTTCGCTAGACAAGCAACCTCATGTTCAAATTATAAATGAAATTTTCATTTTGCTCTGCACTGTTGTGGGACAGATCTACAGGAAGTGCTCCCTTCGCTCCAAATGCCATCTTGGTTGCTCCGAAACAGGGATCGTTTCCCCACGCTTTCCATTACGGATACGTACAGAAGTACTACGGGGATCCAAGGGGATCTCTACCTTCCCCATCTACCTGTAGGTTGTGTATTTACAACATGCTCATTGACAGATAGCTCGTACTTTCCCTCTCGAGTTTTTCTTCAAACCACCTCCAGACTGCTTGGGCAGAAATAGTCTTAATACAAGCAATCTTAACCATATATTAAAGATGTCACTGGAGAGAAATGTTTTTCCTATCTGATAGCCCACAGAACTTCTCAAAATAACCACAGCGCATAAAGTTTCTTGGCTACAAAACATGCTGCTGAAATGTTTCTTCACTGCAAGTGGAAGAGATCTAAAGAATTCTGGAAGATTTATGTGGTTGGAGATGATATAAAGGAAAACCAACTTTGAATGGGATCAAAAAGGCTCTGAAACCAAACATTAACATTGGTTCATTTGGCTACTCAATGAAATTGCATTGCTTCTTTGAGTGGGCTCCAAGTGTGATAAAAAAATTTACTGGATGACTAGAACTAACGCTGTGATGTCCTTTAGATCTTGGCTTGCCCAGGTGGTATGCCAAAGAGTAACTCAGAGCTGGAAGTGAATAGAGAATAGGGAAGAGAAATCAGCTGTCAACTGAGAAATATTTGCTGGAATAAAAACTAAGCAAGGGTTAGGAAGAGTTTGAGTAAGAGCCTGTAAAACAGGGGAATCAGGGTCACAAAGGCAACTTGATTCAGTGCAAGTAAGTTGGCTGTAATGTACACTGAGAGATGTATCGTCGCTGAAATACACAAACATAATAACGGATTTTTTTTTAAATGGTGTTTGTTAAGTCCTTACTATGCAAAAGGCACTGTACTGAACGCTGGAGTGGATACAAGCTAATCAGGTTGGGCACAGTTCTCATCCCACATGAAGCTCACAGTCTTAATCCCCATTTTACAGGTGAGGTAACTGAGGCCCAGAGAGGTTAAACGACTTGCCCAACGACGCATGAAAGACATGTGGCGGAGCCAGGATTAGAACCCAGGTCCTTCTGACTCCCAGACCTGTACTCTCTCCACTAGGCCATGCTGCTTCTCTAGATTTCCCGAACTCATCTTCCCTCCCAAATCCTCTCTTCCCCCTAACTTTCCCATCACTTTTGCCAACCCCATACCAGAAGCAGCATGGCCTAGTGGAAAGAGCTCAGGCTTGGGAGTCAGAGGTCATGGGTTCTAATCCCGGATCCGCCACTTATCAGCTGTGTGACTTTGGGGCAAGCTACCTAACTTCTCTGTGCTTCAGTTACCTCATCTGGAAAAGGAGGATTAAGACTGTGAGCGCCACTTGGGACAACCTGATGACCTTGTATCTACCCCAGCGCTTAGAACAGTGCTTGGTACATAGTAAATGCTTACTAAACACCGTCGTCATCATCCTTTCCATCTCACAAACCTGCAATCTTGGCGTTGTCCTTGACGCCTCTCTTTCAATCCCCCTAACAGTCAGTCACTGAATCCTCTCAGTTCTTCAAATCATATCTAGAATCTGCCCTTTCCTCTTCATCCAGACTGCCAAGCCAGTCCAAGTACCTGTCAATTCCAACTTGATTACTCCCTCTAGACTGTAAGCTTGTCCTCTAGGCTGTACGATCATTGTGATAATAATAATAATAATGATGGTAGTATTTGTTGAGCGCTTCCTACGTGCCAAGCACTGTTGTGAGCGCTGGGGTAGATACAAGGTAGTAGGGTTGGACACAGTCCCCGTCCTACACGGTGCTCACAGTCCCCATTTTACAGATGAGGCAACTGAGGCCCAGAGAAGATAAGTGACTTGCCCAAGTAGACCTGTGGTGGAGCCGGGATTAGAATGCTTGTCCTCTGACTCCCAGGCTCGTGTCCTTTCCACTGGGCCATGCTGCTTCCGTGTCTACTAGCCACATTATACGTTTCCCAGCGCTCAGCGCAGTGCTCCGCACACAGCAAGTGCTCAATAACTACAATTGATTGATTGATCAGATTCCCTGCAGACTTTCCTGTCTTCAGCCTCTCCCCTCTTCATTCTAGCACCCAGATCGGTTTTCAAAAACACGGACTTGGGCACCTCTCCTCACTCTTCAAAACCCTCCAATAGTTGCCCATTTCTCTCTGCATCAAGATGAAATTCCTGAGCATTTGGCTTCGAGGCATCCAAAAAGCTCTCTTCCCTACAACCCAAGTCTCACGCTTTACTCCCCTCAAGCCAACCTACACACCAGGCCTCGTTCTCGGCCCTCTTGGTGTCGACTCCTTGCTCACGCCCTTCCCTCTACCAGGAACTCCCTCCCCTTTCACATCTGGCAGACCAACGGTCTCCCCACTTTCAAAGTCCTTCTGAAATCACATCCCTAATTAAGTTCTCTTCTCCCCCGCCATTTTTCCCCCACAACTGCCATTTCAGCATTCCTGCTTCACCTGAGCCCTTGGCTACTCACCCTTCCACCCGCCATAGTCCTCACACACAGATCTTTAAACACTCTTGTTCCTCCGTGACCTGTGATCTATTTTAGTGTCTGTCTCCCCACTTGATTGCATTTTCCTTGGGGGCAGGGATTACTGTACACTCCTAAGCACTTAGTACAGTGATCGGAACACAGCTGGCTCTCAACAAATACTACCGATTGAGAGCCAGAGGTCATCAAAGCCATCCTTCCTGTCCACCAGAAAGAGTAAAACAGATGATGAGTTTCACACTGTGATTTGGGCAATATTCCTGAGAAATGGGATGGCTGATAGTCCAACGGAAGAAATCCGCTGAAGCGGGGAGGAGAAGGAAGGGAAGGTCAGATCTGAGCAGAGAGCATTCAAAGGGGACACAGCTGGATAACACCACGGTGTCCCCCTCCACTGTTAGAGGCAGGGAGGTAGGCCAAGACCCAGGCAATATTTTCCTGCCTCTACCACCCTTGAATAGAGCAGGGGTGCAGTGCTTGAGCAGAGGTACTGGGGACTTGCTCTTCTTAAAAAAAACATACTGGGGAGGGATAGGAGAGGGAGGGAGGGGCTGAGTCTGGGCTTTGGAGCGGGCAGGGGGAGATCTGATTTACCAGCCATGATTAGATGTAACTTCACTTTCCTGCTGTGTGACCTTGGGCGGGTCACTTAATTTATCTGTGCCTCAGTGACCTCATCTGTAAAATGGGGATTAAGACTATGAGCCCCATGTAGGACAGGGAGTGTGTCCAACCCGGTTAGCTTGCATCTACCCCAGCGCTTAGAACAGTGCTTGACACATAGTAAACGATTAACAAATACTATATATATTTTTTTAATGGATTGTCAACAATTACTGCTTGATGCATCTCTGGATTTTACATACTATGGGGTGGACCTAAGCCGGGGTATGCCTGCGCTCTCAGAGTGTGGACATTCAACAAATCTCTGAATTAGAAAAAAGCCTAAAAATCAAAAATGAGGAATACAATCTATGCCCTTTAGGACAACCTAAATGGGGAAAGCGAAACAGGAGGAGAGAACATATTTACTGTACAGGAAATAGCCAAAGGCTTGGAATCTTGTTTCCAGCTCCTTCAGCCAAGCGTAAATTCATGAAGTCCCCACTCTGAGTCGCTCTCCCAGTGGTCCCGACACTTTTAGATTAACATTTCTTAGAGCCATTTAAACGCTCTTCCTCTCTCCCTTTTACTTCCCCCAAGACATGAACATTTTTGATTAGTGAGCCACTGAACCCTCGGATCCCTTTACCATGGCATTAGTTATTACGTAGTACGGTGAATGATGAACTTTAATGGTAATTGAAATCCTTGCACCTTGAGATGAAAAAAAGATTCAACTCAGTATGAAAATCTTTCATAGTATACTATTTTAGTGGTTGTCATTTAAAAGTAAAATTTAATAAACCCGTCTATCTGTAATCCATTCCAAGCTGCCTCAGAAATTGTAATTTACCGTAAAAATCAGGACTGACCCACTAGAGAATACACAATCCATGATACTACAAATCCCATTTACTCTGCTCGAGGAGGGACAATAAGGGAAGAAGTGGCTGTGTCTTTAGGTGATTTCCTGATATTAAATGGACTCCTTGACAGATGAGCCCTTGAAATAATTTCACTGGTAACAGAAAGTGTGGACCCTTGCCCTTACACACTACAGATAACATAAGAAAATCAATATATTATGTGGGGGAGGAGTCATGATTAAGTGACTACAGGCAGTAAATTACCCAAGAACCTCTCTTCAACAGTTGCAGTTTGCCATCAGAAGGGAAAATGTAATTTACTCTTGGAAGGTATTAGGAAAGCGGCAGGTAAAAACATAACAGTGAACACAGCAGAACTGCAATATATCTGTAAGTACAAGTGTGTTCTTGCTGGCTATTCTTTTTTTTTTTAATAGTTGGTGTCAAAGAAAAATCATCAATCAATCAATCGTATTTACTGAGCGCTTACCGTGTGCAGAGCACTATCCTAAGTGCTCGGGAGAGTACAGTATAGCAATATCACAGAGTTGGTAGACAAGTTCCCTGCCCACAATGAGCTTACAGCCCACTGAATAAATTCTTACTTATATAAAGTTTTAGGCACCCCATTACACCATTACCTTGTGATCTGCAAGAGATTTATCATCAAGGGGTTCCCCCACCTCCCACCCCCCAAACTTTTCCCACTCTGTTTTTGTTTTTTGGCAAACACAATTTAGGTTCAAAGTCCCAAGTCCCAGAGCGGAATGCAAGGCTAAGTCTTCAGAATTTCAGGGCCAAATAAAAATGTACCAAAACAAGTCTAATTTTTTCCCCCAAATGAACTTTCTTGAGGGTATTCGAAATCCTATTCTTCCTTATTGCTTGGCAATCGTATAGCGCATATAAAAACCAATAGGAACCTATTACTTATAAAAGGTAAATGATGAAATAACATCATTTCAGGGTGTGGCTGTTTGCCTTTTCCACCCAGAGAATGACAGGTCCCCTCCTGGATTACACCATCGTGCATCTACCACAGTCTTGCCAGGTGATTACCGAAGCATAATTGCTAGGAAGAACTAGGAGACTGATTTTTCAGGGTTTAGCCAGTTTTCTAATCCCTTGCCCTTAATGCCTTAGCTAGCTTTGTCAAAAGTTGTCATGCGATTTCATTAGAGACAGCCAGAATGACAGATGAGAAATGTATGAGCATACATTTAGTTAGCCCACTGAGAGTGGCCAAAGGCGACACTGGTCACCAAGGTAGGTGAAATACCAGGGTTGATCCCTGGGTGTCTTCCTTAATACTAAACTTCAAAAAGAAATCTGAAAATATCATCTCAATAATAAAGCGTAAGAGTGAAGTTGGGATCCGTCAACATCAGTGGACTCCTAAAGAACTCTATACTTGGCAATCTATTCAAAAGAAAAGGCCATCTAACACTGCTCCAATCATCCATTTTATATTTTTTAAACTTTCATCCCACCTGAGATTTGCATATTTTAAAGCTAATTGTTCTCACGTTCAGGGTCTTCTAAGAATTTTTCATTTTGCTTACAGTAGCAACAGAATTCTAATTAGTCCTGTTTATGCTAGCATTTTGTAAAGTGAAAACACATTGCAATTAAGTGATGCAAACTGGATTTGGATCAACCCAGAAACCGTATGTCTTTTCGGGATTATCCAAACACTGGCACAGCCGTAACGCTTGTTTTTTTTAATGTAGTACGTGTCTTGGGTTTGTGTCCTTTAGGTACTAAGCCTAAAATGAAAACACCAAACTGCCTTGCTCTAAATTTTGCCTTCTGCTACATGCCTTGAGGGTAGTCAAGTAAGTATGAGAAGCAGTGCTGCCTTGTGGGGAGAGCACAGGCCTAGATGTCAGAAGGATCTGGGTTCTAATCCCAGCTTCCCCACTTGTCTGCTATGTGACCTTAGGCAAGTCACTTAACTTCCCTGTCCCTCAACTACCTCATCTGTAAAATGGGGATTCAGACTGTGAGACCCTTGTGGGACACGGACCGTGTCCCACCTCATTAGCTTCTAGCTACCTCAGTGCTGAGTACAGTGCCTGGCACATATTAGGTGCTTACCAAATACCATAACAAAGTCCCCAATCATTTACTTCTGATTTCTGTTTTTGTTAGTTTAATCAAACCACATCGATTTCTTCAGCAAGATTTGGGGGCTCATTCTGCATGGCCTTTATTTTATAATTGTAATTAAACAGCCATATTCCAATACATTTCAATAATGGCCTATTTACCCAATTTGGTAACCTTACGCTCATTCAAATATGACGAACTCCTAAATTACATAGAATTCATATTTTTCCAATTTGTAACCTTACACTAGATTATCAATTTCATCATCAGATTGATTACTCAGCAGGGAAATGAAAAGTCTTCTTCCTTGCCAGGTTTGAAATTGAACCGATAGCTTTTTCAATTGAAAAACATGCACTTACTTCCCTCTTCCCCTTCTCCACTCCCCTTCCCCAACCAAACACCCAAATAAAAAACACCCAGGTGTCCCCTAAGTCTGACAACCCAGGGGTCCAGCCTTCCCATGGGCCTCACTGGGCAGCCACCTTCCACCCACCAGTCCGTGTGGGAGCCCGGGCCCTAGCCCCCGAAGAGTCAGAAGTCGAGAATTGCAGCCACCTGTGAACTCAGAGCACCTTCGCCAGCCTCCCCGGGCCCAGGGCCAGCTTTTGACATCAAGAAAGGTAAGCCACGGTCTCAGGGTACTGGGTGACAGAGGTGTCCCTATGACCCCTCTCAAATATGGCGGTGGGACAGAAGTCATTCATTAGCGGGTCTCATCACTGAGGTGCCGACGGCAACGTGAGGGAGAACTGGTTCTCCGCAAAATGTTGTGTACGATATTATTACGTGCTGCTGACCGTGACGTTGAAGAGTCATGTAGGACACTGAAGGGGGCAAGGGGAGAGGGTGAATATTTTGGCCCCACTTCAGGGAGAATGAATGTTCTGCTTCTGCCTGCCAGTCACCCCAGGAGCCCAGATCCTACCATGATGGGGACCATAGGTCAGGGACCGTGGAAACCTGCAAACTTGCAGCCTCCGGAAATCTTAGGATATTGGGGAGGCAGTGGTAGTTGGAAATCAAGGATAGTACCTGAGGTGGGGAAGATTCTGAGGACTGCTCCCACCGAGGACTATTTATTTATTCCTGTATCCTTTTGTTTCCCTTGCTTTTGAGTCTTGTTTTCTAGCTGATCCGATTATCTATGCCCTGTCTATAATTTATTCTCTTTTCTAAATATTTCTTTTTTCTAAGAGTCTGTCCCCTCCTACCAGGACTGTGAGCCTCTTGTGAGTCAGGAATCATATTTGAATTTACTTACTTTGTACTCATCCTATCTTGGTACATACAGTGCTCGGCACAAAGCCAGGCCTCGATAAATATCACGACTATTACTCTAACCCCATGATCGGGGCATATTATTGTATTGTACTTATTCCAAGTCTTTAGTACAGTGCTCTGCACACAGTAAGTGCTTAATAAATACGACTGAATGAATGAAACCTGAAACCTGAGGTTGACAGATTCAAAACAAACAAAAGGAAACTTTCTTCACACGGCCTGTGGTTAAGCATATGGAATTTGTCACCTCAGTACGCTGCACATGCCAAAAATGTAATTAGGTTCAAACAATGTTTTGGATGAATCCATGGATAAAATCTACAGTGGGCAACTAGACGTTGGATGGTAAAAGATGTCAAGGAGGGTAACCATCAGTCACATGGATCCTCCAGGCATTCTGTTGACACTGTTAGAAACAGAATATTGGCCTGGAGAGATTATTGGTCTCACGCAGAAATAGCAACTCTGATATTCAAAGTTTTGCGGATCCTAACGAACAAGAAAAACAAACTGTACTTCTTTGTAGGCTTACCCTGCAATCGATCAATCAGTTGTATTTATCGAGCATTTACTGTGTGCGGAGTACTGTACTAAGCACTCGGAAGACTACAATATAACAGAGTTGGGAGACACGTTCCCTGCCCACAGCAAGCTTACGGTCTAGAGGGGGATGCAGACATTACTATAGATTACTGATATGGACAGAAGTGCTGGGGGGCTGAGGGAGGGGTGAATAAAGGGAGAAAATCCAAGTGTGAGGGTAACACGGAAGGGAGTGGGAGAAGACGAAATGAGAGCCTAGTCAGGGAAGGCCTCTTAGAGATGTGCTCTGAAGGCTTTAAAGGTGGGGAGAGTGATCGTCTGCTGGATAAGAAGAGGGAGAGCGTTGCGGGCCAGAGGCAGCCGAGAGATAGATGAGATTGAGGTACAGTGAGTAGGTTGGCATTAGAGGGGCAAAATGCATGGGCTGGGTTATAATGAGAAATCAGGGAGGTAAGGTAAGAGGGGGAAAGATGATTGAGTGCTTTGAAAGCTTATGGTAGAGTTTTTGTTTGATGCGGTGGTGGATGGGCAATCACTGGAGGTACCTGAGGAGTGGGGAAACATGGACTGAACATTCTTGTAGAAAAATGATCTGGACCGCAGAGCGAAGCACGGACTCGAGTGGGGAGGAAGAGGGGAGGTCGGCAAGGCGGTTGATGCAGTAATCAAGGCGGGATAGGATAAATGCTTGGATTAATGTAGCAGCAGTTTGGATGGAGAGGAAAGGGTGGATTTTAGCGATGTTGTGAAGGTAGAACCGATAGGACTTAGGGGCAGATGGAATATGCGTGTTGGATGAGAGACGGGAGTCAAGGATAACACCGAGATTAAGGGCTTGTGAGACAGGGAGGGTGGTGGCGCTCTCTACAGTGATGGGAAAGTCAGGGGAAGGACAGAGTTTGGGTGGGAAGATGAGGAGTTCTGTTTTGGACAGGTTAAGGCTGAGGTGTTGGCAGGACACCTGCAATTTACTAACGTGGGAGAGTTGTCTGGATAGGGTTGGCAGGCCTCCTACGTATGAGAGATGGTATCTTATTTCAAGGTCCCATTTTTGTGGAGTGGTTTGTCAGAAGGGTATATTACCTGTCCCATATTTGAGTGACAAACTTCCACCTGCCCTCGGGGAGAGACGGCAGGTGAAGCCAGGCTGTAACTGAAATCTGACAACCCTAAGACCCTCCTCTATGACATAGCTGTGCCATATCATGTCACTCCTTTTAAACAAATGGTAAACCAGCTGTCTTCTTAGCGATATCAAATAGGCTTCAGTTAGTAGCACACTGACATCAGTCAATGAAGTTACCAAGTGTCTCCTCATAAGAATTCTTTGCGAGGCCCATAATAGCACCTGAACCAAGATTAACTGTCCAAAGAATCTCTTCTATAAATTGCACACCCACAGAGAGAGGCTAATGATATAAGAGCACTGCTCATGGCTGAGAGAGTCTTCACACTGCCAAGCCCGCAGTGGGGTAGCTGATTGTTTTCCTCACCTTAGCTTTTAACCACATTATTCCAGAGGAGGCAGCTAAGAGAATTGGGACTTGGCCCAACCAGGAGCTGAGCCCGTGCCTTCCTTCTCTCGTCACCCACCAAATCCTGCTCTCGGACACAATTCTCTTCTCTGCCCTCTTGCCTTGCCACCTCATCCCTCTCCCCACACTTTACTCAGAGCTGATTTCTTGGGTGGTGAAAAGGAGTGGGCCCAAAGTTAGTTTTCTCCTTCAAAAGCGTGCACTCCTAAGACAAGTCTCAGAACTGAGTCGTGAAAGAGCAGGCAAACATGACACCTCTAGACCGTGAGCTTCTTGTGGGCAGGGAATGTCTCTACCAACTTTACCGTATTGTTCTCTCCCAAGAGTCTAGTGCAGTGCTTGGCACAGAATAAGTGCTCAATAAATACCAGTGATTGATTGACTAAATAGGCAAAGAAAGACAAATTATTTTTCATTCAAGCATTAACAGAACATGTCTCATCACGGTGAACTAAGACTGTTTTCTAGAAATATGATTTAAGTGTAACTGCTAATGCTTTGGAGTGTACTTAATGACAAATCACCAGGGTTTTTAAATGGGATGGGATACCCAGGAATCTCAGACTTGGCATTTGGTTTGGGGTTGGGGGGGTACAGAACGATCATGCCAGATAAGAATCCTCGGTGGGAATGAAAGTTCTACTATCAGAAATCTAATCATGGCCCACATGATCTGCTGCACATCCAAGGAGTGGGATGGGGCAGGGCGGAGTTAGGAGAAGAGAGGAAAAAAAGTGCTCTTGCCAGGGTTTCTACTGCTCCTGTGTTACGGGCTTCTCTTTCTCAGCCCAGTGAATGGGGATATAGAAATGGCCAGAGGTGATGGATTGCGAAGCAGTGATAACTGGGGAGAGGGAAGGCCCCAGACCCAATCTACCTAATAGTTAACACTGTCCTAGTTCTATATTGTCTCACACCTAAATCTTTGACACCTGCCTCCTAGGTCCTTTGAATTTCTCTTCTCTTCTCACCCTGCATCCAACAGAAACCCACCGTCTAAGGCCAAAGCCTTCTAAAACAGCAAACGGTGTAACATCTAAAAAAATTCATCGGATGCTTTCGGTTTAGTGTTTCCAGAAACACTAGATTCTAAATGTATCTCTTCTGTTGGTGTGGGGGGGGCTCGTACTGAATGGTCCTTCTCAGCGTGTAAATGTCACAAGGACAGAGAGAGCACCTTTCTTTGATTCACGTGAATCCACGCCTTAGGTACGCTGCAGTGCAAGTGGTTCGCCAATGTTTACCAATCAATGAATAAGAGAGTCGGTAGACACGTTTATCAGTAACTAGACAGATGCACTCCCCTCAACTCCGATGTTCTGAAGTACCTGTGTGGGTGCTGAGATTAAACACAAAACAATATCCCACTTCATTCTCAAGGGAGGGAGGAGGGTCACAGGGCGCTCAGGTGCAGCGGAACCTACAGAAGCTGTGCCACCGAAGCCGACCCCAGCACTCCAGGACATCTTTCTTGGACCGTAAGGCCCGTGACAGGAAAACCTGATGCCACGTTCCGGCCTTTGCTACATACAACCCCACCTGAGGTACTGCCCTGGGCAGATCTAACCAAAACAATTTACATGTGGGCACCTTGAAATATTTGGAACATGCAATTTGGACTAAAAAACGCAGTGGACTAAATGAAACTCAGCAAAAGAATAGAAGTTTCCTACTGATGGATGATGACCAGGCTTGAATTTTCTTTTACTTCACCCTCACCTCCAAACTCTTCTACAATCTTTAATGTTTTTTGCTCTTGGCTGTCAGCAGCTACAAATCAAGATTAATTGTTGGCCATACATAACCCAACTGAAACCCGCCTACTGTTTGAAAACTGTCTCTTTCACTATATAAATCAACAAGAGGGGTGGGGGGGAGAAACCCACACTGGAATGCAGACTGTCAGCTCTCTCAATTGCTACACAGTTGCTTCTCTCTGCCCTGAGCGATATAACAAATTTGTCAATTGAGAAAAGTGCTGGAAGCAAAGTCAACACAAGCCCATTACAGCTCAGAGACTGTATTCAAATAGTAGGATACTATTAAATTATTAGTAGAGCACACTGCTGTGTCTGCTCTACAAATTGGCCTATCTTGACAGCTGTCCTAGTCTCCACAGTCCATTCTTTAAGGAGACAAGACTTTCTCTACCTAGCCTGGGGCTTAAATAACCAGATTCATTTGGCAGTGAATTTGTGAGGGGGGAGGAAACCTCCCCTCCTGCCCCGCCCTGCTTCCCCCCACCCCCCACAGCCTCCTAAAAATAATACCAATGATATTTACTAAGTGCTTGCAATATGACGAGCACCATGCTGTTTCATAAAACTGTGCAATTTTTCCCTTCCTTTCTCCTAGGATACCTGCCAACCTGCCCCTTCCACATGTCTTTTATTAAGACCGGTGAATTGGCTTTTAGTTGGAATTTCTCTAAGCATTTTCGTGTTGGCCACCTTGAGTTCACGCCTGTGCAAAAGTATTAAAAAGAGGAGGATGAAGAGGACAAAAGGAAGTATAAGTGCAAGAACTTTAGAACTCTGAGCAAAAAATTCAGGGAGCATTGTGAAGATGACGGGGCCTGGGCAGGTTTCTGCCTGCAGACCCCGGATGTCCTGGCCGGTCTCACTTCTTCTTTGTCTCTCTCTATAGTTAAATCTTTAACTGTTTGAAAATTGAAGTGTAGCGTTTTTCTAAGCTAGTCTTTCCCTTTAGATTATAAACCCTTTGAGGTTGGGAACTGAAGTCTGAGTTAACCTTGGTTTCTTCCCAAACGCCGTGTATCATCACCACCACCACCAGAGAGGCATTCTAGAAACAACCGATTAGGCTTGAGGATCAGCAAGAATGAGTAGTATTGTAGCAAGCAGTTTGACATGTTCTGTCAAATCCAAAAAACGTCTGGCAGTTATTTCCTCAAAGGACAGGTTCTCAGAGGGGCACTCTCTCTGGGCTTCATCAGAAGCAAACCAACATTCTCTAGCCCTTTTCTATGACCAGACTGGGTGTTTTGTGCCCTAAATTTCAAGTGGAAAACCTGGTGAGTGTTCACAGAGGACTGCCAAAAAACCCAACAACCCTCCTATCCTCCCCCTAAAAAAACCCAAAACACACTTAAAGGGCTGGGAAAAAGATTCTACAGGGAATAGCTAAAGGAAACAGGCTTGTATAGCCCAGATAAAAGAATAAAAGAATGCAGCAGGACCTTAAATGGTTTCAAAATATAAGAAATATCAAATGAGTGACAAAAGCATTTGATCTCTGATCCTCTAATGCCTACTTCCCTTTCCAAATGAGGAAAAGATAGGATGGGATGGTTTTCAATAGCAGCAGAATGAACTTAGGTGTTAGGAAGAACTTTGTGACGGGAAAAGAAGTGAAGAGGTTGGGATCTTTTCCCTTGGAAGCAAAGGTGGACAACTAACTTTCCAAAATGATTTCTTTGCAATCCCATGATAGAAGCAGCAGATGGGTGGTGGGCATGACTAGGTGGGGTAAATGCTGATCAGTGTGGGGAAGGCCAATATAAGAATTGAAGATTTAGTATAAAATAAGAAGTAAATGGGGAGGGGGAAAGGGAGAAGGAGTGACACAATGATAAACCCAAAGAACAAGTCAATTTCACTCTGTCCACTAAGTTATTGGTGGGGCAATAGATGGGGACAGCTGAAAGCATTTAGCGGGAACACCGTACGTGGTCCATCCAGAAGTTCCAGTAAAAAGAAGCCTTATCTAGTGTAAACAAAATGGCACACGCAGTTAGAAGCCACCTCAATTCTATTCTAACAACTCCTTTCACGGGGAGAGAATGCCAGGAAGAGAGCAAAATTAGAGCAGCAGCGTGGCTCGGTGGAAAGAGCACGGGCTTGGGAGTCAGAGGACGTGGGTTCTAATCCCAATCCCGCCACTTGTCTGCTGTGTGACCTTGGGCAAGACACTTAACTTCTCTGGGCCTTAGTTACCTCATCTGTAAAATGGGAATTAAGACTGTGAGCCCCACATGGGACAACCTGATTAGCTTGTATCTACCCCAGCACTTAGAACAGTGCTGGGCACATAGTGAGCGCTTAACAAATACTATTATTACTATAAAATAAGGAGGGGGTTACCTTTAACATGCTGCTCCCAAACCTTTTCTGCTTAGTTTTTAAACCTAGAAGTCTTTGAAGTGGAATCAAATTCAAACACGTTTGATTCCCTTGTACAAAAGGTATCAAAATAGTACTCGCTATGGGTTATTTGATATCCAAGGAGCCCAAACGGCATTTTTAACAGAACTTTTTAAATCTTCCTCATTTCCCACATCAGCTCAACGATCCTTTAGAGACAGGAAGCTGGAAGTCTTTTCAGTGACAGTTCAAAAAGGTTCAAAATGTTCATTCAATACAATTCCACATTTGCCAACCTCAGGGTCCCCCTGAGGATACGCTCTCTACCTCAAGTAGCATCATCAACCCAAGTAGGCCCAGATCATCCCAGAATGGGGCGAGTTAATCTCCAGTCCTGGATGAGGCTGTCACCCCTTTGAAGTCAGGAGGTGGGGGAACCTGTTTGTGCCCAGCCAATACAGAACTTTTAGCCGATGAGGAGACAAAGTTTACTTCCTTCCCAGAACACGAAACCTTAAGCTGCTGGAGGGCAGGGACTGTGTCTGACAACTCAAATGTTCCGTAGTCTCCCAAATGCTTACTCCAGTGCTCTGCATAGAGTAAATGCTCAATAAAGACCATTAATTGAGCATTTAGTTTAGTGCTCCACACGCAGTAAGAGTTTAATAAATACCATTAATTGATGGATCGAAACAAGCCTCTCTCATGAGTCAGAATGGAAATCAGTAAGGAGAAAACCTAAAATACTACAGTGTGGTCTTTCCATCATTGCCCTATCCATACTGGAAATGATGGGTGGGAAGAGTGACACCAGAGGGTGTTGAGTGGGTTCAGGAGGGCATGTGAGGACAGAAATGAATGCTATTTGGCAGTGCTCAGTTTAGGCAAGCCGGCGCCGGTGGTATGCGAGCCAGCTGTAGTGATCAAGATGGTTCCCAAAGATGCCACGGATTGGCGTGGGTCCTAATCCAAAAACGGAAAGGCCTTGTTCATTTGAATATGATTAGATGATATCATGGATCTGCAAGGATCTTGTTCGGATCCCTCTAATCTGGACGGAGAATGCTCCCCCCCTATTTATATAGCCCTTGCTGAGTTCCAGGAATTGAGTTAAAAGATTTCTGAGAAGCGCCAGACGAATCTAACCAGAAAAACATTTGTGTGTGAAGGGGGCTTGGGGTGGGGGTCGGAAAGGGGAGGCCTTGGTTTTTATGTTTCTTCCAAAGGTTGCCATCCCTTCCCTTTCCAGCGATTCTCCAAGAAGAGAACCATGAACTATGTTCCTGACAGACGATGGGTTGGGCTACCCTAATGAGACAAACCTGGGGAGATGGTGATTCCAACTGTTCAAATGCTCAGGAGTTAAGCTTCCCACGCACGAAGCAAGTGCCGTTCCTATTGCTCAATGACCACAATGGGTGGGTAACCCGGCAATACTGCCAACTGCAAACTTTACTGCTTCCTGAACAAGAGGGGAGACGTGACTTTTCGTCCTGGGCCTAGTATAAAAGCAACAAGAGGCAGAGAGAAAATAGTTTAAATTCCACCGTCCACTAGCACGGAGTTCCTACACAGCACTCCAGATGGGAAACACCTCCCTCCCGCCGGGCAGGCTGGAAGTATTTGATAACAAATCTTAGCTTTTCATTGGCTAAGATGGAATCCCAAGTAGGTCATTAATTCAACTCAATCACAATTAATGGTCTGATGTGATTAATGACAGGATATTACTCACACATCAAGTGTTCTACCCCTTTCTCCTTGGGACTCTCATTATCAAGCCCATGCCAAAACCCAAAGGAACTGGCAATTGGATTGTACTTAGCTGGACACCTCGCTGCTGTCTTAAAAATAGAGAAACCCCTCGCTATTATTTGAAAACTTCAGTCGCCTGGTAAAGCAATCATCTTTTCCTTTTCTTGCATCTCTGACCTACTAGTTCTATAGATCAGAACTGACAGTCATATTTTACTACAGGGCCTTGCATGAGCCCAGGCTTAGCCTTTGGGTTGGAAAGGGTTCACTCATTCATTCAGTGGTATTTATTCATTCAATAGATTTATTGAGCACTTACTGTGCAGAGCACTGTACTGAGTGCTTGGAAAGTACAGTACCCAAGGATGGCTTGGGTAACCACTTCTCCTCTCCCGCCTGCCACCTCATCCTCCCTATTCCATTTTGGGTCTCCTTTGGCCAGGGGCTCCTGGCTAGTGCAGCACCCGTGGCTCTTTTGAGCCTGCCCCATAAAATACACTCACTCTAGGCTTCAAGGCTCTACATCACCTTGCCCCTTCCTACCTCTCCTCCCTTCTCTCTTTCTACCGCCCACCCCGCACGCTCCGCTCCTCTGCCGCCCACCTCCTCACCGTCCCTCGGTCTCGCCTATCCCGCCGTCAACCCCTGGGCCACGTCCTCTTGCAGTCCTGGAATGCCCTCCCTCCTCATGTCTGCCAAACTAATTCTCTTCCCCTCTTCAAAACCCTACTTAAAACTCACCTCCTCCAAGAGGCCTTCCCAGACTGAGCTCCCCTTCTCCCTCTACTCCCTCTACCGCCCCCCCTTCACCTCTCCGCAGCTTAACCCTCTTTTCCCCCCATTTCCCTCTGCTCCTCCCCCTCTACCTTCTCATCCCCTCAGCACTGTATTCGTCTGCTCAACTGTATATATTTTCATTACCCTATTTATTTTGTTAATGAAATGTACATTGCCTTGATTCTATTTAGTTGCCATTGTTTTTACGAGATGGTCTTCCCCTTGACTCTATTTATTGCCATTGTTCTTGTCTGTCTCCCCTGATTAGACCGTAAGCCCGTCAAACGGCAGGGACTGTCTCTATCTGTTGCTGACTTGTTCATTCCAAGTGCTTAGTACAGTGCTCTGCACATAGTAAGCGCTCAATAAATACTATTGAATGAATGAATGAATGAAAATACACATGAGCAGAAATCTCTGGGCATTACAGAGTCGTGTGTGTGTGTGTGTGTGTGTGTATGGGGAACGACTCGAATGCTCAACTCTGCCCACTAATAATAATAATAATTGCAGTATTTGTTAAACACTTACTCTAAGCACTGGGTTAGTTACAAAATAATCAGGCTCCACACGGGACTAACGGTCTACGTAAGAGGGAGAAGAGGCACTGAATTCCCGTTTTGTAGATAAAGGAACTGAGGTCCACAGAAGTCAAGTAAATTGCTCAAGGTCACACAGCAGACAAGTGGCAGAGCCGGGATTAGAACCCTGGTCCTCTGACTCTGACTTGCAGGCCTCTGCTCTTTCCAGTAGGGCAGCTTCTCTCAGAAGTGAGGGCTTGCCTGGATGGGTGTTAGGATTCACACTCTTGGGGTCCAGCTCAGGCTGGGCCCACAGATTTTGTGCCCAGGGTCTCTTTTCACCAATTACACTCTTTTAAAAGCTAACTGGGCCAATTTCAGGAGGGCACCTAATGCGTACTATTTGAAATGACTGAGAGTAATAATAATAATAATAATGTTGGTATTTGTTAAGCGCTTACTATGTGCAGAGCACTGTTCTAAGTGCTGGAGTAGATACAGGGTAATCAGGTTGTCCCACATGAGGCTCACAGTCTTTCATCCCCATTTTCCAGATGAGGGAACTGAGGCCCAGAGCAGTGAAGTGACTTGCCCACAGTTACACAGCTGACAAGTGGCGGAGCGGGATTCGAACCCATGACCTCTGACTCCCAAACCCGTGCTCTTTCCACTGAGCCACGCTGCTTCCCCGAAGCACAATAAGCATTGTGGGCATATACGTACACCACGGTTTTTGCCCCGACAACAATGGAAATTACTATCCATGATCATCTTTGCTTAGGAAAATTCCAACCTACCAACTGCACAGAAACAAAGCCTTTTTCTACTTGGCAATATTTACTAACCTAGGTTTTATTAAAAAAACCCCACCAAACTCTCATGTCATTGTGACCTTTTCTTCCCTGCTCCTCCATATCAGAAAATACAGGCCTTTGGCAGTTTTAGGATGAATCTTCCCAAATGAATGATGGTGCCCTATTCAATTCTGCTATTTTAGGGAGCGATGCTATATGAGAATACAGTCTGGGGGCCTTCTGGCTCCATCAGGCTGCAGATGTTGTAGCCGTAACACAGTTTTGGTTCTCGGAGTAAAGCGCCGTCATTCCCATTACTGTGCAGAGCACTCTGTGAATTAACACAGTTGGATACTATTCTACAAACAAGGGGAGATCAGGCAACAGCACATCAAAAAGTAATAAGGTGTGTCTTCAATTAAGATGCATAACTTCAGAAGATAAATTTGTCACCCAGAGAGCTGCCCAAGGTGGAAACTTGCCAGGAGTCAGTAGGTTTGGCCCAGAACTGCGCTTGTAATTATAGAATGAAAAGCGTTTAATTTTTAGGAAGATATCCTTACTATTCCCAGTTCTCCTCAAGCAACGGGGTTGCATTCTTGCAAAACCCAACATGAAGGAAGACTCGAGATGTAGACGTCACCAGGTTCAACTGCGGCGGGCACCTACCCAAATGCAAACTTATTTCTTCCAAACCGGGTTAGCGGTGTCCCTAGTTCCCTACCAAGTTCCCTACCAACCTTCTAGTCACACGTGGAGTGAAAACATAACTGAGTGTATACACTTGATAGACGGAAGGAAATAATTCACAGCCTACATGGGATTCGAACCCATGACCTCTGACTCCCAAACCCGTGCTCTTTCCACTGAGCCACGCTGCTTCCCCGAAGCACAATAAGCATTGTGGGCATATACGTACACCACGGTTTTTGCCCCGACAACAATGGAAATTACTATCCATGATCATCTTTGCTTAGGAAAATTCCAACCTACCAACTGCACAGAAACAAAGCCTTTTTCTACTTGGCAATATTTACTAACCTAGGTTTTATTAAAAAAACCCCACCAAACTCTCATGTCATTGTGACCTTTTCTTCCCTGCTCCTCCATATCAGAAAATACAGGCCTTTGGCAGTTTTAGGATGAATCTTCCCAAATGAATGATGGTGCCCTATTCAATTCTGCTATTTTAGGGAGCGATGCTATATGAGAATACAGTCTGGGGGCCTTCTGGCTCCATCAGGCTGCAGATGTTGTAGCCGTAACACAGTTTTGGTTCTCGGAGTAAAGCGCCGTCATTCCCATTACTGTGCAGAGCACTCTGTGAATTAACACAGTTGGATACTATTCTACAAACAAGGGGAGATCAGGCAACAGCACATCAAAAAGTAATAAGGTGTGTCTTCAATTAAGATGCATAACTTCAGAAGATAAATTTGTCACCCAGAGAGCTGCCCAAGGTGGAAACTTGCCAGGAGTCAGTAGGTTTGGCCCAGAACTGCGCTTGTAATTATAGAATGAAAAGCGTTTAATTTTTAGGAAGATATCCTTACTATTCCCAGTTCTCCTCAAGCAACGGGGTTGCATTCTTGCAAAACCCAACATGAAGGAAGACTCGAGATGTAGACGTCACCAGGTTCAACTGCGGCGGGCACCTACCCAAATGCAAACTTATTTCTTCCAAACCGGGTTAGCGGTGTCCCTAGTTCCCTACCAAGTTCCCTACCAACCTTCTAGTCACACGTGGAGTGAAAACATAACTGAGTGTATACACTTGATAGACGGAAGGAAATAATTCACAGCCTCTAGGACACGTTCATGGGTTCTAACCAATGTAAATTTTGGTCTTGTCTGAGGGTGAAATTTGTCCTTACTGGTACTCTGGGATCCCTGACCTTGTCATTTTGAGTTGGGGGGGTGGGGGGGGATGAAAAGGGGGCAGGAATTTTAGAGGGAGAGGAAGACAGGGAAAGAAAACTTTTGTCTTAGACTGTGAGTCCCCTGTGAGTCAAGGACTGTGTCTTCCTTCCCAGTGTTTAGTACAGTGCTTTGTACGCAGCCAGTGCTTAAAAAGTACTATGCAAAAGATCTGCAAGGATCTTCTTCAGATCCCTCTAATCTGGACAGAGAACGTTCCTCCCCATTCCTTGCTGAGTTCCAGAAATTGAGTTTTAAAAGATTTCTGAAAACTAGGCCCAGCTACTCCTCAAATGAATCAAATACAATCCTCTCAATGAAAAACAAAATACATTTCCTTAGTCTATGGATATTTTTTTCTTTCATATTTGTGCCTGAAGCCTCATCATCCTTTCTTTGAGCCACCTCTTTTCCTTTGTATAAATGTGTGTAGGTAGGCAGGGGAAGTGAGGGGAAGATGGAGAGGACAGAAGGCATGATACAACTGAAAAGAGCTCCATTTCTTTTTCCACTTCGAGGCTCCACATTCCTTTCTCTCAATCTCCTCAGGAGCTGAGAAGACTGAATTTATAAAAGTGACAGAGGGAAAAAATATCCAGGGAACAAATTTTCTAGTAATTGGTAGCTTTTGGTAAGGGAAAAAAAGAAATAAATTAAGCGAGATGTAAGGAAATTAGAGGCATAAGCAGAAATCAATAACGGTTAACTAGGATAGATATGTGAGCTCCTGGACTGTGGTTAGAAAAATATATCAGAAAATACAAAAACATCTAGTTACTGCCTCCAAATTCAACTCAAATGCTGTCTGGGCAGTAGAAAGAACAGCAGTATGCTTCTCTATGGAACGAGCAGCAGGCCACATCGCTGATGTGCTTATGGCAGGGAGCGGCTCGACTGTTATAATGTGAAGCTAAACAAGGGGGGAGAGGGGGAGGGAGGAGGAGGAGGGCCCATAGCAAACATTTTAAAGGGTCATGGAAATGTGTTAGGACAGTGAGAGACAGAGAAATAGACACCACCACCCCAAAACGATTGCATGGACACTGAATGTCCTTCTTTGGGAGAATTATAACATTCCTAAGGTCACATCTCCAAGAGGCCTTCCCCGATTAAGCCCTCTTTTCCCTGGCTTGCTCTCCCTTCTGCGTCATCTACGCACTTCCAACTTTGACCTCTGGACATTTGATATTGCCCCCCCCCCCACCTCACAGTGCTTTAGTACACATCTTGGAATTATTCATTCGTATTAATCTCTGTCTTCCCCTCTAGACTGTAAGCTCGTAATGGGCAGGGAGTATGTCCACTAAGCCTTAGGTTTTGGGTCCCAAGGTCCACACCAGGTGCTGTTGGATCACTGTGGTGCTGGCAGGATCCTGGAAGCCACAGGGCCTGGAGTAATTGCAACACATTTATTTCAGTGTTGGAAAAAAGGGGGAGGATTACCCAAATTGCTGGCTGGTTTGAGAATTTAGCAGATAGACTGGTGCTGTTGCTTCTAGGTCACTTTTTGTTAGATCAAAGGGAGGAGAAGTGATAAACCCACACGCCTCTACCTGGGATGTTCACCTGGGATGAGGGGAAGGGTTACTTGACAGTCACAGGCAGAAGAGGACAAGGTGGCTATTTCTTGCTCTATCGTCTCATACTCTTTTCTCTTCCCATTAGCACTATTTTAGTTTTCTTCAGGATGAGCACCAGCCGGACGGATCTCACCCACATTCCTATGGAAACTTCATCGGGCAGAGACATTGCCAGGAGTCTGTGATGTCAAAACTCATTGAACAAGAGACATCACGTTGGAACAGCACTTGCGTTGGATCACAGCTTAAGAAACTGTACACCCAGTGCCCTTACAGGCCCTTAGGAAACAAACAACAGCCGGTGCCCGGCAGTTGTCAGTCATACAATTCTAAGTCCATTCTCCTGCCTTCAAATTTCTGTGTGATGCTCACTGAGAGCATCCTTTTCCAGAGAAGGAGACTTCCCAACTTCCCGCGGTAACTCATTCCTCCCTGTAAGGCGATTCTTCCTAAATCCATCACGTTCCAGTTTATGCCGGTTCCCTCTGGTTTTAGCCCCAGTGGAGAATGAGATGGAGAAGAGCTGGTCTTCACCTGCTGCTATTTTCCAGGGAACTGCTTTATAATCTTGGGTTTATCATTCAATCAGTGGCATTATAACCAGCTATGGTGAAGCTCAGGATCTTTTTCAGACCAATACTGTACTGAATGCCATTTAAGAGTCCGGGATGTATAAGATCATGACTGAATGAAGTATTAAAATGGGCAACTATGGCTAGCCAAGAATCGGAGGGGGTCAATCATTTTCTGAACTCGAATTCTTAGACAGGATTCAATACCAGCGTGGCTCAATGGAAAGAGCCTGGGCTTGGGAGTCAGAGGTCATGGGTTCTAATCCTGGCTCTGCCGCTTGTCAGCGGTGTGACTGTGGGCAAATCACTTCACTTATCTGTGCCTCAGTTACCCCATCTGGAAAATGGGGATTAAAACTGTGAGCCCCACGTGGGACAACCTGATGACCTTGTATCCCCCCTGCCCCCAGCGCTTAGAACAGTGCTCTGCACATCGTAAGCGCGTAACAAATGCCATCATTATTATTACTATTATTATTATACCAGACTGTGGAAGTGTTGAGGGTGTTCATTTGTTATTATTTTAAGACCAGTGCTTAGTACAGTGGTTGGCACATAGTAAGCGCTTAACAAATACCATCATCATCATTATTTCTTCCTTATATCTTTCCTCACACATGAAGCTATTGTATTTGTCTTTATTCTCCTTGGTTTTGGCCAACCCTGTGTTTCCTACTTTCTCTCCTTGCCTCCCACAGCTCGTGCTGTTTTATCACTGGCTTTTCCAGTGCTAAATTCCTCATCTGTGCCACTCTCCATTCAGGCTTTCATCCCTCCGGACTCTGAGCTTGTTGTGGACTGGTAATGTGTCAGTTTATTGTTTATAGTGTACTCTCCCAATTGCTTAGGACAGTGTTCTGCACACAGTAAGCGCGCATTAAATACGACTGAATGAGTGAATGAATGAATCCAGCAGATGGATATGCATACAGTGTCCTTGGACTTAGTTCTTCACAGGTAAGCACTGACTCAGAAAATTAAAATTTCACCTTAATAACATGAATTTCACGTATTATGAATATGAAAAATTGGGATGCTACTTTGTAACATGGACAATAATAATAAATAGTATTTGTTAAGCACTTACTACGTGCCAGACACTGTACTAAGCACTGGGGTAGATACAGGATAATCAGGTTGGACAGAGTCTCTGTCCTACATAGGGCTCACAGTCTTCATCTCCATTTTACAGACGAGGGAAATGAGGCACAGAGAAGTAAAGTGACTTGCCCAAGGTCACACAGCAGGCAAGTGGTGGAGCTGGGATTAAAACCCAGGTCCTTAATGCTAATAATAATGATAATTATGGTATTTGTTAAGCATTTACTATGTGCCAAGCAGTGTTCTAAGCGATAAGGTGGATACAAGGTAATCAGGTTGTCTCATGGGGGCTCACAGTCTTCATCCCCATTTTACAGATGAGGTAACTGAGGCACAGAGAAGCTAAGTGGCTTGCCCAAGGTCACACAGCAGACATGTGTTGGAGCCAGGATTTGAGTCCTTCTCACTCCCAGGCCCGTGCTCTATCCATTAGGCCATGCTGCTCCTCTAACTGCAAATAATGGATTGCAAATAGTCTTAAAAAGACTTATTACAAAATACACTATCATACCAAGTCAGTATTTTCAGAAAATGATCCAGTTAATTCTTTACCAATCCTCACCCCAGCTCAAATGATGAATTTTGGGATTTACATGGATTTATGCTATGTTCTGAATAATTTGTGGTTCAGAATATTGAAATTTTGGGGGCCAAAATACTGCCCAGTTTTAACAATTTATTTTAATTGGCAAGATTAATGCTTAAGTATAAAATGCACCTTCAGCCACACGGAGGCTCCATCACAAATAGAAAATTACAGCAATATTTTCTCTAATAAAATCGATTTGTACAGGCATTTTATAAACCTCAAAATGGTTGTATTCAGCATCTGTCATCTTCCACTACAGAAACCTGGGATTTCCCTCATAGAGCTCGCCAATTCCTTCCTAAGGTGAACAGATTTTCCACCAGGAAACTCAAGAGGCCGAAGGCCAGGAGTGACACTGATGTTCAATCAGCAGACCTCCCACATCCCGTGCCTCAGCCCAAAACACATAGCAGCAACAACCTTCTGCTGTCTCCAGTGCAGTCTTCAATGAAAGGGAGGAGGAAATGAGGTTGGGTTGTCAAAACCAGGAAATATTCCACGTCCCCAAGAGCTATTCTTAGGAGCCAAAGACAAGCTTTCAAAACATTCAAGCTTTCGCTTCTCATGAGCCTTGACATAGGCTACTGACTTTCTTTATGGTATCTATTAAGCTCTTACCTACGTGTCAGGCATCACACTAAGCATTGGGGCAGATTTTTATTACTTTTTTTTATTACGGCATTTATTAAGTGCTTACTATGTGCCGGTTGCTGTACTGAGCCCTGGGGTGGATACCAGCAAATTGGGTTGGACACAGTCCCTGTCCCATGTGGGACTTACAGTCTTAACCCCCATTTTACAGCTGAGGTAACTGAGGCACAGAGAAGTTAAGTGATTTCCCAAGGTCACACAGCAGACAAGTGGCGGAGTCAGGATTAGAACCCAGGTCCTCTGACTCCCAGGCCCGTGCTCTTCCCCAACTACTTTCTTCACTGTGACTTCCAATGTGACTATAGAAATACCGGATTGAAGTCTGTCCTTACTCACTGCCACGTGTTGAGGACAGGGTTTTGAGACCATACACCTGGTCACCCCCACCCCTCCTTTTTTTATAATATCTGTTAAACGCTTACTGTGTGTCAAACACTGCTCTAAGCACTGGGGGTAGGTACAAGTTAATCAGGTTGGACACAGTCTCCGTCCCGCATGGGGCGAATAGTCCAAGTAGACAGACTTCAGACAAACTAATGCTGAGAAACAACAGCTTGAGACAAAAGGCACATGGAGTTTCTTTGGTGAAGTGGTGATTACCTCGTATCTACCGTTTAGACTGTGAGCCCGTCATTGGGCAGGGATTGTCTCTGTTGCCGAATTGTCCATTCCAAGTGCTTAGTACAGTGCTCTGCACATAGTAAGCGCTCAATAAATACTATTGGATGAATGAATGAATGAACAGTGCTCGACACATACCATCATTAATTAAGTCGGTGTTGCAAGGCCCCCAAGAAAGAGCAGTGTTGCCCAGTGGAAAGAGCACGGGCCTGGGAGTCAGCGGACGTGGGTTCTAATCCCGGCTCTGTCACCTGCCCGCTGCGTGACCTTGGGTAAGTCACTTAACTTCTCTGTGCCTCGGTTACCTCGTCTGTAAAATGGGGATCAAGACTATGAGCCCCGTGTGGGGCATGGCCTGTGTCCAATGTGATTAGCCTGTGTGTACCCCAGGGCTAAGTACAGTGTCCGAGACACGATAAGCGCTTAACAAAAACCAAGGGCGAAAAAAAAAAAAGAAATGGGTTACAAGGACGGATTTGAAAGCCAAGAGGAAGGGAGGTCACTGTTATGACCCTTGCTCCAGCTCTGGAAGGACTCAAACACTGGCAGCGAGGGCCTTCTCCATTTTTACATTTTTTCCATGTAATTCCAGCTGTGATTTTTGTGACTGAGACTGAGCCGCAGAGG
The DNA here is from genome assembly GCF_004115215.2 of Ornithorhynchus anatinus. Classification (NCBI taxonomy): domain Eukaryota; kingdom Metazoa; phylum Chordata; class Mammalia; order Monotremata; family Ornithorhynchidae; genus Ornithorhynchus; species Ornithorhynchus anatinus. Next base: position 12,715,541 of record NC_041753.1, on the reverse strand, counting down.
AGCCCGTAATCCTGCTCTTGTATTTTTCATCACCCTTTTCTCTTATATTTGTTTAAAATCTTTCCGTGGGTGTCTGCTGCCAACCCTCTTCCCCTTCTTATTCTTAGATTGTGTCAGGGTCGGTGTCTATAAGCTCCTCTTTCTAGTTGTTTCCCAGTGCTTAGCACAGTGCTTCACAAACAGCAGGCACAGAAATACTGTTTCTCCTGCTACTGTATTTATGGGATAAGAGGGTTTTTTTCACCCAGAAGCACAAGGAAGCCATGACTGGGAAACAGGAGTAGATGCGAGGCAGAGTAGGATAAAATCTATTAAGCCTGCAGTTTCAACAATACTGAACAATAAACAAGACACAGATTTCCTATTGCATCAATGCAGTTGGTAAATGGTGACAGAATTACGCGGGGATAGGCTGGGCAGGCATTGAGGGTGCTTTGTCGGTAATTTGCTCTGAAATGCAAAAATCAAAACATCACCACAGTCAACATCCTGACAAACCCCCCATCTTTGTTGCGGGTCTGGTGATTGTACACCATCCTTGACTGGGCCTGACATGAAGATCCTCATTGACGAACTCATAAAACCAGCCACAATCGCTTCCTATAAATTACCAAGTGTCTTGGTGGGGGAATAACCTGAGCAGGTTAAAATTATATCTATAACCTATAAAAACGAAAAGGAAAATTACCATTTTAATATAAAAACTGGAAAAGAGGAAGAGTATTTTCTTTCTGAAAGAAGCAAACAATAAAAATTCCTCAGTGTCCCCAGAGTCCAAGTCCAATCTAAGAACTGTCACTTGAAATAATACAAAATGACAGACAGAATGCTAAAAATCCTTGGGGTACATTAACAAGCCTTCCAACCGCAACAAAAATGACCGATTTTCACTTCACGTAAGGAGCAGGCTTGTGACTTATGGGCTGAATATGTTTTATTAAACTATACTTACTTCAGTGAAAGAGAATAGTCATGCTTGCTTGTTTGACTATTTCTTACAAGGTAGCTACATTCTTTACACAACCGTAATAGGTTCTCTGCGTCGGTCCGACTGATTGCTCCATGATACCATCTAGGAAGGAAAGGCAGAACAGTTAAAAACATTCAGAATGCAACTCAAATTCACCAACATTTAGAGGCACGAGCCATTTGCTTTTAAAAAGGATCAGCACCTAGAAAACAGGCAATAAATTGCCCTCATCTTCTACAAGGAGGTTCTTGTGATTTGAGAGGGATACCTGTTATGCAAAAACACCGTCTTCATTATGGAAGCCATTAATCAGGCTGTGTAGATTATGCCAAGTGCACGGTCACATGATGCTGCCAAATTAATTTGGAATTAAGCATTTGCATTAAGCATACTTCTTTGTCATCATTTAGCATTTTCAGCATTCACAATAAGGAAGGCGCTGTGTCGAACACAGAAGAGGACGGTACGATTAGATGCCCAGATAAAAGGATGACTTGCAATTGCTGAATCCTGTTCTCTCTCAGTTGCAGGTGCCTCTGAGTAGAACCAGGTTGGCAGAAGCCTATTTCAGGGAGACTGAAAAGGGCTCTAACTGTTCTGTCTGTCTGCAGGGTCCCTGAAGTAGAGGAATGAGAACACACGGGGCTGGATCACCTCAAGTATGCTACAGATCCCCAAGTTCACCTCAAACTCTGCAAATCTGAAGTATTAAGGTTGGTTTGGGGCACAGGGACTGTACTGCCAGTTTTAGAGTTATCCTGTTACATACTGCAACCTACTTTCAGCTGCCAGGTGATTCTGGGACTGAGGCATTATTTCTCTCAGCAAACTGGGGAGGGGGTACAGCACGGTTGAGATCCAGAAATTTGATTGGGCAATGTGTTTCTCTGCCCCCTCAGTTTTCATTTTTAGTCTTCAGAAATGTACACCTGAGTTGTATGTCATTTGAAAATACAGCAATAAAGCAATGACTGAAAAAAGGAAACTAGAAAAATATGACTACTGGGTAGAATCGATTATTTGTATGGTTAATATCATGCACTTGTAAAAGGAATGATGTAAGAGGATCAATTCTATTGATTGACAAATGATTGTTAGGCTGCCTGTAAATATGTTTTAATAAAAATGCTAAATATTGCTGCTGCAGGCTACTGGGAAGTTAGTTATTTAGGGTAGTCATATATGGAGTCAAATTCTCCCCAGGGTCAAAAGTCTCTCCATGGCTGTCAGGTATGCTAGTGTACAAGGGGGACACGTGTAATTTTAAATTGTATGTGACCTTCCCTTAGGAAATCATTAGGGCCTGGTAGGTAAAATAGACTATTTCATACTTGATAATTCTTTTGTGTGACAAATGCAATAATTTGATTACTGCATTTGTGAAAACGGCCAGGATTTCCTTAAGTCCTAAGAACTTACGTACATCAGATGTCTTATGAACTAGAACTCTTTTTAGTAAAGATATTAAATATTCGTTTGGAATGTGTCTACTGCTCCGTTGCACTGTACTCTTCGAAAGTGCTTAGTTCTGGGCTCTGCACACAGTAAGCGCTCAATAAATACCATTGATGATGCTATGTTTCACTCAACTAGCTTCGGGAAACATTGGTAATCAATCAATGAATGGTTCGTGTGAAATGTCACTTTATAAGAGGTCAGACACAAAGTAATGCTGATAAATTTAAGTTGGACATAATGATTAATAATGACTGCGGTATCTGTTAAGAGCATCTTATGTGCCAGACACTGTGTGAAGCGCTGGGGTGGATACAAGCAAATCGGGTTGGACATAGTCCCTGTCCCACCTGGGGCTCAAAGTCTCAATCCCCATTTCAGGATGAGGTAACAGGCACAGAGAAGTTAAGTGACTTGTCCAAGGTCACATAGCAGACAAGTGGCTGAGCTGGGATTAGAATCCAGGTCCTTTTTCCAGGCCCACATCCTAGCCGCTAGGCCATGTTGTTTATCAAAGTGAGAGTGTGATGGAAAAGGTGAAAGTGAATTGTATGTGTGTGTCGGGAGGGGAAGGGGGGTAGCCACCAAAGGTGTTTATCGACCGGGTCCACATGTAGGTCGATATATGTGTCAGCACTTGGCGAGGGGAACAAGCTCCTTTTAAAAAGTTTGAAAAGAGGCCGTGGGCTCAGTTCAGGTAACTGGTCTGGACTCTGTCTTTATCGGAGTGGTCCTGGCTTTGCTGAGAAAGGAGCTCAGGAGTAGAGAGAGTCCAATCATCAACTGTACAATAATCTGTTGGGGCAACTGGGCTTTCCTTTCCCAGCGCTCCCTCAAAGCAAGAAGTTAGGAATTTGGGGGTCTTGGAGGCTGGGCTGAATTCAGTTCATTAGATCACATTATGCTTGTGCGTTCTGTTAACTGTTATATTGTTCTCTCCCAAGTACTCAGTAGAGTGCTCCACATAGAGTAAAGTGCTCAATAAATAGAATGATTGGTCATCCTCCTGGGAGAAAAGGCAATGGGGAAGGAGGGAAGAGAAAGGTGTGTGGGGGGGGGAGGTGGCAGAAAGAATGAACAGGAAAGGGGAGGGAGGAATGAGGAAGAACCCAGCTGATTTGGAGTGTTAACAGGTCACCAGAGCAGGCATGACTTGCAGCAGCTGTCTTCTAGATTAGCAGCAGCAGCTGCAAATGCCACCACTGACCATATTTATTTCCTCTAACCCTTGAAGTGAGCCCCAAGGGAGCTATGCTCCTCAGTTTAGGAAACTGCATTCTAGGAGTCATTTACTGTCTTAACTGCTGTAGCACTCTACTGCCCTTTAGGAGTTAATGCTTCACTGTACTCCCTAAGGAGGCACCGAGGAAATAAAGCCGAGGGTTTCTCTGAAGGTACACCAATGAAAATGCCCAGAATTTCCAAGCATATGAAGTGCCTTAATTTCTAAAGCCACCCATGCTAGCTACAGGGAGAAGAATGGCAAAAACATCCCACTTTACCAGAAGAATAATCCCAGTGATAGTTAAGAGTATAGTAAAACAACACCTTTTCATATCGATGCATATAATCTTACAAAGAAAGCCTAATTGCCCCTAGAGGAGATGGCTCTAAAGAGACCATTTCATTTAGAGAATAGAAAGAATTTGGAAACAAGTTCTCATTTGAGGAAAAACTTCATTTTGCCCTAATGGATTTTTTTTGATTTTTCTGAGAAAAATAACCACTCCCATCAAGGTAAAGAAAAAAGGGGTGGAGGAACCAGTCACTTTCACCTAAAGTGAAATTCCTTTGGCATATACAGAAAAATGACCAACAAAATACTTCAGATGCTCAGGTTAAAATATTTCCACTAAAATTCTGTTTAATGATTTCCTGATATCTCTTTAAGAAAGAGATAAAATCAAGGGGTCAAAATGGCCCGAAGGAAACCCAACCCAAAAAGATGAGTAAATTCATCTGTACAGTCGGATGGCAAAAGACAAGTGACTAAAAAGGGGGAAATGTACAACTGTAGCTGGCTAACCCCCAAAACCCCTAGGTTTCCAATTCTGGTTTCCGACCCTTCCCCCAAACCACAAAACAAAGCAGCATTACAGACAGATGGCTGCCTTCAATGAAACCTCAGAACCAGCTAGCTCACCAAGCTTGGAGCAATGGTCTGAAGGGGATCCACCTTAACTGTAGAGAGGAGTGGAAGATGGGTTCTCCTGACCTGCTGCCAGCTGAGGCAGGTGGCTGGGAGAAGCCTGAAGAAGCAGCTGGAATAGCAGGAAACAACCAAGGATTAATGAGGCACATTTTTAGGAGAGGAAAATAAGAGTGGGGGAGGACTGAAAGATAAGATCCCTTAAACCAAATCTCTATATTGAGATGCAGATTTGGGCCTACACAACCTTTTTGGCCTCAGTATTCAATGCTGGTTCATGCTTTCATGGGCTTCACAGAGCAATCTTGCTAATTAGCCACTTGAGCAGATCAATCAATAGTATTCACTGAGTACCTATTCTGTGCAGAGTTCTGTAGGAAAGTGCTTGGGAGAGTACAATAAAGTAATCATGATCCTTTCCCTCAAGGAGCTTACAGACAGACACTAAAATAATGAACAGACGAGAAGAAGAAGGGGCTATTATGTTTAGGAGTTAATGCTTATTTAACAGGGTAAGAAGATGTGTAGGAAAGTGATTCAGGAGATTGTGAGGTAAAACACTGGCACTGAAGTGCTGAAGTAGCAGATGCGGGTGGGAAGTGGATATACCCTGGGAAAGGTTTCCTGGAGATGAGATTTCAGAAGGGCTTTGAAGATGGGGAGAGAAGGGGAGGGAGTTTCAGACAGAGAGAAGGGCAGGAGCAAGAGGTCAGCAGTAGGAGAGACAAGAATAAGGCACAATGAATAGGTTAGTCTGAAAAGGAATGAAGAGCGTGAGTAGGGGTATAATGGGAGAGGAGAATGAATAAGTAGGAGGGAGAGAGCTAATTGGATGTCCAAAAACTAATCACAAGGAGATTCTACTTGATGTGGACAGGAATGAGTAACCATTTGAGCTTTTTGACGAGTAGGGAGATGTGTGCGGAATAATGTTTTTGAAAAATAATGTGGGCAGCAGAGTGAAGAATAGAATGGCAAGGGTACAGCCGAGCAACCGGAAAACCAATGAGGATGCATTAGTCAAGCTGGGATAAGAAAAACGCCTGGCCCAGCATGGTTGTCGTTTGGATGAAGAAGAAGGGCTGGATACTGGAAATTTTGTGAAGGAAAAGTTGTCAGGATTTGGTCACACACTGGATATGGAAGTTGAAAGAGAGGGGAGTCAAGGATAATGCCAAAGTTGGAGGCTTCAGAGATGGGGTGGTGGTGTAAACTGTGATGGAAAAGTTAGGTGGACCAGAGGATTTGAGAGAGAGGATGATTCCAGCTTTGGACATATTGAGCTTGAGGTACAGGTGAGACATCCATATAATTCTGTCCCGGAGGCAAGAGGAAATGTGAGATTGCAGAGATGGAGGGAGGAAATCATTTGCTAGATTGTAAACTCCTTGAGGGCAAGGATCATACCTACTTTATGGTATTAAACTCTCCCAAGTGCTAGGTACAGGGCTCTGCACACAGTAAGTGCTCAATAAATACTACTGATTAATCTGCAGAGTGGTGGTAGCTGAAGTTACGGGAGTAGATGGGTTCCCTAAAGGAATGAGTTTAAATTGAAAAAAAGGGGACCCAGACCAGAGCCTGATAGGACACCCACTTTTAAGGAGTGCAAGAGAAGGAAGAGTTGAGAAAGGAGACTGAGCAAAATTGGCTAGAGAGTTTGAGGAGAGCCGAGAGAATTTTGTCAGGACAAGAAAAAACGGTTAAGTAGCCTTTCTAGGTAAAGGGAGTGGTCCACAATGTTGAGGAGGATTATGACTGAGTATGACTGTTAGATTTAGTCAGGAGGAGGTCATTGGTGACCTTAGAGAGTGTGGACTGAGCGGAGTGAAGGGGCTGGAATATTGTAGAGGATCAAGAAAAGAGTTGGAGGGGAGCAAGAGAATTCACTGGGCTTATACAACCTGTTGGAGGAGATTGGGCAAGAATGAGAGTGGGAAAGTGGGATGATCCAAAGAAGGTTTTTAAGACTGGGAGACATAGGTGTGTTTGGAGGCAGAGGGGAGTTGTTCAAGTGAGTGGTTGGGGAGTAGAAGAGTGGATGCAAGTGTTTTTAAAAGGTGAGAAATGGGGTCAAAGGCTCAGGGGGAAGGGGTAGATTTTGAAACCAGAAAACTCTCTGATACCCCTCCCCACAAAACTTTCGTACGTATCCCTATTGCTGTTTCTGCTACTTGTAATTTCTTTGGAATTCTGTCTCCCCACTGGATTGTAAGCTACTAGAAGGCAGGTATTGGATCAGGACTACCGAAGCTTTTATACTCTTCCAAAGACTTAATATGTGTTCTGCATACAGTAAGCACTCAATCAATACCACTGATTGAGTGAGAGTTCCTCTTGAGAGATGGCTGAGAAGGACAACAAGGTGGATGTAGGGTGGGAGGGAACCGGGGAGATGAAGGAAATTTTGAAGAGCACACGTCTGGTCACCAGGGGCAACAGAGCAGGAATGTGGTGGTACTGGAGGTTTCGGGAGGGAGTTAAAGGTCTGGAATAGTTGAGACCAATGGGCATAATAACATTGGTATTTGTTAAGGGCTTACTATGTCCAGAGCACTGTTCTAAGCGCTGGGGTAGATACAGAGTATATCAGGTTGTCTCACGTGAGGCTCACAGTCTCAATCCCCATTTTACAGATGAGGGAACTGAGGCACAGAGAAGTGAAGTGGCTTGCCCACAGTCACACAGCTGACAAGTGGCAGAGGGGGATTCAAACCCATGACCTCTGACTCCTAAGCCCGTGCTCTTTCCACTGAGCCACGCAGCGAATAGCGTTGCTGAGTATAAGAGTGGGAGAAGCTCTAGCAAGTAAGGATGATTTTGAAGCGGCCCAAGTCAGGTTGGTGCCAAGATTTCTGTCCGCAGCGTTCCGTAGCATCATAATCACAACGATGGTATTTGTTAAGTGCTTACTATGTGCCAAGCACTGTTCTAAGCGCTGGGGTACATACAAGGTCATCAGGTTGTCCCACATGGGGCTCACAGTCTTAACCCCCATTTTACAGATGAGGTAACTGAGGCACAGAGAAGTTAAGTGACTTGCCCACAGTCACACAGCTGATAAGTGGCAGAGCCGGGATTAGAACCCACGATCTCTGACTCCCAAGCCCGTGCTCTTTCCCCTAACCCACGCTGCTTTTCATGAGTACAGGAAGGAAGGAAATGAATTGGGGAGGCAATCCAGAGCTGGGGGTTGGTGGCATGAGATCGATGAAGGGACAGGGTGGGAGTGAGGGGGTGGGGAGTTGAGTGTGGTGGAGAGAGAGACATGTTGAGGGAGTGTGGTTTTGTGCATCAAGAGTGGGGATGATGGGTAGGGAGTCCAAGATGGGGCACTATGGCCCGGAATAAGTGGAGGGAGTGTTGCAAGCCAGGAATATCCACATGGATGTGAGCTAGGTGGGGTGAGTGGGAGGAGCAGGCAATGTAGAGAAGGTAGGGAATCTCACGCCACACCCAAGATAGAGCTAAGGTAGATACCTTAAATTTATTCCACAGATCAGCCTCTGGGCTACAATGATAAGAGATGAGGCTCTTTTGAATTTTCAAACAAACGGGGAACCTATGATTAACCTGCGTCACCTTCTAAGGGTCTAGCACTGAAAAGAGCTCAGAGTTCGTTTTTTTTTTTAGAGGAGTTCCGCCAAAGAAGTTGGGTGTTAAATCCATGACTATCTTTTGGCTACCCGTGCCACCCAGATGGCAGAGCTTTTGACCCCATATACCCAGATGGATTACACGTGTAGACCCTCACTCAGAGTTTTTTTTGCTGGGAAAGCAACTTTTTATTTATAGGCCAAGTTGCAAGTACACTTTAAAATATTAACCCTGTATAAATGGATTATCTTTGAGGCTGATGATTTAAGAGATGACATTTTCCACTTGGGAAAAAAATGGAAGCTAGAAGTGTGGGAAAACAAATTTAACTTCAAGCAATGACAATGTAGCAGAAAAAAATAGTTTTGAATCGCTTGAGACAGTCAGAGGGCTGACAGAATCCTGTGTAAACAAAATAGTTCCTTATTTCAGTGCCTTGTCCTTTTGTCCATAGGTTTGTCGGTTGGGGGCGGGGGAGGGAACAGGAACACATCTGTTCAATAAAGAAGAGAACCGAGTTTTGCCTTTCTACAGGAACAGAGTGTGGGTAAAGCTGGACTGCAGCAGGGTTCCATATTTTCCAAACCGAGATCAAAGAACCCTACCACAAATCCAGTTTTAGTTTCAAAGTTACACGTTGCGCAGTGATTCTCCATTACACAAAGCAGCATTCACTTCCACTAGGGTAGTTAAAACCCCAGAACTTCAAATGCAAATGAAAAAAATCTGTGACTACAATGGTAAGGTTAGAAAATAAAATGCACTGAATCTAGTCACATGTTCTATGGCCTTGGGTACCTTGAATGGAGTCCGAAGAAGGTAAAACTGTTCTTCGGCCATGATGTGTGTTTTCACTATGTGTTTTGACTAGAACATGGATAGAGAATTAAAGGACGTCCATCTAACAGTGCAAGCCTGTCGGGGTACAGCACACCATGGTGTGGGGAAGAGAAGGTTTGTGAACATGCACGAGGCTGGATGCGCACGGTCATAGCGGGAGTGCTAATGTGGGCTTCTGCAATTCTTCCAGAACACGCCCTCCACCATGTAGAACTGGGTATATATCACTCTGAAAACATCGCCATTTGTATTCTCTGCAGTGTTCCTAAAATTTCCACTGAGGACATGAACGCGGCTTCTGCGTTTATTACCCTAGTATGTTTTTAAGATATTTTCACTAATGCCTTCCTGAAATGATGTAAAGACCTAGAAAATGGATTACAAGTAATCAAAAAAGGATTTCCCTTCCAGATGTTCACAGGTAGAGGGCATTTCTGTTGAGCCTTTTAGAGTTAAGAGAAACATTGGAAAATGGAAGCAAAAGTAATAAGTGGATTAGTTCTAATCTTTGGAGATAGAGAATGAAAACATTAGAAGCCAAAAGAAAAGGGAAAATGTATGAACATTGCCACTAAATTAAAAATACAAAACAGAAAAAGACACCAACATGATACTAGGAGTAACATTTAACTTCATTAATTTTAATTGATTTTCCATCCCCTATGTAGTGATTTTATTAGTGAAAGCTTCTGTAAATGGTATAAATTAGAGAAAAAGGATTGTGTCAACATTACAGAATGGTTCAAATCTGAGAACTAATGGTTGAATCACATCCACCCACTTGCCAAAAAGTATTTCCAGAAAGAAATTATTTGTCTAATCCAGTCTCTCAAAATAACATTTTGCCCTGAAAGAGTTCAGAAGAAAGTGCCCTCCCCCCTCCAATTACATGAACGTTTGAGGTTTAAGTGATTTGGATCATTCGTATGATTGCCCCGATCAAATCCGTGTCTTGGTCTTCAGTCGCGTGGGGTCACATTCACTCTGCACACAGTAAGCGCTCAATAAATATGACTGAATGAAGGGATGAATTCTTCCAGGCCACCAGGAACCACTGAGTCTTCAGTGCATAGATTTGGATCACCTTCCCTGGGGCCCGGACTATGGGTTGAGCTGGAACCCCTAACCAGCCTCTCTTTCAGGCCAGCAGGGACCAGGAGCTGGCAGTCCAGTGGTTGGGAATGCTTCCATACATGCCTGGGGGTGGTCCCCACAAGCTCTGCCTGATGCGACAGCATGTGGCATGAAACCACGGTACAAATGCGACACTACCCTTCTCACAAATGAGACCTTGGGTTCATTCATTCATTCATTCAACCGTATTTACTGAGCGCTTACTGTCTGCAGAGCACTGTACTAAATGCTTGGAAAGTAAAATTGACCAATAAAGAGAGACAATCCCTTCCCACATTGGGCTTACAGTCTAGAAGGGAGAAGGCAGATATCAAAACAAGTAAATAGGCATCAATATAAACAGAACTATAGATATATCCATAAGTCCTGTGGGGCACGGGGGTGGGGAGCAAAAGGGATGTAGGGGGAGCTGAGGAAAAGGGGGGCTTAGTCAGGGAAGGCCTCTTGGAGGAGGTGAGCCTTCAGTGGGGCTTCTAGCCTCACTTAAGACTGGACCCAGGGGACCTGGTCTCTGAAGTAGAATTGTTCAGACCAGGCAGGCAGAGATCAGACATTTATTTTCAGCTGTACCAGGGTCTAGTCTACAGGAGTAATGCAGTGAATGGTCCTCTGGTGACCAGAGAGCGGGAATTAGCCTGCCTTAGCACCTTACGAACAACCATCGAGAGACTAATAATCTTATATTGTACCCCTAACAGCTGATTTAAAATCAACCCAGATGATTTCTAAAATAGTGGAGACCAAAGAGCAAATGGAATGTGATCAATAATTAGTAAGGGGGGGAAGTATGTTTTTATGTATTATTTTGTTGCTCAAAACTGCAGTGTTTCATTCTAAACAAGAAAAACCTGCTACCACGTCTGTCTCGTTGCGATAAACAATTAACACAGCACCTGTGAGAATCTATCTGAAAATACAGCAGAATTGGAGTTGACAACTTAGATTTGTGGAGTAGTTGTTCTATTTGCTGCTTTTAGAGGAAAAAAAACAGGGTGGGGAGGCAGTTTTGAATAGACTCAAAATCTATCACGCTTATTTATACTGTCTGTCAAGGGGCAGTCACTGTCCACGTCCTATTTAAAGGCCAAACAGCCTCACAAAGATTCTGAACCCAAATGTCAAATGGAGTGTTCTGGCCGAAAAATGTTTCATAACATCTGGGTATGCTCTGGTAGAGGTAGAAGAGAGAGAAAGCAACCTAGGAATTTACTAGCTGGAAGGCTAACAACCCCACTGATTTAAAAAACAAGATTTAATGGCAGAGGCTGAGGTGTTCTAATTATCATTAAAATGAAAGCTTATATTCTTCCTGGGGTTGGGCCAATATTCATCTTAGTTTTTGATTCATACTTCATGATTTGGTTGTGAGCATCCATGGAAAGTGAGTTTAACTCACTATGTTATGACCATGATGTTTGAAGCCTCACTGCACAAATGATTCCCTCTTCAGCCTCGCCTGCCCAAGAAAGCCAATGGAAGTGCCTGAGCAAAGAATTCATTTATCAAAGCAATTCTGGCTTCCAAGCAAAGCAGAATCTGGGACCTAGCCCATGCAATCTATTTCTTGTCTAGCCTGGAACCTGGGACAGCTTAACTCCTATGTGCTTCATGTGGAGCGGGAACTTGCCTACTGATTCTGTTATAGTCTCTCAAGAGCTTAGTAATAATGATGCTATAGTGTTGTGTACACAGTAAGTGTTCAATAAATACGACTGATTGATTTTACTTCCATTGTAAACTTCTACTGTCTGTTGTGTGACCTTGGGTAAATCACTGAACTTCTCTGGTTCTCAGTTACCTCATCTGCAAAATGGGGATTAAAAGCGTGAGCCCCACATGGGACAACCTGATTACCCTGTATCTACCCCAGCACTTAGAACAGTGCTTGGCACATAGTACGTGCTTAACAAATACCATTATGATTACTGAATGTTTCCTAATGCCCGAACAGTGTTTTGCCCCTCCCCGACTCAGTTCTCGTTTCCTCTTTTCCTACTCCCTTCTTAGTCACCCTGACTTGCTCCCTTTATACTCCACTGCCATCCCCAACCCCACAGCACTCATGTACATATACCTAATTTATTTATTTATACTAATGTCTGTCTCCCCCTCTAAACTGTAAGCTTGTTGTGGGCAGGGAATGTGTCTGTTATATTGTTGTTTGTACTCTCCCAAGTACTTAGAGTGCCCTGCACACAGTAAAAGCTCAATAAATACGACTGATTGCCCCCCAGTAGATATTCAATAGACGATAATAATGACGATATTTGTTAAGCACTTTCTATGTGCCAGGCACTGTTCTAAGCACTGGGGTAGATACAAGGTAACCAGGTTGTCCCACGGGGGGTTGTCAGTCTTAATCCCCATTCTACAGATGAGGCAACTGAGACACAGAGAAGTGAAGTGGTTTGCCCAAGATCACACAGCAGACAAGTGGCAGAGCCGGGATTAGAACTCGCATCCTCTGACTCCCAAGCCCGTGCTCTTGCCACTAAGCCATGACACTGTTGTTGATGACATCAAAATTGCTAATTAAACATAAAGGACCGATTTGAGTTTCTCTTCCCTTTTATTTTTTTCCTCCTTTTTCATGAGGTTACTTTGGAGCAGGGAAAAGATCAAAAGGCAAACAGGAAGAGAAGGAGAAATAAATGAGATAAGAGCTGACTCGTGGTTCTTCAAGTCAAGAGGCTATAGGGTATCCCTAGACATAAGTGGTCCTCTCTTCCTGTCTCACCCAAACACCACAGAAAAGTCCTTGGGCATTTAGGAGCGGGGGAAGAGCGGGCTTTGAAGAATACCATCTCCCAATTCCTTTTCTGTGGATGGTAGATTAGTAAGAGGTTGGAAGCACAAAAACACGTGCGTGCAATCTTGGAAGCCATGTGGTTTAAATGAGTAGCCTGTGATGAGCAGCCTGAAAGTTTTATAGGGGACCAAAGAGGAAGTCTGTTTATTTGCTGTGGATGGGAAGACAGCCTAGTGTGCCCTATAAAAATCAAGACATTTTCCCGCTGGCTATATGAGCTTTCAGAGGAATGGAAAATATCTCATGAGGTCCGCTACGCACCTCACACTGTTACACAGTTTCACAGAATTATGGGGCTGAAAGGGGGCATGATAGAGGTCACTAATTCATCCTCATGCCTCCAGGCAACCACCCTGACCATCATTTTTATAAAGATCTCCAGGGACGGAAACATTTCTATTTCAATTCCCTTCAGTAATCTGTCCCATGACCCTTTTGCTGTCTAGGGTGAAAGAACAATTGATAAGCTCTCTCTTCTCTCTGAGAAGGTTGATGTTGCTGTTTGAGGCTTAACCATTTGCATGTTTTTCTTATTCACAGTGAACTTTTGTGGTCACTTATTTTAGGGTTCACGAGCAAACTGAACCACTGTGAGTAGCAGGGAATTCAATTCTCCTGGAGAAGTAGGCTTACGTTCTCTCAGCCAAAGAAGTCAGCGATTCCAGGAGCAGCTGGAACGTTACCCTATTTTAACAATAAGGTTTACGGTTTTGAAGTTCACAGCAAGCTCTGTGAATTTGACTCCCAAGAGCTCCCAGGGCTGTTTTTTTTTTTCCGTTTGTCTTTTAGTCTACATAGGTAAAGCCTCTAGGCTAAATTCAATCTCACTCTAATGCTTCCCTCAGACTTGGAGGAGAACATTTCTCTCATCAGAATAGGGTGCTAGGCTCTATATCTCTGCTCACTCCCACCTGCTCAAGAGAAGAGGCATTTTCCACATTCCACTGAATCTGACGGAGGGCCAAACCTGAGCGCGAATCTGGGCATTTGGGATCTATTATTGCCTCAGAAGGGGAATTCTCGGTTAAAAACAGAAGTAAAAATCGTAAGGTACCAATCTGAACACTTTCTAATCATACGAAAAAGGAGTCCAGTTTATTGGTTTATGCAGAAATCTCTCCTGTCGAACAAGGCAGCGAAGCCTTCAGATCACCTGCCTTATGGAAGGATCTAGAAAAAAATCACTTCTCCACCCCCTCCCCGACACAAAATGTCATGTGGTTAGAGCACTGGCCTGGGAATCGGAGGATCTGGATCCTAATCCCGGGGCCACCACAGGCCTGCTGTGTGACCTTGGGCAAGTCGTTTTACTTCTCTGTGCCTCAGTTTCCTCAACTCTAAAAATTGGGGATTCAATACCTGTTCTACTTCCTGCTTAGATTGTGAGCGCTATGTGGGACAGAAGCTGGGTCTGACCTGATTATCTCGTAACTTCCCCAGTGCTTAGAATGGTGTTTGGCTCACAGGAAGCGCTTAACAACTATCATCATTACTATTATTTGCAATAAGAATAATGACGGTAGCATTTGTTGAGAGCTCACAATGTGCAAACACTCCACTAAACACTGGGGTAGATATAAGGTAACCAGGTTGGATCCTGCATGGGGCTCACAGTCTAAAGAGAGGGAGAGCATCTCCTTTTCATAGATGAGGAGACTGAGGCACAGGTAAATGAAACGACTTCCCCAAGGTCTTATAGCAGGCAAGTGGAGGAGCCAGGATTAGAACTCAGTCCCCTGTCTCCCGGGTCTGGGCTCTTTCCACTAGGCCTCGCTGATTTTGGTATTTGAGTGCTTGAGTGCAACACACTGTACTAAGAAGACCACCTTACTGTAATCTCCCAAACTCTTAAACGAAGGGGAGTACCACAGCACTGTCTTCTGAACTCTTCATCTGAAGACTATTGCACGTTTTCCCTCTAGTAGCTTCTCATTTCCCTTTCCTGACATCACTATTCCTCCCTTTTCTTCATCTCCAACCACAGATGACCCATCGTTCGTATGGGAACCTGACCATTTCTAAAATGGGTAAAACCGAGGGACAAAGTTAATATCATTCTTTTCTCGTCAGCACTGAAATGTTGATACAGTTGTTTCCTTCCTGGGCGTAATTTAGGTTTATAAGGTTTGTGGGAGGAAAGAGTTTGAGAGTCATGGTCTTGGTGTATGTTTGGAAGAATATTGTCAATAGGCAACAAATTTATCCACCGCAACACAACCCCTGTTGCTTGTTGGTTTCTCCTATTATGGGCAACTCTGGCAAGATAACTCTCTGCTATGTCAGAAACCTGCTTTAGCCAGAGGCAAAAACCCCCCAAAACCTAGCTGAACTGATTCCTTCTCTCAGCAGTGACAGTATGTCCGTGCCTATTAAATGACCACCCTTCTGACAAATTCCTTAAAAAGAATTCCAGATGTTGCAAAAGGTAGTCAGGGGAATAACAGGTCTTTTGTGCCCCTCTTCCCCCAGAGGAAGTGCCATTGTAGAAAGAAGTGGTGGAAGTGTGGGAAAAATTAGTGACAGGTCAGAAAGGCAAAGGATCACCAGCATATTTTAAATGGATATGAATTTGGACCTGGACCAAGCAGAGCTGGGTTCTCCCTCTACCTACTTCAGATCGCTCGGCACCTATGAAATGAGGGCCCTTAAGTCAGAGGGGCTTGTGAGGAAGCTAAATAAAAGTGACCAAGGGCTAAGGTCCAGGTCCCATAGGTTGGCCAAATAGACCAAAGTGGTCCACACTTCCCTTTTGGCACCTTGGTTCAAGAACTTTCCACCCCACCTGACAGGGAAGAGTAGAAAAGACACTTGAAATAGGTCTCCACTGTAGGAAAACCAGTGCTGTCGTTTGATAAACAAAAACCTGTCTACATCTAGAAGGCCACAGGAGCGACTGCTTGAATGCCGTACATTTTGGAAGTGTTGATCTTCAGGAGCACAATTAACCGGGGGGTGGTAAAATCCAGGCTTTGGCAGGGGAAGAGCCAAGCTTTTGCTCTAACATGTCAAAGGAGCAACCAAGACCAAAAGTGTAAGAACCCAAGGGGATTAAGTAGGATATCCAAAAGTGTCTTGCTGAGAGTTTAAATGCCAAATCTCTCACTCTCTTCTCCATCTGTGTGGAAGAACTGAGAGTTTCATTGAATCCTGAGTAACTAGTAAAAAAAAAAATTGCTAGTGCTAAGAAAGATCTCCAGAGTCCAAATCCCAGCTGGAATCTTCTCTGACAGAAAGGGAGAAAAGAATCATTAGACTGAAACAAAGGGAGTAGTCTGTACTTGTCCAAAGACATTACTAATGGGTGGGTAGTTGGTTTGCACGTTTATCATTTTAAATGCTCAAAAGGTACAATAGGATCGATTTGTTGCTGTTTAAATGTGGTGAAAAGTAGAAGGGGGTAACAGACTTAGAGGACCAGTCTGTATTAAAAATATAAATTTGTTTGGGTGTCCAATTTCCTGAAGACCGAACAATTATAAAGCTCTGGATGCACAGTGGATCTGATAAGCTTGATAAACACAGGCACTTGTGTTTCTAGTTTTCAACGATGATTCAAGCCTTATTTTGCATACATTTAGCTCACGGCAATCTTCCTTGAATTTTCTAAATCACAATTAAAGAAATAGTAATATAGCTTTTCAGAAGAATTATGAATTAACAAAAAATCTCTAATTAGCCATTCTTTTCATTATTCTTTTCCTTCGGTAAAAACCTGCTAAAGGGCTTTCTTTTTGTTTCTGTGGCCTCCATTATTCTAGTACACATTTGTCAGAGACAGGAAGGAAGGAGGGCGAAGGGCTAACTGGTGGGGGGAGGGAAAGAGGGAAGAGAGATTTGGATCAATTCATCAGCTGCTCCCACCAATCCTAAAGAAGGGAACACAAAAACTCAGTTGAAAGAAGCTGCCTAAAACATAGGAAGGGATTAACAGAAAAGACACATGGGTTTGTAGAACAGTGCGGGGGTGGGGGTGGAGAGAGACACTGTCTCATACCAGCTAATACCCCTCAAAAATCCTGAAGTGAAACCATGAAACAGTGACAAACTAACAGCTGATGAGGCAAGGGGTTTCAAATTAAATATTTTTCCCGTTGAGACTTACATTTGTTTTTCCAGAGGAACAGTAGGGTCAACTCTTTCTCCCAAGATTCCACAGAATTCTGGACTCCCATGTTTGATGGGCTTGAAACCCCCACCTGGGGCTCGGAGCTGTCGACGCCTGTCTCTGGAAGGTGAGGGGGAAGACTGCCTTTTCTCATTACCATTAAACTGGGCTGCAAGAGATAGAGAGAAAACAGTCATTGCTGAGGTCAAGACTCAAACAGGCAAAAGTGAAAACGTTCGTAGAGATATACATTCCTGATGGGAGGGACGACATGTTAAAAGGCTCGACTGAGTAGGGCTAATGCCTGCCTCTTCTGGCTTGGGATTTTATGGTACACCCAAAGAAGGTCCTAATTGTGTAAGGAGTCCAGTTCAGGTCACTTTCCAGCAGCGAGCATGACAAAGCTAAATATATCTCAGGCTTTTTAGGATGGGCTAACTTAATCCAGATGCTCTGAAAGCACTTATCAACCAACTGTCAGGCTATCTCATTTAAAATGTTTAACCTGGATATAGCTGTGACAGAAGTACGCTATCAAGATTACAGAGTGACTGCCGCCTCAGATTTGTTAAGTCGGCTACAACCTCTGCCTCCAAATTCAAGTCTGCCAACGAGAATCCAGGTTTTACGAGAAAGAACTCCTCCATGTCCTACTTATAGACAGTATAGTTTCTGGAGGGGTTATTTCCCAACTGATGAATGCTGTTACCCTAGGTCAAGATGGACTAGGGGCTAAGCTCCTATGGAGCTTAAATTCTTGGACCTCTCAGGGCACAAACTAAGCCTACAGTGGAGACTTGAATCTGATACACCGGCCTCTTTGAATTGGCCAGGTTTAGATGGGCCCACCAGACTCAAGGGTAAGGGGGTGGGGGGGCATCTGGAATGTGTGCGTAGGCAGTGGTACTATTGAATGAATGAATGAATGGTAACTTGGGGTATTTTCAGTACTCTGGACAAAGGGTGGGCATGACTGGGAATTGTAATCAGCATGTTGGGTGAACTCCTGAGCATGCTCCAAGTGTAAGCCTGTCAAACTGCAGGGACTGTCTATCTGTTGCCGACTTGTTCATTCCAAGCGCTTAGTACAGTGCTCTGCACATAGTAAGCACTCAATAAATACTATTGAATGAATGAATGAATAATCGCTTTATATATGTGGGTGCCTCATATTGCACTGGGGGACTGAAAAGACCTGACACGTTCATTCCCCAATAATTAATTGTGGTATGTTAAGCCCAAGTTCACACAGGAGATGAGTGGTAGAGCGGGAATTAGAACCCGTGACTTTCTGTCTCCCAGGCCCGCGCTCAATCCGCTAGGCAATGCTGCTTCTCCCAAAGCCGGGGGTCGTCTGTCCACTGTCTTGCTTTGGCCAGGTATGGGCCTTTGCAGAGCTCCCGCAGAGGCATCTGGTCCCATTTACTTATGAAAGGGGAAACTGTTCACTTTAAGCAAGCTGTCCCAGAACCAGCTCACACTCCTACACAGGAGCCAACCTACAGAGCAACAGCCCGCGTAGGGGAAACTGGTTCTCTGGTGTCAAATCTAGTGTTTTTCCTGGTAACACTTGGATGATGTTGATGGTATTTGTTAAGCGCTTACTAGGTGCTGAGCACTGTTCTAAGCGCTGAGATAGGGGAAACACACTTGAGGACAAAGCAAGATGAGATGCCCCTTGTTAAAGAGGACCCGTATTTGGACTTTTAGAGAAAACAGCAGCCCAGGAATATAAACCTCCTGTGGACAAAAGAGGACCGAAGTGTCAAATGACAATATTTTCAGCTGCCTAAGTGGGAAGGGGCAGAGCTTTCTGGGCAGAAGAGGGAAGCCAAGAGATCCAGAGAGAGCTAGGGAAAGGAAATGTCTTCCATAAGAAGGCAGACTGGAATTAGGACTTCTCAGTCTGGAAAGACGACCGTTGCGAGGGTTCTGACCAGGGTAAGTGCAGAATTATTTCCATCAAATCCCACAAAGGCCAGGGGGCCAAAGCTTGAATGCGGCAGGTTCGAAGTAAACAAAAGGACACCTTTACAAAGCAGCATGGCCTCATGGCAAGAGCAGGGTTTGGGAGTCAGAGGACGTGGGTTCTAATCCCAGATCCGCCACTTGTCCGCTGTGTGACCTTGGGCAAACCACTTCACTTCTCTGGGCCTCAGTTACCTCATCTGTAAAATGGGGATTTAAGACTGTGAGCCCCATGTGGGACAACCTGATTAGCTTGGATCTACCCCAGTGCTTAGAACAGTGCTTGGCACAGAGTAAGCACTTAAACACCATCATTATTGTTATTATTACTGAACACTAGCAGCCTAAGAAACTCCAAGCTTCTGGACCGCTGGCACCACCCAGCCTGGGGCAGGCCTAGGACAGCCGGTGAAGGGATTAGACTGCCCTGGATCTCGCCCAGCTCAGCCTCAAGGAAGCCCCATCCCTTGCGATTGCTTAAAATGAAAAGTCAACACCTGTGATAAATTGCAAACCACATTACATTCACAGATACATTTTCTTATCCACATGGACCCAGATTTCATATTTAGCAGCATGCCTGTTCATTTCCAAATCAAATTCAGAAAATGATTCTCTCCAGAAATAGTTTAAGAGGCATGAAACCGCTTCCTTTTATAATTCTGGCATATTAACATATTACATGAATACATCGATTGAAAATTTAGCTTAGTTACAATGAGCTATTCTCTGAAGAATGGCTAAATAGCCGTTTACAAACATCCCTCCTAAATAAGGATTATCTTTGATGCAAGAATTAAAAGGAAAAAATTACCCACTATAATGTAGAAAACTTCTGTCTGTTGGGACTCTATGAATTCTAATGAACTAGCTTTATGCCTCAAGCCACTGAACAATGCCTTTAATTAGATGCTGAAAAGCATTTTACTTTACCCGGCAAAAAATAACGCCTCCCTGACACTTTTCCCTATTTTAACTATTACAGAATTATTATGGTAATGTACTTAAAATCAGCATCCACATTAATCCTTTGCCAAAAAAAAAAAGCAGCTTAAAATAGAAAAGGCTCCGGCAGATGTTTTAGGTGGGTTGTTCCATGATTCTAGTTCTGGGAGCTCATTAAAAAAAAAAAAAAGCCCTAAATATCAAATTTTCAGGTGAATTCAGGGTTGGCAAATGAACCCACAACCATAGATAGCTGAACTGTAAACACGGCACAAAAGTAGTTGTAACCTTTGTCCTCGAAGAGACAAAGGAGACAGACCTAGAGATCCAATGTGGCTCAGGGGAAAGACCACAAAACTGGAAGGCAGGAGACCTGGGTTCTAATACTGACAAAGAAACTTGTCTTCTGTGTAACCTTGGGCATGTCACTTAACTTTTCTATGCCACAGTTTCCTCATCTGAAAAATGGGGATGAAATACCCATCCTCTCGCTCTCTCAGACCAAGACCCCTATGTCAGACAGGGAATCCTGTGTCTCATTTGATTGTTATATCTCCCCCAGCGCTTATTAGAGTGATGGGCTCACTGTAAGTGCTTAATTAATACAATTACTATTATTATTCCTATCTTCTTCAGTACAGCAATCTGGACCTTGTCATTGCCTGGACTGTATTCAAGAGTAAATTTTGGCTCAGACATTGCACGGACGATGCCAAGCTATACCCGAATTTGAACATGACCAGAATCATTCTGATGGAAATGGGTTGGCAGTAAGGAGCAGATAGGCTGTGAAAGTTCAAAGAGAATGAATAAAAATGAACTAATTCCCACATTTATATAAAGGGGACTTATGGGGATAATGGAACCAGATGTTAAAACTGGACAATTCCAAAAAGGGTAATTGGTATCTTCAGCTCTGGAGGGCCCCACGTTTTTAATTGAAATGACAAGAGCTAGTTGTAGAAGCAGCGTGGTTTAGTGGAAAGAGCCTGGGCTTGGGAGTCAGAGGTCATGGGTTCTAATTCCGCCTCCGCCTCGTGTCTGCTGTGTGACCTTGGGCAAGTCACTTAACTTCTCTGTGCCTCAGTTCTCTCTTCTGTAAAATGGGGATTAACACTGTGAGCCCCATGTGGGACAACCTGATGACCTTGTAACTACCCCAGCACTTAGAACAGTGCTTGGCACATAGTAAGCACTTAACAAATACCACCACTATTATTATTATGACCCCCCACCCCCAACTGCATTCATTGTGTTCTTACAGAGGACAGAGCGCTCGTTTAGACACTTGGGTAGACACTTGGGAGGGTACAATAAAAGTAAGACACAGTCCTAGTTCTCGAGGAGCTTACAGTCCAGTAGGGGAGAAAAGCAGACACAAATTGCAAATATTGTATATCTGAGCAAGAGTCAAATTGCATAATGAGTAAGAGTCAGGACAGAGGCATAAATGATAAAAGAAAAGCACAAAAAGAATAACTGGAATAAAACAGATATGGACGGGCTTGGGAACTCCCTGCTCCCATAGCATCTACGTATATATACTCTACTCCTTCCTTCTATCTGTAATTTATTTTAGTGTCTCATTTTATTTTAGTGTCTCTCCTCCACTAAGGAGGGCGAGGACCATGTCTACTAATTCTCTTGTACTCTCCCAAGCACCTACTACAGTGCTCTGCACACAGTAGGTCAGTCCATCCTATCTGTTGAACACTTACTGTATGCAAAGCACTGTTAAGCACTTGGGAGAGTTCAATATAACAGACATATTCCCCGCCCACAGAGAGCTTACAGCCTAGAGGGGGAGACAGACATTAATACGAATAAATAAAATTACAGATATGTTCATAACTGCCGTGGGGTTGGGATGAATAAAGGGAGCAAGTCAGGGTGATGCAGAAGGGAGTGGGAAAAGTGGAAAGGAGGGCTTAGTCAGGGAAGGCCTCTTGGAGGAGATGTGCCTTCAGGAAGGCTTTGAAGGTGGGGAAGAGTAACTGTCTGGCGGATGTGAAGAGGGAGAGCGGTCCAGGCCAAAGGCAGGATGTGGGAGAGAATTCGGCAGCGAGACAGAGGAGATCAAGGTACAGTGAGAAGGTGAGCATTAGAGGAGGGAAGGGTGCGGGCTGGGTTGTAGTGGGAGAGTAGCGAGGTGAGATGGGAGGGGGCATGATGATTGCCCTCCAGGATATACTACTGATCGTTGCGTGCTAAGTGGGGGCTGATGACCTGAGGAGGTGGGGATTAGTCAAGGGATGACTCTTGGAGGAGGTGGCTTTTTCAGGAGGGCTGGGGAAAGAGTTGAAAGGCAAGGGAGGTACAAATTTCCTCAGTCAGATCCCGCAAATTCAATAAGAGTCACTGTTGTGCCTGGAAATCTCATTGATTAAAGAGAAAACAATCACTGGGCAAATTGGTTGGTAGCAGGGATCCAATATGTCATTTGACCAGGTTTCTAAACACATGATACAGGTAAATGAGACAGTCTAGGTCAGGGCTCAGCAGCTCATTTCTCTGGAGTCTCATCTGATGCCTGTAACTTCATCCTCATAGCTTTTGGGGGCAGAAAGTAGTCGACAGACCCTGTCCCTTGGAGTCAGAAAGGGGTAGGAGAGGAGCCAAGATGGCAGCTCCACTCCTTGCCCTCTTCTAGCGGGATGCAGTCCCATCCAGCCTGGTGAACAGTGGCGTTTCCACCCTCAATCCCTGTGCTGGGTACTTGCGGAGGGCATTGAGTATGGTAACCTGGTCAGTAGAGAAACACATTTCAGAACAAAACGTGGAGTGGCAAACCTCAGCCCCAATCTGAGGAAGAGCCACCTTCCCGGAGCTGAGGGGGGAACTCAACCCCGGGGAGCAGCTAGCAGGCAGGCGGGCCATCCATCTGAGGACTTCGACTCCTGTTCCGCTCCTTCCAGCTGCTCATTCTTCTTGCCTCTGCTACTGCAATACTTTGCCAGTGGTTTTAAGGCAAATGCCACTCCTGGATGGACTGGATTGCAGATGGAAGGGGCCCTGGAGCCACGAGGCACTGGGAAAGAGCCCGCCACACGTTTGCAGGAAAGATGGAGCTGCAGAACGGGGTGCCTGCCTTCCTCCCATTTTTCCTCCCTCCGTTTCACTCCCCACCCTCGATCACTTTGCGCTCTCTGGGAGGAACGAGCAGGCCAGCAGGACTGGGATGGGGGAACCCAAATATTTTGGGCTGGCCCTGCAATCACATCCTGAGCGACACTGCTTCCCCTCACATTTCCCACTTGTAACGCCACCTCCCCTTTCCCTTCTCCTTCCCAGCTATGGTTAGGGCTGGGAGGTAGGGTGGGGCAACCTCACAGGGCCAGCTGCTCCGACAGCGATAACTGTTGCGACGATGCCGTGATGGGGTTCAGCGTAACATAATTTTGATTTCATTTTAGAGAAGCAGTGTGGTGCAGTGGAAAGAGCACGGGCTTTGGAGTCAGGGATCATGAGTTCGAATCCCAGATCTGCCACTTGTCAGCTGTGTGACTGTGGGCAAGTCACTTAACTTCTCTGTGCCTCAGTTACCTCATCTGTAAAATGGGGATTAACTGTGAGCCCCACGTGGGACCACCTGATTCCCCTGTGTCTACCCCAGCGCTTAGAACAGTGCTCTGCTCATAGTAAGTGCTTAACAAATACCAACATTATTATTTTATGGTGTTTGTTAAGCACTTACTATGAGCAGAGCCCTGTTCTAAGTCCTGGGATAGTCCCTGTCCTACATAGCGCTCACAGTCTTAACCCCCATCTTGCAGGAGAGGTAACCGAGGGACAGGGAAGTTAAGTGACTTTCCCAAGGTCACGCAGCAGACAAGTGGCAGAGCTGGGATTAAAACTCAGGCCTTCTAGTACCCGGGCCCTTACTGTTTCCACTAGGCCATGCTGCTTCTCCCACTTTGTTTAACTCCTGTGCGAAAAACTTGATGACCCCTGCTCTAAATAACACAGCCATCCGATCGCCACTAGGAAACAAACTGAACTCCCTCGCTTAACTTATTTTCTTGTTGACCTTTACTCAGTGTATTTATTCAGCGTTTCTGAGCCAAACCACACATCTGACCAGTTGCACATTACCAGGTTAGCTCTGCCTTGGAGAGCCATGCTAAATGGTGCTGCAAAATGCCGCCACCCCTCTTTCCCACTTCAACTTCCTACCCAGAATCTTTCTGGACTGACTTCTAGGGGACATGTTCTGTCCCGGCAAAAGGAAGAATACAGGGGACTGTGGTTATTTTTGCCTGGACAAGCAGGCCCCCTGCCTCACCTAAGATTAATGACAAAAACACCTCAGTAACTGGTGGATAATTTTTGTTCTCCAAATTGAATATACTAGTAGTGATAGTATTCGAAGAAGTGCTTGCTATGTGCAAAGCCCTGTACTAAGCTCTGGGAAAGAAATACAGATGACGTAAAGATATGGTCCCTGGCTCCAACGGGGCACACAAGCTACCCAGCCCGGAGGAGCCGGGTTTGGTGTGGCCAAGTGGATGCCTGTCAGCAGTGGAGGAAAGATTCTGCCAGACATTCATTCATTCTCTCTCTCTTCTCCTTTCTCCTTAACTCTTTGGACCCGACCCCTTTTAGGCACTATCCCCATCAATTCTGGTCACCATCAGAATATACGATTTTCATTTCACCAAATCTGTTAATCATATAACAGAAAAACATTTTTTTACATCATCCCTTCAAGGAAAGACTAGAGGTATTTTGGAGGTTTTCACGTTTTTCACGACTTGGGGAGAAGGAAGAAAGGATGGAGAACCAAGGGGAACTCTTAATGCTTGTTTTTTTTCATGATGCCATTGCTAATTGAGGATAAAAAAAATCCTAACACAGCCCCCAGATTCCTTGGTGGAGGTTTCATTAACCCTTCAGCACTCAATCACCTTGCCCTCTTCTACCTCACGTCACTACTCTCCTACTACAACCCAGCCCGCACACTTCACTCTAATGCTCACCTTCTCACTGAAGCTTGATCTCGTCTATCTCACCGCCGACCTTTCGTCTACGTCCTGCTTATGGCATGGAACGCCCTCCCTCCTCATATCTGACAATTACTCTCCCCACCTTCAAAGCCTTATTGAAGGTATATCTCCTCCAAGAGGCCTTCCCTGACTAAGCCCTGTTTTCCTCTTCTCCCACTCCCTTCTGCATCGCCCTGACTTGTTCCCTTTATTCATCCCCTCAGCACTTATGTACATATCTGTAATTTATTTATTTACATTAATGTCTGCCTCTCCCTCTAGACTGTAAGCTTGTTGTGTGCAGGGAATGTGTCTGTTTATTGTCAAATTGTACTCTCCCAAATGCTCGGTACAGTGCTCTGCACACTGTAAGTGCTCAACAAATATGATGGACTGATTGGCTTCACCTATTCTTTTCTTAAGTGGTTTCAGCATGATCTGCTGGAAAAAGCACGAGATTGGGAATCAGGAGACCTGATCCCGAGTGCCAGCTCTGCTACTGGCCTGCTGCTGTGTGACCTTCGACAAGTAATCCAACCTCTCTGTGCCGCGGTTCCTTCATCTGTAAAATTGGGGTACAACACCTGCTCTCCCTCCCTTTTAGACTGTGAGCTCTGTGTGGGTCCAATCTGATTATTGATCTTAAAACATAATAAGCTCTTAAAAATGCCATTATTAACCACGCTAAAGATTTTCATCTTCCAAAGTGCTACATATATTTAATTATGTCATTTCAATTGTTCAGAAGTGTGATACCAAAACGGGGATTATTTAGGCTCCCTGCTTCCCCTCCTCCCCCTGGGGCTGTTTGCCATTTGGCCATTTCTTTGAAGTTTCTTCTCCAGAGAGGCATGAGAGGCAAGGAAATTCAAATCCACTTTTCTTCATGGTTAACAATTCATGGAAAAATTTTGATGAGAGAGGAGGCTGAAGTGGACTAAAATGAGGCTTTTAGTTTATTTGTGTTTCAATTATTTATGCTATCCTGGTTTCCCCCCTTTTCCACAGATAATTGTGATTTGGCAGTATGTATCCTTGAGAGGAAATTTGATTGGCTGCATTTTGGTTTTTTTTTTTTTGGTGAACAGTTTTTTGCAGCAGTTAAATTGGATGAAATCTAATAGTGAAGAGGACAACACTTTTGATTTTCCCCCAAATGAATTTCTGGATACATTCATTTGCAACATAATCATATAACCATATATTTTAGAGAGAACAAGTGACAGTGAATGACAAGCTTAATTAGGCAAATCCCTTTTACCTGCAAAAAAAAAAAAATGTTCAAACTCTTAGGGTAGCAATTCAATAGAAAAACATGAACAAAAGCTTCAAATAGATAACACAATTTTCCATTCCTTCTAATTAAGTTTCTCTGCAGTCAGCAATTTATAATGGTGATATTTTTAATTTAGTGATTTTTCTGCAAAAGATGAAGTGCAATCCTTTTAAAAAAAATGTATGTTTAAGAGGAAAAGTCACACACAACTTCCACCCCCCAACACACATGCTTTGAAGGCATTAATATTGACAGGGCTTAAATTTAGTAAAATCCAAGAGATCAAAAGTCAAGCCAAAACTATCTATTTTTCCTGGTTAATGATCACACCGTACTGACCACCAAGAATATACAAACGCTGCTCTTTGCCCTCCTTTGAGGGCACCCAGCACCAATGGAGCAAAGCAGGCTAAGGATAAGCATGGCTCTCTGCAGTGTAATTTTCATTTGCACCTCAGTTTCACCTTCTTTTTAATACTTCAGCTCAAAAAGAACCACTCCTTTCTTAATTGCAGTGCACCAGGCTGGTTTATCTGTCACAGTTGATCCCCATCTTTCAATTGCAATATGACTCCTACTTTCCAATCCCTCATTGCAGCCATACCCGTGGTTTTATGGAATAATTGCCCCATTGCACAGTTCTATTATCATTATTATTATGGTATTTGTTAAGTGCTTACTATGTGCCAAGCACTGGGGTAGATACAAGGTAATCAGGCTGTCCCACGTGGGGCTCACAGTCTTTATCCCCACTTTACGGATGAGGTAACCGAGGCACAGAGAAGTTAAGTGGCTTGCCCAAGGTCACGCAGCAGACAAGTGGGGGAGCCGGGATTAGAACACATGACCTCTGACTCCCAAGTCCGTGCTCCTTCCGCTAAGCTGTGCTGCTTCCTATCTAACTCTAATGGTGAGTCGGAAAAGGGCCCTTCAGCTCTGACTTAACTGACCGCACCATCAGGCAGTAATTTAGGAACTTCCTGGGGCACCCAAATTTGCTGAGTAGTTGCCAGAATCCTGGACTCTTGAGTGGGGGCGTTGGGGGTGGGTCAGATGCTTGTCAACATGATTGCGGAAATACTTCAGAAGCTTGTCCACAAGGATTCTGATGTCAACCACGGAAAATGGAGCCCTACGGAAAGTTGCAATGGGACACGCTGGCTAGAATCTTGCCAGAACTGCAAAGCAGTGAGATACTTGGGTAGTTTTCACAGTCAGCCCTCTGCCCTTCTTATTGAAGATGGTGATTAGGGCCCTATGACATTTCTTCAGGATTCCACATATTGAGGAAGAGCTCGAGCCGACACTTGAAGATTAGGTCCTCTCTTTCCTTATAGATTACTGCACGTTTGTCTTCAGATCCAAGTGCTTCACCATTTTTTCGGGGTTTTGACTGTGGAAGTACCTCCTCAACTGCTGGAGTCAAGGTCATGCCGTCACATACGGGCCGATTTTCTAGGTTTCAAGAGGCCTCCTCCTCAGTGGTGAAAACCACATTCAGAAGATCAGGAGAAGCAGCATTGCCTAGGGGAATAGAGCACGGTCCTGGAAACCAGAACGACCTGGGTTCTAAACCCGGCTCCGCCACGTCTGACGTCTGACGTGCGGCCCCGGGCAGATCACTTCACTTCTCCAGGCCTCAGTTACCTCATCTGTAAAATGGGGATTAAGTCTGTGAGCCCCATGTGGGACAGGGATTGTGACCAACCTGATTATCTTGTATCTACCCCAGCACTTACAACGATTCCTCCGCACATAGTAAGTGCTTAAAAGATACCATAAAAAAGGATCACTGTAGTGTTTTTGCCATCTGTCCAAGATTCCCCCTTTGTCTGTGATGAGTGTGGTTCCAGATATATATTTAAGTAGTACCACTTATTGATTGAAGGTGATTCCAGATGTACTTTTAAACAGTACAACTGATTGTTGATTACCATAGTAATTTATATGGGACCACATCAACTTCTTTAAGGGGTAAGTAGGTGTCTTTAGTCTGTTGGAGATCACCATATCCCTGGATCGATTTCGTTTTGGCATTCCACCTCCGGTCGCCTAATCTGTGTGTCCCTTTGCACCTTTCTGTAGGTTTCCATCTTCCGTGTGCGACATCAAATGGGAAGAACGATTCCCTACAATGTTCTGGAAGGCAGTCGTCGAAACCAGTATTGAGGCATTACTCAAAGCAACCTAGCTTCATTGGATAGGACTGGTCAGGAGAATTGACAAAAGCAGGGTAAACCCAGGGAGCTGCTTTTTGATTTACCGAAAGGGAACACAGGCAAGCCAAAAGGGCAGAATAAATGATTTAAAAGAAATAGTGCAGCAATCGCAAATGATGTACGATGACAAGCAGGCAGCAATCAGCGGAGAGACGACTCTCCTTGAGCAAAGGTTTCAGGAAGACTGGAATGCCAAGAGAGTCTTGAAAACAGAGACACGTCCTGTGAGGGCAAGTGCATCAGCACGGTAAGGAACTATCTTTAGGTGCACCCAATGTGAAAAGGAATCTTTTTAAAAACATTTGGAAAAAAGGATCTACCTATTCCATAGCATTGTCTTCTAAAACAGAAAAATGGTGTGTTCATGCATAATTCCCACTGTCCCCTCCCCCCCACAATCCAAATGAGGTCATCTACTAAAGCTAATCTGCTGCTAGATGAACTTTCAACCAGGATAGTAGGTGGTCGCTTCACAAGATAAAACAGCAAACTTTGTCGAAAGCTCTTTTCTGGGAAGGAATTTGGTAAAAATGGCACCCAACAACCTAACTCAAATGGCTGTAAACACTTCCCCTTCAAGCTCTGAAATGATGCAAGTGCAGAAGTCTGAAAGGGCACACGGGAAAATAAAACCACGTTCCAGCATACGGCGGAAGGCACTGGAACTTTCTAGTTTAAGACTGATTGTCGAAAGTAGCATCCAGAAGCTTAGTAGTGAATGCCTGATGATCACGCTGTTTGTGCCGGTTTGAAACAGCAAAACCATGGGGTTCTATCCCAAAACCAGTCTGATCAAATCCAGGATCCCTCCTGAGGGTGAGCCAATATACTTGGGTAGGCACTTGGGGAATTACTCAGAGCAGAACGGACCTGCAGCCCGGTGACGCTGATCGGTGTTCATATCTGCTGCCGGGAGTAGACCTGGCTACCTTTGGAAATTTAGCCGATCATATGGCTGGTCAGGATGGCTTTCGACGTAGGGTCAAGACAGACTCATATAGTCAGAGGTAAATGGGACTGGAAGGACAGACAGCTATCTTGATATATCAACAGAACAGAGCTGGAAAACTCCAAAGTTGATGGGAATACACAAAATAGGTTTGCAATTAATAAAATGGGAGGGAGCACGGATAGACTAATAGCTAACAGGTCTCCTGTTCTCTGCCTCCTGGGCAGCAAACTCCTTGAGGGCATGGATTTTGTCTACTAACTCTGTTGTACTCACCTGAGTGCTTAGAACAGTGCTGTGCACAAAATGAGCACTCAACTGATCGATGACCTTACCGCTTCATATCTCCATTCCTTCGCTGGTTTTAACACTCCATAAATGTTCACTGAATTGAGAAATATGTGAGAATAATGGATCTGAGCTCCAGAGAAGGCACTGTAGGAAAACTTGTCTCCTCATTAATATGCCTGGCCTCAGTAGCAAGTTCAGTAAATTATTATCGATTCTGTCTCAGAAGCATGACTGTTTGACTGAACATTTTCTCTTTTCTGGATGGATGGGAGATGCTGAGCAGGGCCCATGCATTTCCAACCCACATAGAGACCAAGATTGATTGCAATCAACTGACAGGACTGTTCCTGCCTGGAATGACCTCCTTACTCTTCAGGAATCTCTGGCCAGGCCAATGTAAATGGAAAAAAATGCTACTCATTCTACAAAGAGAGAGTAGTTACCTGCTTGTTTTCCCCCCTGGAAAAAATGAGGCCAACAATCGGTTCCTTATGAGCATCTCGATCATTCAAATATTGCACCTCTGCAGGTTTCTGGGAGGTGGTTAGTTGGCATCAGCCTTCTAGGTCAGTGTG
This sequence comes from Ornithorhynchus anatinus, assembly GCF_004115215.2. Taxonomy (NCBI): domain Eukaryota; kingdom Metazoa; phylum Chordata; class Mammalia; order Monotremata; family Ornithorhynchidae; genus Ornithorhynchus; species Ornithorhynchus anatinus. The sequence continues at coordinate 12,685,277 of NC_041753.1, read as the reverse complement.
TTAAAATAGTCTGTTAGGATTTTAAAAGAATCTAGCAGCTTGCAAAATCTCAACTAGCACTAGCCAATGGTAGAGCAATGAAACATCTGGATTGGTCCTGAGGAAGACAGGTGCTTGAGGAGATATATAGTAACAAGACTATGGGGACTAGGACATTTTTAAGGAAACTCTAACTTGTCTATAACTTTCCACTCAGGTGAATTTACTGAAGACCAGATTGAAAACAAAAGTTTGACACATCCCTGCCTTTAAGCTCTTATACACCAATAATTATTATTATCAAATGCCATCGAGTCATTTCCTGTTCACAGCGACTCTATGGGATACTTTCTCCGGAACGTCCTATCTTCTGCCATAATCCATAACTTTGCTAATGGTTCTTCCGTTATCGTCGTTACGGTTTCCATCCATCTAGCTGCTAGTCTGCCTCATCCACGTTTTCCCTGACTTTTCCTAGCATTAGTGTCTTCTCTAGAGAATCAGTCCTCCTAGTGATGTGTATCCTGTGAATCAACGCCTTACCATGGCAGGAGAGTTTGCGTACGCCAACGAAGCTTACCGCTATGCCATTGAGAGGTGCTCTCTTGCTAGGGTTACCCATAATGAGAAGGTCTAAGCCGAAGCGCCAAAGTCGAGTCACCTGTGCTGGGCAGCTGCGGCACAGGAAAGAGTCAAAGGCGGATGATCGAGTGATCAAAATGTTGATCAAAGACAACGGCAGAGACTCAAGTTTTTACCTCACCAAAGAAGGCAATGGTAAACCACTTCCGTATTTTTACCAAGAAAACTCTATGGGTACACATACCAGAATGGCACACCAATAATACTAGAAAATATTAATAACTATGGTGTGTTTTAGTCACATAGCTTGGATGGTGAGGTATCCCATGCGGAGTATGAAGATTTGACCCTTATATTTCATTGCCTCGTCCTATTTTCCTGGCACAGGCAGATGGAGGGTTTGCATAATGATCCCTTTTTGAATGACATAAGCCCCACCTCTGCAGGAGTGGAGGGCACATGAAGTTGACCTGTAGCTGGTGACCTACATTTTCAAAACTAGAACAGGACACCTCTACATAGAGTGACTTTCTTTCAGAGAACTCCCAATTTTTTTCCCCCACAAATGTGAATGTATGTGCATCCCTCTTAGTTTTTCTATCTCTTCGGGCAAACGTGTGCATAAAATAGAAGAACCCAAAATGCGTCGGTAATTACAATACTGCTTTACCAGACATTTGCTGGACTCCCTTATTAAAGGAATGCATTTTTTTTCCCAAAGTTCATAGTTCTGACTCCATTTTGACCCTCTCTCTGTCCAGCTTGGTAATCATAAATCCTCTTTCTCTCTAGCTAGATGTTGTAAGATTGCAGAATTGTTCAGTAAATATTTAGTTTGCATTTTCAGTGTCAGCTGAACAATGAAGTCTCTGTTTTAGCCTTTCATACGGGCTGCTGCTGATTGAGAAAACTCTTTGAGAAGCAAAGTTACCACCCTTGTGTGGGAAGCACACAACACCACATATATTATTCACTGGACCTGGAAAATGATCAGAAGTGTGATGACACAAGAATAGATAATTTGGAATGAGCAGTGATTCTAAGAAGGTTCTAGCACACAATGGTGATTACAGAAATGTTGCAATCTTTCAGTCACTAATCACTTCTGGACTTGTTCAAATATGTACTGCAGAAAAAGGAATATTTCTTTCAGTTCCCTTATTCACCTCAGGACTTGTCTCCCCAGATTTCCCCGAAGGAGACAACTTTCCCATGCTTTTTTAATTCACACCCTCCTACCACTCCAACCAAAACACACTCCTTGTCTCCTCCATTCACACACCCACAAAATTTAATCAACCTTGCAGGATTCTCCAAAGAGTGGGATATTTGTGATCCAGAAAAGATTTCTAGTGGCCCTTTTATCCCCACCCTCTCTTCCTTCCCTTTCCTGTACGCCTTCTTATTGCCTTGACCATAGACTTCTGGGAAAGGGTATTTGCATCAACGGTATTGGGTGAGAAGACAAAGAGAAAAACAAATTAAGAATGACAAATTTCAATAATATAATGTTAACTTGAAAATCCCCTGAGAAAATGCTGCACAGTCTTTGTGGGAACACCCAAATTATATACAAAACATATGTATTTACATCTGAAAAGCCCCTCGCGACCCTGGTGTTTTATACACATGCATCTAGTCCTCCAGAAAATCCTAAATGTAGACCACTGAACCACAGTGATAGAAAAGGACAAAGAAATAGCTTCAGCCCTGGCATCTTGTTAAAGCCTAGGCTTTATGCTGCACGCAAACGTCATCAAGATAACAATAACAATAATTATGGTATTTATTAAGGTCTTTCTCTGGGTCATTAAATGCGCAAAGCACTGGAGTAGATACAGGATAATTAAAAAAAAAATTTAATGGTATTTGTTAAGCGCTTACTATGTGCTAAGCACTCTACTAAGCAGTGGGGTAGATAGAAGATAATTAGGTTGGACACAGTCCTTGTCCTTCAAAGGACTCACAGTCTTAGTCCCCATTAGTGTTAAAGTTGGACTCCAGTGAATTACTCCAGTTTGGTTTCTATGAAAAATATGACAGAAGCGTATTAACTATTCTTTAATAAAGATAACGTTTGTGCCCTAGCGAGCAGGTTTATTTTAAAACAAGCCTCATTCATTTCCGAAAAGTTCATTCATTTCCTAAAAGTTCAGCTAATAAAAATGTATTAAATTTAAAGATAGAGTAGATACCAAAATATGAGGAAAGAACCACCTCCAAAAATCTAATTTGATTAAAAACAGTCCTTGTCCCACATGGACTCTCACTTTTCGAGGTAGGGAGAGCAGGTAACTTGCCCACATTCCACAGAAGAGGAAACCACGCTCCAGAAAGTTTGTTACTTGCTCAAGATCACACAGCAGGCCAGCTGACGCAGCTAGGTCTAGAAGCCGGGTGCCCCGATTACCGGCCTTATGCTCTTTCCACTAGACCAGGCTGCTTTCCTTTCTCTTTATGTTCCCCTGAAAGTGGTTACTGGAGCAAGATGAGTCATCCTAACTCATCTTGAACACATCAGTGAAAGTGTTTGGGGAGGTCCAGCCCAAGACACGCACTGATTGCCCGTTGGCCCATGGAATGTGCTCGAGTGTTTGCTGGTATAATGATAAAGCTTTTGAATGTGTAATTGCCTAAAGGCCTAGCATCTTGAACGGTTGAGGGACCGGAATGGATTTTTGAAGAAGCAGGTTGTGGGAGAAGCCAGGCTGAATCCAGGTACACGGTAAGTTCTTCGTAGGTGGGGATCACGTCTAGCAATTCTGTTGTACTGTACTTTCCCAAGTGCTTAGTAGTACAGTGCGTTGTACACAGTAAGCACTCAGTGAATACCTTTGATTGATCTATTGCTTTCACCAAGCATTGGGAGTGACATTTGCCTATGCCATCCTCCCTCTGGTCCTCCTAATGGGAGAATCAATCGACAGTATTTACTGCGTGCTTACTGGGTACAGAGAACTGAACTAAGTGCTTGGAAGAGTGCAATACAGCAGAGTTGGTAGACAGAGTCCTTGCCCACATGAGTAGGAATGGATCAGGTGGCTGTTCATCCAGTTTTATAGCAGTCTGGATTTCAACCGGTCTGTCCCCTGCTCAGTACCGTTACCGCAACGGACACCTTTACGTCTGATATTTAAATTTTCAAAACAGCCGCTCTCCACCATTGCTTCTGCTGCTGAACCCCGAGACTTGGAAGCAGTGCCTAGGTTTACAGGGAGCTGGGAGGGGGAATGAAATGGCTCTGGAGTCGTGGAAGGAGCCAGTGGCTCACCAGTGACACACGCTAGGTTCTGCAGAAAGCCTCAATGTTACTCCTTATGATGCCATTTTTTTACATGAAATAACCTACGTAAAGCATCTTCTGACGACTGTTTCTAGGTCAGCATAAGAGCACCTACCTGAAGAGCTTTGAAGGGGGTGGGGAGGAGAGAGGAGGCGGGTTAGGACGATGTGGTCAGAGAGTGGGATTTCAGAGTTGGTGAAGTTAGAAATGTCCATTACCGACGTCATTTATGCATTCAATTGTATTTATGGAGCACTTACTGCGTGAGGAAAGGAGGACTCAGGAACTTGGAGTTGTGCCTTCAATAAGGCTTTGAAGGGGTGTGGGAAATTTTCTGCTGGACACTAGGCAGGAGGGTGTTTGAGGACAGAGGCAGGATGAGGGCGAGAGGTCCGCAGCGAAATAGACGATATGGCGGTACAGTGAGAAGGTTGGCGTGAGAGGAGTAAAGTGTGCCGGCTGGGTTGTAGTAGGAGAGTAGTGAGGTGAGGTAGGAAGGGGCAAGGTAAGTGTGGATGGGCAACCATTGGAGTTTCGTTAGGAGTGAGGAAACATGGCCTGAGCTTTTTGGTAGAAAAATGATCTGGGCAGCAGAGTGAAGTATGGACTGGAGTGGGGAGAGACAGGAGGCAGGGAGGTCCAGCCAGGAGGCTGATACAGTCAGCAAGGCAAGGTAAGATAAACGATTGGATTAATAATAATAATAATAATAATAATGATGATGGAGAGGAAAGGGCAGGTTTTAGCGATGTTGTGAGGGTGGAGTTGACAGGGCGAGAGAGAGGAATCAAGGATAATGCCAAGGTTACGGGCTTATGAGACAGGAAAGATGGTGGTGTCATCTACGGTGATGGGAAAGTTAGGGGGAGGACAGGGTTTGGATGGAAAGATTCTCCTCACTTGTAGAACATCAGTCCCAAGAATTCTTGAAGAGTAAGACAGGACACGTCTGCCCAAGGAAGTTTGAAGGGAGGGTGTGCCTCAGTTCACCTGGCAGAGTGGAGGGAGGGGGGAATCTCCTTCATACTTCTCCAGCATTCCCGTTGCTCCTGCTGTGCTTCTTTCTTCATAACCAGTGACAAATGAGTGGCCCTAAGTGGTCATTAGGACTGATGAACCCCTTTTTCTCATCAATGGTACTTATTGAGCACTTACTTGGGGCAGAGCACTGTACTAAGCACTACTACCTACTCGCGATGGAACAGAGTTGGTAGACAACCCTTCCCACAGTGAGCTTACAGTCTTACAGTCCCAAACAGACTTCACATACCTAGCCTCCCCGGGGGAGTTGCATTTCAATTATCCTCTCAACCACCACTTGGGATGCAATTTACCCCAGGCCACTGGCCTGTGTCGTAAAACTGGTCTGTGAGGGTTCCAAACTGCAGGGCCTGGGACATTCACTCCTACTTGTTTCCCAGTAAAGTTGGCCCTGCCAGACAAGCTCTCCTTACACCTCTTAAGACTACGTATCCCCAAAGCAATGACGGCTCCTAAAAACGCTGCTAAGCAACCATTCAGCCTAGGAACTTATTGGGGAATATGTTTTCAGTAGATAATAGGCACTTCTGTTTCCTCTTGACTTCAAATATCTTGTATTATCTGCTGAACAGGAAGAGCCTGTGGTGAATGCTCTGGGTTTGCTAGTAAAACTCCCTCCCCAAATCAAATATTTCTTACTTCCATGTTCTTCTCCAATTGTAACTCTTACCCTGTTTGCTAAAAAGGGGCACGGGGGGCTGCCCTAGCGGGCAGGCTTGGTGGCTTAGCCAGCCACATGATGTGATTTAATGACCCCAGCTGAACGGCATGGGGTTACATTTCCAGGTGTGGCCATTTAAAGACTGAATTTATAGTTTGGAAGGGCTCTTTTCTGCCTTTCTGTCCTATTTATCTGCCAATATTTTTTTTGATTTTTAGAGAATTCATTGTGATGAGTTTTTAGTTTAAAAATTTTAGAAACCATTTCTACATCACCAAACGCAAAGAGACCTTTTTGCAATGAGAAGCTTGGGTCAATGTATTTTCTAGTGTGTAACTGAGTCTAAAGTCAATCCTGTTAAAAAAAATAAAAAATAAACCAAAGGCCTAACCCTTTCATCCCCAAATTAACAATCTCAGATTTACAGGTTGGAAGGGTACTCCCCTAACCACCAGGCTTACAAATTTACCTTGGGAAAGACGGCCAACTATCATGTAACTTTATTTCTCAAAAGTTATGGTTGGGACCACAATGTGTATGATGTGTAGGGCCCCCTGGACGGTAAGTTCATTATGGGCAGGGAATGTGCCTACCAACTCTTTTATAGCATACTGTCCCAAGTGCTTAGTGCAGTGCTCGGCACATAGTAAATGCTCAATAAATATGAACGACTGATGGATAGGGCTCCATTAGGAGCTCTAAAATGAACCATAGCTTTTGGTTCTGGCAAAAGCTGGAACAAAAGATGCTGACCCAACAGTCATTTTTGGTCTGTTCCCCTAAAGTTTAAGTTTTGGTTGGTTCTGGAGTCTCCCTAATATTAATATTACCCTTTCTGAAATGCGCACCTTGGGCAGGCCATTCACAAGCCATACAGCAGTGTCTACGGATTGACATTCTTTGCAATGGACTTCTTCAACTGGTTAGCAGAAACAGCGTGGCTCAGTGGAAAGAGCATGGGATTGGGAGTCAGAGGTCATGGGTTCGAATTCCAGCTCTGCCACTTGTCAGCTGTGTGACTGTGGGCAAGTCACTTCACTTCTCTGTGCCTCAGTTACCTCATCTGTCAAATGGGGATTAAGACTGTGAGCCTCATGTGGGACAACCTGATTACCCTGTATCTACCCCAGTGCTTAGAACAGTGCCCTGCGCATAGTAAGCGCTTAACAAATACCAACATTATTATTATTATTATTACAATCTGAAGGCACATTTCTAAACCCACAATGCTTCACGTAAAACAAAACTAGTAGAGCTGTCCTTTGGCTCAACAACCCCCAACACACGCACATATTTGGCATCATAATTGAAAACACTAGCTGGCTTTACCTGCAGGAAGCTGATTTCCAAATTCAGCAGAAAGCCAATCTCTCAATGCACACATGTGCGCACACACAAGATCTACTTTTCAAGCTAATTCTCTGAAGATGCCCATTTTAAAATTCAGTCTGTGAAAGGTGCTTATAAAGTGATTGTACTCAGCTATCTGTCTTCTTTCAGTGGCACCTGGCAATAATCTCCCAGAGTAGATATGGGCAAAAACAAACAAACATCTGTTCAGAAAACTGCTGCTGGGAAAATCATTTGGTTTTTCATCCAAAGAGAGTGTCCAAATTGATAAGAATTAATATTTCATGGCATAAAGTGTGTAGCACCAATCAAGAAATTGACTCGGCTCACAGCACTGTCTTAACACAGAAGGCCTGGGAGTCAGAAGGACCAGGGTTCTAATCTCAGCTCCACCAGTTGTCTGCTCTGTGACCTTGGGGAAGTCACTGGTACCTCAGTGGCCTCATCTGTAAAATGGGGATTAAGACCGTGAGCCTTATGTGGTACGTGAACTGTGTCCAACCTGATTAGTTTGTATCTACCCCAGCACTTAATACAGTGCCTGGCACATAGCATGGGCTCAACAAATACCGTAAAAAACAAAAAACCTGTCACCTTCAGTCTCGGTGAGGAAAAGTAGGAGGAAATAATGAAGCATCTCCATTTTCCTATGACTCAACTAAAAAAAACACACATTAGTGGATGACCAATTTATATAGTTTGTAATCCTCCATTTAAGCATGCTGTCTCTAGATATTAGGTTATCAGTAAAGTATTTATTATCATCCCACCCATTGTACAATTATAAATTAATTGTACATTGTAAATTATACAATGGTATCTAAATTGAGAAAACTCTTTCATGTGGTATGAAATCTCACTCTGAATACAACAATGTTGAGGGCAACCATGAGGACCAGGACCAAGATGTATCAATTCATCTCCTGTTAAAGTCAACCAAAATTTTTAGTTAAGGAGTACACTTCCTTTCACTGATTTTAGTATATTGAAGTACCTCTGTATTATTTTTCATTTTTCTAAAGAGTACAGATGAATTACCCATATAAAACCCCAAACCTACTCAGATCTTTGATCTACGAGAAATACAGTTCTCTTTTTTGGATGCTAAATTCAAAAGGGCAGAAATTATATCTAGCTTTGTTTCGCCCTAACAACTGCACTTAATGCAAACTTATAGGTATTTTTTGATGAAGATGTTGTAGGTAATAACTTTTGCTCCCTTTCAAAAGGACAATTATTATTTCAGGAAACTGTAATCTCTCTCCATTCCAAATATAGATGAACCAAAGTTATCAAAACTGATTTTTTTGAGTGTTATTGAAAGAATCTACTCATTTTTGAAATAGAAAAATGAGGGAAAAAACCTATCTATCCAACAACAAATAAAGTCAGTCTTTAGTTCTCCCTTTTGCTTCATCATACTCTTCTTCCATGTGTCTTTAAATATTAATTTGTTACTAATTAAAAACAGAAAATATTCATGGGTTACATGAAATAGTTAACGTCCTAACAGACACGTGACACCCAGGGAAACTCTAATAGGAACAAAATACACGAAGGAAGAGGGGACAGTCATTTCACCTCTCGCACCTGCCCAGCCACCACAAGTTCTTGGAGTTTATAAAGAAATTCAAATAATAGTAATAATGATAAACAATAATAATAATAATAGTATTTGTTAAGTGCTTACTATGTGCCAGGCACTGTACTAACTGCTGGGGTGGACACAAGCAAATCGGGTTGGACTCAATCCCTGTCCCATGTGGGGCTCACAGTTCTCAATCCCCATTTTACAGATGAGGTAACTGAGGCACAGAGAAGTGAAGTGACTTTCCCAAGGTCATATAGTAGAGAAGTGGTGGAGCCGGTGTTAGAACCCATGACCTTCTGACTCCCAGGCCTGTGCTCTATCCTCTACACCATGCAAATCAAAATCACCAACAGAAGGAGGGCGAAAAAGGATAGGGAAAAAAATGGGGCGTTTTTGAAACAAACTGAATCATCCTGGATAAAGGGGAATATGATAAACATGGATAAATGTCACCCACAGATAATTCCCAAACTTCATTTTTAGCTGGAGTTTCAGTCACCTCATAGACCAGAACTTTTATGATTCTAATTTGAATTTCACTTTCTTTCCCTTCCCTTGACTTCCTCCTGATAGAGCAGTCCCTTGACATCCCTAGATTTTTTGGTCTGAGGTTTCGTTCACGGCTGCAGTGGCCGTGGGGCCCGGCCCCAGCTCTCTCTGGCAGTCGCAGTCTCACGCCTTCAGTGGCTGGTTGGCCACCCTCCCTGGGAAGTCCGGACGGCCACTGGCACAGATGGTATTTGAGGTTTCGCTTCATCCGCGTGGGTTTCTCCATCCAACCCCCCCGAATACCAAAGGAATGCTACACAGAAATGACCAGAAGGAGAGAGGAGGAAACGCTAAAGCCCTGACATGTGAGGCTGGGCTGAACTTGTATATTTTTCCGATCACCTTTCTATATCCACCAGTGCTCATAAGTGGGGAGGAAAGCCAAGTATTTCTAGGATTCATAGCTCCTCTAAAGAGCAGGTACACTCGAAACCTACTTAAAAACTCTCACCAGGCATTCTGAGTTCCGACCCTAAAAGTCCGACCACTTTTGGGAACTGCCAGCCCGATGTGGGATGGGGATTGGGTCTGACCATATAAATGCTTGTATTTACCCCAGTTCTTAGCACAGTGTTTGGCAAATGAGTGCTTAAAACATACCATAACTAAAGCCGGTTCTACTGCTCATGGTGGGATGCCCATCCAGAGGGCATGGGCTCCCCAAGTGGATAGGCTTCCTACCATCAACAATACTTGTACTCACCCCAGCGCTTAGTACTGTGCTTGGCACATGGTAAGCGCTTAACAAATACCACCACCACCACCATCATCATTATTATTATTAGTCCTCCAAACCTCTGGATGTCCCAACAGCAGTTCTGTTCAGTTGCAAATAGACTTTTAACCCATACAACCAAACCATGTTATGGGATATCAGTCTTGGCTTTTAAACCAACCCCCAAAGACTACGGTCAAGTCACACATATCCTCAGTGCGTACCACCTGGCAGTACCTACATAAAGACAAATCAAAATGCTTCTAGAACTTCATCCACGCACAAGCCCAAACAATCTTCTGCAAGGAAGATCAGAAACACACCCATACCCGCACCCAGAGAAGCCCAGTACCATAGCGACAATACTCTAGACATATTTGAAAGCGCTTTCCCCAGAGCTCAGTCTGGGACGTCAACATCTCTTTGTCGAGTCTTTTCTCTGGTTACCTGCCCACAGCTGCAGTGCTTCCTTTCCTTTGCAGGGGGACCGATGACTCACACACTGAGCTGCATTCCGCCCCTTGGCTGCCTCTGCAAAGTGAATGGGAAGCATATTTCAGAACCCACCTGGTTAACCGGGTCTGGGGGCTGACCACGCAATTTGTCGTTGCAAGACTTCAATGGAAGTTCTGCGATCGTATAGGAACAGATGCGGAAATGATTGAAGTGGAAGACCCCTGCCGATGGGCGGGGAGGTGGCCCACAAGGCTGATTAAACCCTCAATATCCTTCTGCTGCTACCGACGTGCCACATTGTTTCCCTTTGCTAACCGAGCAGGTTGCCATCCTGTGAAATCGGACCCCAAGGATCTGAACTCTGCTGCTGGTTCTCATCAAAAGCCAAATGTTCCTAATCTTTCCTGGCACTGGGTGGGGGGTGGGGAGGACAGCCAACGATTGTACTCGTACACTCACTGGGTACAATCAGGGGAAGCCACGTCCGCGGTCAAGACGTTTGGGAGTTGCATCTTCTCTCCAGCGGCCTTTCCGAATCTTTAATTAAACATTTCTAACTAAATTCCAAGGGGAAGAACCATGGTCTGTAACATCTTGAAATACGTGTGATTTGGGCAACTGGTGAAATGGAGTAGCTATTAGATTGTCTCACTTAACTTCACCAGTAATACAAATAGTTCAGAAAAAGATTTTTATTAAATATTGATTCTAGCTTGTCAGATTGGATCAGTGCACTCATAACCAATAGGCCAGAGTCACCAGGTAGATTTTTGGAAAATGGATAGCACCTCCTGAAACTGCTATAATTAAGGGTCAGTCATCAATAAAAAACAGTTTTCAAGGAAGTAAAACACTATATTCTTCTTGCCTCGATTCTCTCCATTTTGCCCACCTCCCTAAGGCTGTTATTCTGATCCCTGCTCTCCTCCCAGAAATAAATTAGTTAATTAGTGGGACGATCTGATAAAATGTTCTTCAGAGGTTGTAAGGAAAAGTAGATTTAGAGGAAGGAGGGGGTTGAGAGAGAGCTTTTCTCTCTCCTAATATTTTCTGGTTTCAACCCTCCCCCGCAAAACCAAAAGGAAATGAAGGAAAAATCCCTATCAACCTGGCATGCTTTTTTTTTCTTCAGTGAGGGGCAGCCCTTCTGACATATCTGGAGAGCTTGGACTTAACAAATAATGCAGTTACAGTCATTTAGAAATCTAATCATGTTTCATTAACTAGTTCTCATTACCCTCCTGAGCCACTCCATTGATTTCCCTCTTGATCTTCCTTTAGGGGAATGGGATTTAACAAGAGCTTTCTTGACCTACTGAAACGAGGTTTAATGTCACGAGTCACACCCTACAAGGGGATTCCACTGTTCTGGCTGAAAAGATGGCACTGTTTGGTGTGCCCTAGGATGGGAAGCAGTGTTTCTAATAGTCTTATCGCACTTGCCGAGGATGAGTAACATCCGCTTATCTGGAGAGTAGTAAAATATTTTGGGAAGAGTGAAACCTGTTTGTGGCAAGACCTTCTACCGTCCCAAAAAGGGATACTTGTATTAGATGACCGTCAAAGGTAGGTTCATTGTTTTGCTCAATTATAGCATTTGCAATAATGTGTACGTTAAATTATAGAGTCTTTTCTTTGGGACCCAAATCCATATTTATATTTGGAAACAACATTTTATGCCCCCACAGCCACCAACCTCAGGAAAGACTGGGACTGTTCCTAACAGGTGAGTCTGCTTTCTAGAGTCCTTTGAAGAGCATGAGATATTCTCAATCTTTCTCGGTAGCAAGTGAGTCGGCCTGGCTGAGTCGGGTGCCTGGTTCTTCCTTATCTAACGCTAGTCTCGCAGGAGGAGAGTACTGCTGACCAGGAAGGTCCCTTTTCATGCTCCCTCCTTGAATTCTGCGATTACAACTGTTCCGTCTGGGTGCTGTTTCAGACGCTCTGCAGTCAGGGATTTCTGAGATGACCTTAAATCCGTGAATTGCGGAGGACAGAGTTTCTGTTAATAATGGTTTTTTCCATGAAATTCATTCTTGTGATGCATTTTGCCACTGTCCCCTTAATGAACGAAGTATTTCACCCCTTAACATGCTCTGGAAGCTGCCTGGGGTCCCGTTTTAGGTAGGTGGTCTCGGAAATGCAAGTGCAAAATGCAGTACTCTTAGGGAAAATGAAGAAATGAAATTGCTGCCCAGAAAATGCAGACTTTTATGTGATGTCGTATTGACAGAGAGATCTGACTAGCTCGTGGAAGCCGAGGAGGACACAATTCCCTGGCAAAACCTCAGGGGTGAACAAGCATTTCCACCTGCGACAGGATCCCGGGTTTTGTTTTGAAGGGAATGCATTTCCCAGAGGTAGGAAAGCAGTTGCTTCACAGGGAGAGATTTTAAGATTCCAGGCTTGGGAACAGTGGCAGTCCTACTTGAAGCTACTGGGGGATGGGCTTATCCTCACCTCTCTGCCAAACCAGGAAGTGGGACAGAAGAGATGGCAATGAGAGACACTCAGACATCTCCATCCCAAATCTCAGGCAGAAAAAGGGGCTTCTAAAAAAAATAAACTTCCCTCCTCGCACTCCTACAGTTCAGATGGGAGTCAGTGCCTGCCTGTGGGGTTTTTTCGAGGACTCAGTCATGGCCTGTGAGGGCTGGAATCTGATCTAGGTCATTTCGTCAGAGGGCAAAAGGGGCAGTTTGTGGAAGCAGTCTTACTGTAGCAACTAGGCCGACACCTTGTCAGCCCTGCAAATTCTTTTAATCAGGTGACTTGCAGAAGCAAATTGCTTCCAGAGAGTCTCAACCACATTTTAGCTTCTTTTACCCCCAGCAGGGGCACAGCCTTGCAAATTCTTAAAAGCTGCTTCTTACAGGGATGATTTTCAAGAGAAAAGAGAAGAACCAAATTCCTTCCGCTCATTCTCTTTCCTTGAAACATTTCCCCTTTCCCAGAAGAGTGGCCTACCTGTCCACCTAGCAGGGCTTTTGTGAGACGGTTGTTGAAGTAGCACGTGTGAAGTGCATTGGCTTTCTAGGAAAAGGGCCGTGAAAATATGTAAAAAACCAAATATAAGTGAGATAATACCTCAGGAAATATTAGCTCTTGTTTTAATGGTACCACAATGGAACCGATGACTTTTCAAATGTCACCTCCCCTTGTCTTACCTGCCAATGCTGGAATTGTAACTTTATTCCACTCCCAAGGTTGATCGTATTCATCCGCGGGCCTGTCATCATCCTGAGGCAACTTGCTTTCTCGTAAACGCTGACTGACCACGCTTTCTGAGTCTGACTCCACACCATTACCTTCTGGTTCGTAAGGTGTGTCGTATAATTGGATGCTTTTATGTTGGGACTTCACGCTTTCTTGCCTCTGAAATTCTAAAGGTAGAAGAGGAAAAAAAAGCAGCGTTATTACATCTCGCTAGCATCGTGTCACACCACCAGGTAATTGTCCTGTGTGCCAGATCACACACGCTCAGCCAACCAACAGCAAAGACAAGGAAGCTGGAAAACAATCAATAACCATTCTGGTTCCCAAACAAATAATTACGGTATTTATAATTACGGTATTTATTAAGCGCTTACTATGTGCCTGGCACTGTACTAGGCACTGGGGTGAAGACAAGCAAATCGAGTTGGACACGGTCCCTGTCCCACATGGGGCTCACAGTCTTAATCCCCATTTTACAGGTGAGGTAAGTGAGGCAGAGAGAAGTGAAGTGACTTACCCAAGGTCACACAGCAGACATGCGGGAGAGCTGGGATTAGAATGACCTCATGATTCCCAGGCCCATGCTCTATTCACTACGCCATGCTGCTTCCCAAACGTCTACTTTACTTTCAAAAACCGACTTCCAGTGCAATTGTACAGGAAACAGGGAGAGGAAGAGGTAATCATGAGGAAATGAGAGAAGTGGGTGGATGCGTTGCAGGAAAAGGGGGAGGTAGAGGTAGATCGGAGTGGTTCCATTGGAGTGGATGGAAAGAGAAGCGAGATGGAACGTGGCTTTTGTCCTCTCCACCAACCAGTGGTATTTAGTGAGCGCTTACTGCGTGCAAAGCACTGTTATAAACACTGGGGAAAGTACAACACCACAGAGTTGGTAGACGCGATCCCAGCCCACAAGGAGCTTGAAGTCTACAGTGGGAGACAGACATTAAACTAAATTATGGATTGAATAAACGAATAAATCGAGGGGCTTGAGGCCGACAGCATTTGCAGCTACGTGAAAAGTAGCGTGTGCGGCTGGCCCGTGACTAGAAATCCCTGGCCTTACTGAAAACTCGGAAAACTGAACAGGAAGGCTAATCCCTCTCCTCTTCTAACTCCATCTCCTCCTCTTCTTCAGTGACAGCAATAGCAACCGCGATTGATGGGTTCAGTCCTGTAATCCTGGCCAAAAGCAGAAGGTGGGGCCAAACCCCAAAGAACACCATCATTCTGGTCACCCTAAACCTAATGTCAGGCTCATCCCTCTTTTAGCACTCCCCTGTACAAGGCTGTCGTGTTTCCGTGTTCTGATTAGCAATTAGTTCTCTAAGACAGAGAATGGGGGATTTGGTCGGTTTGATTCAATTCCTTTTAGTCAATTCAATGCCCTTTCAGTGAGGATATCGTCAGATTATCCTCAGAACTTGAGAGCATATTCCAAAATTACCTGATTCCCCATCAAAAAAACAAGCAGTCTCTTTTTCCTTCCTCCCACCCCTACCTATCACAATCACTGGTTAAATGATATGGAACCTTAGACTGTGAGCCCTATGTGGAACGGGGACTGTGTCTAACCTGTTTAACTTGCATCTAGCCCAGGACTCAGAACAGTGCTTGACGTGTAGTAAGCATGTGACGAGTACAATAATAATAGTAATGATAATAATTGTTCATAATAGATTCCCCATTCAGCTGAACAATTGGCCTGGCTGAAGAGAGAGGTTTTTAAAGTCAGCTGAGGGGCAATTTTTTTAAAAAATGGTACTTGTTAAGTGCTTACTATGTGTCAGATGTTTTACTAAGTGCTGGGATAGATGCAAATCAATCAGTCCCTCGTCCACATGGGGCGCACAATCTTAAATTGGAGGGAGGGGGATTTAATTCCCATTTTACAGATGAAGTAATCGAGGCACAGAGAAGTTAAGTGACCTGTCCATGGTCACACAGCAGACAAGCAACAGAGCTGGGATTAGAAGCGAGGTCTTCTGAATTCCAGGCCTGCGCTCTTTCCACGAGGCCACTGTTTCCCATTTTAAATGATCTCTCTTATTTATAGCTCAAACTATTTTGACACCGCCAGAGATGGAGTTTTTGTGCTCCAGCATCAACTTGAAATCCTTAGAGGATATTTTCATTAGCGAGCCACGGAGAACTACTTTAAAATAAGTGACATAGGGTGTAAAACATTTGGATCCATAAAAAAAAATTATTGGGTGGCTCTTTGGCTATAAAATTATGGTTAACGGTGAACTTTCATTGCCTTCACCTATTAAATTCTGCCAGGTTTTGTGATCCTCATTCCTGTTCAGAAGTCATATACTTACCGCTGCAACCTTCTAGAAATATTTGTGTACCAACTGACGGCAATAGCTAGCTGCAGAGAGACACCGACAAGAAGAAAGCATTTGTTCACCGTCTGTCTGTTCTTGTTCTTTCTGATGATCACAGTGTACTGTGCCAGAACACACCTTTGTAAGCTTACTCAAAAAACTCAGGCAATATTCCCCCACAGTTTCTCACAAGAACATTGCTTCGTAAGTGGCTTAGTGAACGGCACGGTGAAATTAAAAAAAAAAAAGTTCAAATTTAATAATAGAGAAATTGCTGTGGTGCAAATATTTACTTGTGACCCAAAAGGGTGGAACACCAAAGTTTTCAGACTGAGTTTCTTAAAAGCCGCCAGATGGATCCTGAGTCATCTGGTAGCCTGCTGGTCAGACCTCACATCTAAAAATGAGCAAAAGCTATATATCCTGCCTGCCAGAAAAGTGAAAGTGGAAGGCTTTCTTCTCTTGTATCAAGGACCTTGATTTTTCTAACTACAAAATGGGGGAAAGCTCTGCAAAAACATAAAAGTTAGAGCTTCTAAATTTATCATAGGTTTGCTAAAATCTAGCCGCCCCCCCCCCCCCCCCCGCCTCCGTGCCTGGGTCTTGGTTATGATCTCAATAATAACAGTATTCAGGTGCTGGACTGTAAATTCGCTGAGGGCAGGGGATGTGTTTTACTTTCTTGTACTCCCCGAAGCATTCAGTTCAGCGCTTTGGCACCGAAGAGGTGCTCAATCAATGGCATTAATTCACTGATTTCTGGAATGGGTTCTCTATGTAGCAACTTGGCCCGTGGCTTATACGTCCTAATCCTTCCGTGCTTTGAGGCTCCTGGTGTCCCTGCATTCCTCCTCCAGTGTCCTCTGTCCTGATACGAATGCCGATTTCCACGGACTGCACGATGGTGAGGAGGGGACACGGCGTGCAGACGTAAACTCACCACATACGAGCGGCAGCATCTTTAGGACGTATGGCCCCGTACCCTTTTCTGGTTCTGATCTGACCTGGTGGAGTTCGAAAGTTTGGATGGGGCCTATCCTCTTCATGTAGGCCCTCATCTCGTTCCAAAAGAAATACTCTAGGGGTGCAGTGCCCCGCCCCTCGCCCCCCCCCCCCCCACCAGTCTCCCATCCCAGTCCAAAAAACCCCCCCTTAAAAGTTAAGCAGTCCTGGATTTACATTATTGAGAAGTCAAAAAACTCCTCAAAAAAAAATAAAAATCTATGTTCCTTTCCTGACTAGACCAAATAAATCTTCAGCATTTTTTGGGAAGATGACAAGGCACACTTCCCAGGAATAATGAACAATGAATATCCTGAAGCAAACACTGAAATCTGGCTGTAACACTGGTTTGATAATGAGTAATCTGCCGGGAAAGAATCCACTAAGATGAATTGTTCTTTATTTCAGAAATGACTGCAGCATGGTGATTTTTCAAAACAGATTTTACAGACCAAGCCAAGATCCCCAGTCTACCCGGCTAAAACCAACTTCTTAATAGTAATAATAATAATAATAATGTTGGTATTTGTTAAGTGCTTACTATGTGCCAAGCACCATTCTAAGTGCTGGGGGAGATACAGGGTAATCAGGTAGTTCCACGTGAGGCTCACAGTCTTAATCCCCATTTTACAGATGAGGTAACTGAGGCACCGAGAAGTTAAGTGACTTGTCCGAAGTCACACATCTGACAGGTGGCGGAGTCAGGATTAGAACCCATGACCTATGACTTCTAAGCCCGTGCTTTTTCTACTGAGCCACGCTGCTTTCCTAAGTCTTTAATGTCACTGGTTTGATCATCATAAATCAAAATAAAACTTTCAAATTAATGATTAACCTGAAAACCATGCGGATTATTTCTACCTCCTGGCCCAAAGTGCTGTACTTAATTTTCCAAACAAATGGAAGTTCACATTTCTCTTTTAGCAGTTAGAGTACAGCTGGCCGAAAAATTACTAATCAGTTCGGAGAAACAGCATGGCCTAGTGGAAAGAACATGGGCCTGGGAGTCAGGGGACCTGGGTTTTAATTCCAACTCCACTTCTTGCCTGCTGGGTGCCCTTGGGCAAGTCACTTAACTTCAATTGTCACTCAGTTTCCTCATCTGTAAAATGGGGGTGCAACTTTTGTTCTCGCTCCTATTTAAAGAGTGTGAGTCCCATATAGGATAGGAATTGTGTCAGACCTTATCATCTTCTATTTACCCCAGTGTTTCATTCAACAGTATTTATTGAGCGCTTACTATGTGCAGAGCAGCTCTTAGTACAGTGCTTAGCACATAGGTCAGAGAATGTGTCTGTTTTCTGTTATATTGTACTCGCCACACAGCGCTCAATAAATACGACTGAACACAATAAATGCATCACAATGCCGCTTATTACTAATGCACTGATTAGAAAGGAACCTCCAATCAGCAAGATGTTGACAGACACTTGCTTCTGAGAAGCAGCGTGGCTCAGTGGAAAGACTCCGGGCTTGGGAGTCAGAGGTCATGGGTTTGAATCCCAGCTCTGCCACTTGTCAGCTGTGTGACTGGGGGCAAGTCATTCACTTCTCTGTGCCTCAGTTACTTCATCTGTAAAATGGGGATTAACTGTGAGCCTCACGTGGGACAACCTGATTACCCTGTATCCACCCCAGAGCTTAGAAGAGTGCTCTGCACATAGTATGCGCTTAACAAATACCAACATTATTATTATTATTATTATTATTATTATTATTCTGTCCTCAACCACAGCTACTGCTTTCCTTGAAACATCCCTATGACTCGGGCTACTGGGATGGAAAAGGATGGAGGATTAGGGTGCTCAACTTTGCCCCCAAAGAAACTACAGAACCCCACAGAACTTTCTCTAAGCCTGGGATTTGGGCAGCTCAGACTGTTTTCCAGGCATATTATGCTGCTCCCAGTAAGGTCTTTGGCTTAAAATCATGCTAAAACCATGATTCCCCAACAAAGTCCCCCTTTCCCCTACTCCCTCTCCCTAATGCATCACCCACGTACTTGGATCCATACCCCTTTAAGCACTTGATAATCACCCCACCCTCACCCCCACGACATTTACCTACGTAGCCCTAATTTATTTAATCACTCATTCGTATTTATTGAGAGCTTACTGTGTGCAGATCACTGTACTAAGCACTTGGGAGAATGCAATACAACAATAAACAGATGCATTTCCTGCCCACAATGAGCTTCCAGTCTAGAGGGTGGGGAGACAGACATTAATGTAAGGAAATAAATTACAGATACGTACATAAGTGCTGTGAGGCTGGGAGGGGTGGGGGGGAGAACAAGGGGATCAATTCCGGGTGACGCAGAAGGGAGTGGGAGAAGAGGAAAGGTGGGATTTGATCAGGGAAGGTCTCTTGGAGGAGATGCGCCTTCAATAAGGCTTTGAAGTGAGGGAGAGTAATTGTCTGTTGGATTTGAGGAGGGAGGGCGTTCCAGGCCAGAGGCAAGATGCGGGCGAGGGGTCTGCGGCGAGAAAGACGACAGGGAGAAGGTGAGCCAAGTGTGAGGCTTGGGTTGTAGTGGAAGAGTAGCAAGAGAGGTAGAAGGGGGCAAGGTGACCGAGTGCTTTAAAGCCAATGGTGAGGAGTTTTTGTCTGATGTGGAGGTTGATGGGCAACCACTGGAGTTTTTTGAGGACTGGGGAGATACCTGTCCCGAACATTTCTGTAGAAAAATGATCCGGGCAGCAGAGTGAAGTATGGACTGGGGTTTGGAGAGACAGGGGGCAGGGAGGTCAGCAAGGAGGCTGATGCAGTTATCCAGGAGGGATAGGATGAGTGATTGTATTAACGTGGTACCAGTTTGGATGGAGAAGAAAGGGAGGGTTTTAGTGATGTTGTGAAGGTAGGACCAGCGGTATTTAGTGATGGACTGAATATGTGGGCTGAATGACAGAGAGGAGTCAAGAATAATGCCAAGGTTTACGTGCTTGTGAGACAGAAGGGACAGTGGTGCCGTCTACAGCGATGGGAAAGTCAGGGGGAGGACACGGTTCGGGTGGGATGACGAGGAGTTCTCATTTGGACTCTTTAAGCTTAAGGTGATGGGAGGACCTCCAAGTAGAGATGTCTTGAAGGCAGGAGGAATTGTGTCTGTCTCCCCCTCTAGATTGTGAGTTCCTTGTGGGCAGGGAGCCAACTCTTTTGTATTGTATTCTCCCAACTCTGGTGGCGGAGAGACTAATTCACTGACTGTAGAACTGTAAGGTGCAGAAGGTGAGAAGCCTGAATGTGTGTTTATGCATGGGTGTGAAATGGTGCACAAGGCAGAGAGGATACGTAACAGGTGGTAGGTCTCTTATTATGAATGAAAGGAGAGGAAAAAAAGGGAAAAATGAGGAGACCCAAGCGTGTGTGGGAAGAACAATGTCAGAAATGAAAGAGTGGCCTTTGTGTCCATAGGAAACAGGTCCATTTAGAGGTAAGATGTAATCTCGCAATAGTTCTCATGGTTTCACAACGGCATTGTCAAATGTAAACAATTAGAAAGGTTGTGCCTTCTTTTTGTGGCACTTGGAAGTCTGAAGGTTACTGTATATATGGCCAGACTTTCTAACCCTCCAAGCTGTCAAATGCATGTTATATCATTCAAAAGGAAAAGATTCTACACTCGAGTGGTAGAAGTACAATATTTCCAAGTGTATTTTATAAAATGAGTACTTGAGGCTACAGCTGATTTTAATTTCCACTGGATAATGAAAATCTTGAGCCAAAACCTGGCTTATAGGGTTTGAAATAGTTTAAGAAAAGTGTTCTGAGTCTACTGATATTTTTACTTGTGGAGAGAATATCTACAACTGTCCAAAGTATTTTCAATAAATTTTATTTTGCTTAGTGTTGAAATATTAGGAAAACTTCTTTATAATCTAAAGCTTGAATTGGAGCCATGCCTTTTTTGAGGCGCTCGTTAGTCCGGCCAGTTCAGAAATCTGTCTCTGACTGGAGCAACAGAATATTTGGAAGGACTACCAGATTGTTGCCTCCTTGACACTCACCCTCAGAATAATTCTGTCACACCAGATTTCCAGATGGAGCTTCTTTTAAACACGGCCCTCCCGCCACCACTATCTTACAGTCTGGAAATCTATCTAAGAAGGCAGCTAGTGTTTTAAGTCACAAGTCATTTTACAGTGCGTCTATTAATTCATAGAAAATGACCTTTAATATAGTATTGGCAGGTTGCTATTTCATGCCTCTTAGTCAGAGTACATGAGCATTAAATTGATAGGGTCGGTATTTTGTGTGTGTGACCTCTTGAGTAGAAAGGTTTCCCAAGTGAAATTATCCATGAACACAGGGCAGAAATAACACAATGCCTTTTTTCTCACTGAAGCTTTTTCTGCTTGGGTTTAAGAAGCAGGTAGTACAAGTGTTCCTGAATTCCTTTTTTTTCCAGGTTGAGGAGACTGTGAGCTCGTTGTGGGCAGGGAACATGTCTATCAACTCTGTTATATTGCATTCTCCCAAGCGCTTAGTACAGTGAGAGCACACAGTAGAGCACACAGTAAGCACTCAATAAGTGCTCAGAAAAGCAGCATGGCCTAGTGGATGGAGCACGGGCCTGGGGGGCAGAAGGTCATGGGTTCTAAGACCGGCTCTGCCACTCACCAGCTGTGTGACCTTGGGCAAGTCACTTCATTTCTCTGTGCCTCAGTTACCTCGGCTGTAAAACGGGGATTGAGACTATGAGCCCCACGTGGGACAGGGACTGTGTCCAACCCAATTTGCTTGTATCCACCCCAGTGCTACCCGGCACATAGTAAGCACTTAAATACCATAATTATTATTAATCAGTACGACGGATTGATTGATTGGTGAATGGCAGGGCAGCTTGGGAATGAATGGCTAAGCATTTTTATTTGGAAGGGGGCAGAATGTCTGTGCTAAAGAACTAGTCACAAATTCTCCCGAGTCCAGTTATTACAAGGCCCTGGAGTTCTCAGATGCTCCTGGGGGCCATCACCAAATCTTCGGTGCACTAATTCCACTTTCTTGAAGCTGGGCTTTGGGGATTAAAGGATTCTGGTTTCTTGCATTCAAAAAGAAAAAAAGAAAGAAAGAAGAAGAAGAAGCAAGTCCCATCAAGAATTTGCTATATTCACTATACAATGAGGCAGCTAAAGCTCTCTATGAAGACTATCAGGTTTTTAAAGTCTTAAATTTCTGATTTACTAACCCTATTTCTCAAGGCCTTTTATCGCAGATGAAACTGTGTGCATTTTTATCGCTTATGGTCCATTAAATCAATAAAATCTGTGAGGACAGGGAGCTATGCTAAGAATAAAACAGGGTCAGTACCACCCTGCCCTGCAATATTAAAAAGAGTGTGGAAAATCATTTCAGTGGGGAAATCTGATATTCTGTATTTTTCTCCTAGAAAAAATGGTTTGGGATGAGTGTGGGTGTAGAAGTAGCCATAAGAGTATTTTTAAGCAGCTACTGGGTATCAAACACTCTACTAAATGCTGGGGAAAAATAAAAAAGAGAGGTGAGCCGTTAACACGGTCCCTGTCCTTCCAGCGGCTCACAGTCTAAGAATATGGAGGGGAGGGGATTGGCGACGGGAATGATGAAATAATATAAATACAAAATCAACATAAAAGACCACGTTAAGAGTCTTAGGCCAGGTACGGGCCTAAGAGTGCCGTCGCTAGGGTCACGCAGAGTCCACTTGCAACCAAAGCTTCCCACTGTTCTGCAGCTTAAATCTCCAGTGTCCCCACAGGCACGGTATGTGTGTGTGTGTGTGTGTGTGTGTGTGTGTGTTGGGTGGGGGGGGGAGAGGGCGGGGAAGAGGCTTGAAGGACACAGGTGCTCCTAAAAGATGCAATCCCTATTAAATGTTACGATCACAGTGGATGTGAGAAATAAATCCAAGATACAAACATGACGGTACATGTGCATGGTAGGAATACCAAATTCTGGAGCATTCCCTAGAAAGTTTGGAGATTAGAGATGGAGGGAGGGATGATTTCCCCTCTCCCCGCTTCCCCTCCAAGCCACGTTTGCTCTACCCACCTTCCACCTGACATCACGCAATACATCCCTAGTATTTAATCTATAGGACACACTCCGTATCCTGAATCAAGGCAGGACAGGGCAGAAGAACATTTGTTATGTATGAGAGTAGTAGGCTACATTCCATTCCAAGACTTTTGCCTCTAGCTGGCAACTCGGGATCCTTGTCTTTACCCCTGGGCAATTACAGTATATATGTACATATTTATAATTCTATTTATTTTATTAATGATGTGTGTATATCTATAATTCTATTTATTTTGATGCTACTGATGCCTGTTTACTTGTTTAGATGTCTGTTTCCCTGCTTCTAGACTGTGAGCCCATTGTGGGCAGGGGTTATCTCTATTTGTTGCTGAATTGTACTTTCCAAGCGCTTAGTACGGTGCTCTGCACAGAGTAAGCACTCAATAAATATGATTGAACGAATGAATGAATCATAGGCCCGGGACTTTCTCCACTGGTTGAATGAGGAGAGAACTGGCACAAGGAGACAGCCATCTACTTTAAACTCTTACCTGAAAAAAAATAGACTCATGCTCATTGCCAGGTCTCTAGGGAAGTGTGTTCATGGGGTGGGAAAGACAGTGAGAATGGTGTGGGTTAAATTTTTCTTCGCTTCCTGGGCTAATAATATACTTAGACCGTGAGCCCCATGTAGGACAGGGACTGTGTCCAACAGTGCTTGGCACACAGTAAGAAGCAGTGCGGCTTAATGGAAAGAGCACGGGCTTGGGAGTCACAGGTTCTAATCCTGGCCCCGCGACTTGTCTGCTGTGTGACTTTGGGCCAGTCACTTAACTTCTCTGTGCCTCAGTTACCTCATCTGTAAAATGGGGATTAAGACTGTGAGTCCCACGTGGGACAACCTCATTACCTTGTAGCTACCCCAGCGCTTAGAACAGTGCTTGGCACATAGTAAGCACTTAACAAATACCATCTTTATTATTATTATTATTATTATTATTATTAAGCGCTGAACAAGTACCATTAAAAAAGGGTAGAAATTGGAAACTCATCTTCACTGCTGTCTTCGGTTGCACGCTGAAATGAATGTTCAAACAGGGAAATCTTGAAATCTTGAGATAGGTCTTAGCATATGAACGGAAGTTAGAGAAGAGGGGTGTTCTCGATGTGTACCACAAAACCTGGGTGATGTCAAACTACCCCAAGTCACCCCGGCACTTAGAATTACACCCTTTAATCACCCCTCCCTCAGCCCCACAGCACTTACGTACATATCCAAAATTTGTTTATATTTAATATGTTTCCCCCTCTAGATTGTAAGCTACCTGTGGGCAGGGATCATGTCTACCAACTCTGTTGTACTGTACTCTCCTGAGTGCTCAGTACAGTGCTCCGCACTTAGTAGGCACTGAATTGGTATAGTCTATTGATGGATCGATACCAAGTGCTTAGGACAGCGTAATGCTCTGCCCACAGTAAGCACTCAATAAATACCTCTGATTGACTGATCGTCTCTCTTTTCCCTACAACCATTCTCTGTAGTAGCAAATATCCTATGGTTTCAAAACACTCAAAAAATCTGTATGGAAACCATTACATTCCTATCATAAAAGACCAATTAAAGATGGAATTCAGTGCTTTACCTAAATATTAAGATTAGGAGTTTATAAACATAACCAGAAATTCAGTAAAACACCCGGAAAAGGAAACGGTCTGCCTTTGCGATTTTCCAAGCAACCGTCTTTAGACTGAGGATCTACCCTGACAATAATAAGCCGTCTTTAATGAATCTCAGGGTCTTAAGTGATCACGTCTGGAAAAGGAGCACTTCAAAGGAACAACCAGCCTGAACACCCATCACACACATGTTATCGTAACTCTAAGGCAGCCCTCTTTTCTCTTTATCTCCGGGCTAAAACCATGAGAAATGACTGCCATGCTCCATTCCTCTCACTCTATTTGATAGGCTCTCTGCTTCTTAAATCTTCCCCTAATCTGGACAAAATTTCCCTGCCAAAAATGTTCCAATTCTCTGATTCCAGCATCCACCACCTCAGAGTTCAGTCTTTTCCTGATCAAGTTCCAATTGCCTATCAAATGGTTCTTAATCCCTTTACAGTCAAAATTCTGGGATATTTAACAGTTCCTTGAACCCAATCTAAACTAAATGCCTCTCTAAATTAATTCGCTTACTACGTTGCCTTACATTCCAAATGCTACCTTTTAAGGCTTAACTCACAGTACCTCAAATAAAAACACGAAACCAGAAAGTACAAATGAACTGTTCTATTTTCTAACCTACAGACGCTGCCATTGGCTGAAATGGGCTCTTTGAAACCTAGTCTGAATAAATGTGCGTTATTTCCCTAGTCAGGTGAGGAAATCATCTAGAGGATTAAATGGTTAAATCTATTCTGGAGACTCCATTTGTGGCCTCAGATACGCTAAAATGGATTAGGATAAATTCCCACTCAATTATCTTCCACTGACATCTCTGATTGTGGTGTGTATGTGTGGACAAGTGTGTGTGCGTATAAGTAGGTGTGTAAATGTGAAAGGGAGAAAATTATGTTCTCTCTATTAACTGCATTAGCAGCTGAAAATGTAAATGCCCTCAAAAGCTACTATGTGATGGGTACGACCAACATCTAACCCAATTAAATCGGGAAAAAACCAAAAACCAGCAAGGCTGCTTGGATCGAAATGTTTTTAGCATATTCACAAAGATGTTCAATAAAATTTGAACAGTCAACCACATCAACATGCGTACCGAGTTGGCAGGAGGGAACAAAGGGGAGGGAAACGGTTTAAGGAGGCAAACTGAATGCGTGTTTACATGACGTTCGAAATTGATCCATTTTAGGCTGTAAGTCCGTGGGGCATGGCTTCATCCCAGAGTACATACTGCTTTGCAGATTTTTCTGAATCATATTTGAAGGGCCTATCAGGAGGTGGCCCAAGAACAGTAAAAGAGCTTTTCAGTTTGAAACCCTCTCCATGTTATAATAATAATAATTGTGGTATTTGTTAAGTGCTTATTACGTGCCAACCACTGAGGTAGACAGAAGATAATCAGGTCCCATG
The DNA here is from genome assembly GCF_004115215.2 of Ornithorhynchus anatinus. NCBI lineage: Eukaryota > Metazoa > Chordata > Mammalia > Monotremata > Ornithorhynchidae > Ornithorhynchus > Ornithorhynchus anatinus. The sequence goes on along the minus strand of NC_041753.1, from coordinate 12,659,441 downwards.
TGGGACTCACAATCTAAACAGGAGGGAGGAGAAGCACTGAATTCTCTCTCTGCAGATGAAGGAACTGAGGAACAGGTAAGTGATTTGCCCAAGGTCACACAGCAGGTAAATGGAGGAAGAGGGATTAGAACCCAGGTCCTCTGACTCCCAGGCCCGTGCTCTTTCCATTAGACCGCACTTCTCACTGTTATGCAGATACGAACAGTGGCCCAGATATTAAAATAAAGCTAGCCACTTGCCTCCTATTTTCTCCCATCTACGTGATGGGCCCCTCAGAATGATCAGGTGATGTTAATCTGTACCTCAAAAGCAGGAAGCAGGTTCAGTGGAAGCCAACCTCAAACAGCAAAAGCTGAGAAATAGGAAAAGAGGCATTTCATTTTAAATTTACCTTGCCAGGCTGGCTCGTCAATTTTAAAATAGCTAAATCCCAAACAAATGGTTCAGTAGGGTGAGGAGGAGACATGTAATTTGCTTCAATTTAACATTCCCGAGCTTTTTGCCATAACCTCAGTGTTAAAGAAACATATATTTAGCCTGTAGATATGAGAGCCAGGATTGAATCATGAGAACAGCTCAGGTTTTCATATACAGTTGGGTCATGCCCACTTTTCTAAAGTTGCTGATTACATTTATAATCAACAATTTACTATTAGTAACCAAGGCAGACAGAAGACATCTCTCTACCACCACCACCAAGAAAAGAAACTCAAGCTAATTTGTGCATGCATCAGTGAGAAACGAAAGACGGGATAATTTGGTTCAGACACACTGACCCCTAATCCAGGCTCCTGAGCCAGGAAGAATCTGCTCTGCCAAGAGCAGGCTACATATCAAAAGGCTCTGACCCAAGGAGCTCACCTGCAAGTACAGACAAACAGACCCATCCAGATCCTGACCACAGATACTAGTTCTTAGTTGAAAGCCTCCAAATGACTTGATCTTCCATTGGGCCTCTGTGGCTTTTTCCCAAAGCCACTGTTATTCATCTTCTGCTTGATGAGATTGGAGAGTGCCGAAAACAGGCTGAAAATGGAGCCACTTCAGCAATACCTTGGATTCCATCCCCAAATAAAGCACCTAAGCTCTGCTCCTTCTGTTACGGCCTCTACCGCTTTTTGAAATGCACAAGAGAGACTTGTAAAGATCACTTATCACTCAAATTCCAAAATTCTCCATCTATTATGGTTTGGTTTACGGCTTCAGGATAAAAAGAGCAGCTCCCCCGAACCTAATAATAATAATGATGATGGTATTTGTTAAGCGCTTACTATGTGCAAAGCACTGTTCTAAGCGCTGGGGTAGATACGAGGTAATCAGGTTGTAATAATAATAATAATGTTGGTATTTGTTAAGCGCTTACTATGTGCAGAGCACTGTTCTAAGCGCTGGGGTAAAACAGGGAAATCAGGTTATCCCACGTGGGGCTCACAGTCTTAATCCCCATTTTACAGATGAGGGAACTGAGGCACAGAGAAGTTAAGTGACTTGCCCACAGTCACACAGCTGACAAGTGGCAGAGCTGGGATTCGAACTCATGAGCCCTGACTCCAAAGCCCGTGCTCTTTCCACTGCGCCACGCTGCTTCTCAGGTTGTCCCACGTGGGGCTCACAGTCTCAATCCCCATTTTACAGATGAGGTAACTGAGGCACAGAGAAGTTACGTGGCTTGTCCAAGGTCACACAGCAGACACGTGACGGAGGCGGGATTAGAACCCACAACTTCAGGCTCCCAAGCCCATGCCCTTGCCACTAGGCCATGCTGCTTCTGACCCTCAAATGACCCCCTAGCTGTGGTAGAGCTCGGTTTGTCGGGAACTGCGCTGGTCCCTCGCTATTTTAGAGGGTTCAGAACTGGACTAGTTGGTCTAAACTGAGGAGGCTCCTTCTGAAATAGTTTTTCAGTGTATTAATGAAAATGGATTTATTTGTGAGAAAGGGTTGGATTGGTTTTCATCAGATCTCGCAGGTGGAAACATCTAATCAGACAACACATCCTGAATTGGAGAAATGCTAATCGAGTATACATATTTAACACACTCAAGTTTCAGGACTCTCACCATCAAAGACAAAGCAAAAGAAGTTTTCTGATCTGAAAATTTAACACATCTATTAAGGAAAAATATTTCCCTACCAGTAGACTGAACCATAAGGTTTAATTAAATTGTTCTACTAAGCTAAAAAAAAAAAAAACGGGCAAGAGAACAATGACCCATTTTTGACCCTCTTATCGGACTATACGTATATCAATGAAACCAGTAATGAAATTGTCGCAAACAGCTGGAACCTGCTTACTTGTGGTAATCAGGGAAAGGTGTGCTTAGATAAATAAAATCCACAGATATTCCAATGATTTCAAACTTCTTTCCCTATTAATTTTCTTTTATCCCAGAGCTGTTAGTAAGCAGTATAACTAAATAATTTGGGTTTTATCTCTTTTCCCTTCATTCCACCCTCTGGTGGAGGGGCGTGAAGATAAGGAGAACAGAAATGAGCACTTTTAATAATCTGCAAATTGGAAAATCGACCCAAGAGATGATCAAAAGGCAGCAAGAGACAGGCTGGTCAGAAATAGAAGATCCCAAACTGGGACTTTTGCCTATGAGGAGGAGGAGAAGGGGGAAAGCCCAATGAATATCCCATGCCCCTTCCCAAGGACATTTTCAGAGTGGTAACATTAGTGATAGTATTTACCGAGTGTTCACTGGACTAGGTGCTTGGGAAGAAGAAAATAAAGAAGCAACGGGGTCTCTGCCCACAAACAACGTACATATTACTGGGGGTGTACGTTCGTCGTGGGCAGGGAATTTGTCTACCAATTCTGTGTAGTCTACTCTCCCAAGCATTCAGTACAGTGCTCTTTTGAATGCAGTAAGCATTCAATAAATTCCACTGGTTGACTGATTGGGGGAGAGACAAAGAATACTTTTGAGCAGTGAAGTCTAAATAATTTAAGGGAATATTCAGTTAATTCAACGGATAAACAAGAGGGCCGAGGATGGATATAGGTAAGTATATAAGTGCTAGACTCAGTGGTTGCATTATGCCGCCCCAGCCCCAAATCCTTGCTTCCTATTCTCACCTCCTCTGGGGGGTTACAGTCTAATGGAAGATTTTCAGCCTTGGTGATCGTTGGTTGCTTGACCTCAGCGATGATTCTGAGCTCCTGACCCTCTGATCAATTTAAATCCAGCTCCAGGAGCAGGCTGAGAGGCTGCAGGCTTCTGTCCTGGGATGACAAGTCCCAGATACTGCTGATTGGACTCAGTACTCTCCATGTAATGTTCAACATCTGGAATATTTTCGAACAATCATATATGTTGATACCATCCTACAGCCGGACGGAAGCTATAAACAGAACCTAGCACTTAGCCCCCGGCAACGGGACATACCAGAAACTTCCAGAGTGTGGCCAAGTCTTCCGATAATAATCATCGTATTTGTTAAGCACTTACTAAGTGCCAGGCACTGTACTAGGGCTGGGGTGGATACAAGCAAATCGGGTTGGACACAGTCCCTGTCCCACAGTCCCAATCCCCATTTTAAAGATGAGGTAACTGAGGCACAGAGAAGTAAAGTGACTGGCCCAAGGTCACACGGCAGACAAGTGGCAGAGCCGGGATTAAGACCCATGACTTCCTGACTCCCAGGCCCCTGCTCTATCCACTACACCGTCCTGCTTCTCAATACCAGGTCCACGGTAGCTAGCTTTCTTAGGAGAATCTTGGTTAAACTATACTAAGTAGACTGACAATCTATCTTGTTACAACACCAATCTGTGTTTTCATCTTCTCTCTCAATAATAATAACAATAATGATGGTGTTTGTTAAGTGCTCACTATGTGCCAAGCACTGTTCTAAGCGCCTGGGGTAGATACAAGGTAATCAGGTTGTCCCATGTGGGGCTCACAGTGGTAATCCCCATTTTACAGATGAGGTAACTGAGGCACAGGGAAGTTAAGTGACTTGCCCAAAGTCACACAGCTGACAAGTAGTGGAGTCGGGATTAGAACCCACGGCCTCTGGCTCCTAAGCCCGTGCTCTTTCCAAGCCACGCTGCTTCTCAACAATTGGTGAGAGTTAAATTGTGCGGGGGGAGGGCCGCAAGCTGGGGTTATAGTCTCCCACCATTCTGGTTTGTTCTAACACATTGCCAAAATGCTGTGGAGCCTAAAATTGTTCTGAGTGTATTCCAACCTGGATATGAATGTCCAGGCCTCTAATTGTGGAAAAAACAGCGAGGAGCCAGTGCAGGGCAGATTTACCATTCAAGTCAAGTCTGCACCAATTCCAATAAAGTGTAGATAGTTTTATAAAATTGTCAGGGACAGCCAATGGCAATTTAGACTGTATGTATGGTCAGCCTACTGTTATATTCACAAATTTATAAGAAGATAGTCTTTGTTAGGGCTGGAGCTTCCTCCCTTCCTTTTTCAAAGGATAATTAAAACAGGATACTGCAGTGAGTAGTTGATCATTTGATCAAATGTTGATCCAGCGCCACAAAGATCCTACTAAGAACAGGACGGAGACGCTAGAAATGAAACATTCTGAAAATAACCAATGGTTGGGGCCAAAATGTTACGATGGGATAAAGTTATGTTGAAATTAATGGTTTATTGCAAGTCAAGTGATATATGATATAGTAAGAGAAAACAGTGTTACCAAATGCCGGGAAACGGGAAATGAAGGAGAAGCTACAAAGTAAACTTGACAGGAAACAATAATAGTGATGTGTATCTGTATGGCACCTTTCCTCTGGGGAGGTTTTGTAGGTATTTCATTAGTCCTCACATCAAATGCTGTGAGGTAGGTGGATGGCAAGTTTTTATCATCCCTATGCTCCAGATAATAGAAACCGAGAGGAGAGAGCAAGTGATTTGCCCAAGGTAGTACACGATGAAATCGGTGGTGGAGCTGGAAGGACAATCCAGGTCACCTGACTTCCCAGCTCAGTATTAGGTGTAACAGACTCTTGTTTCAGAGCACATTGGTCTAGTAGAAGAGAGGCATACAAGGAATGATGACCCCAGACCTCTGGAATCCATAATTGGAAGACCATCTCTTAGCCACTGTGAAACTTGAAAACACTCCAACCTGCCTCTGGTCACACCTTTATATGACTCGCTGGTCTAGAGTGAGAAAGTAAAAACTCACCTGTCATATTTACTAGAGACCAAAAAACACCAAAGAAATAAAATCCTCGGAAAACAGGCATTTTATCTATAGGTTGGGCATCTATATTTTCAGACAATGCACTAGACAGGAAGGGAATATTCTCCAGAAAGATTAGAAGAACAACTCAAGAAGAAGCCGCAAACACCGGAAAAAACAAGGAAAATTATGTGCACCCAGGCAGTGATGGCTGAGTATCTTAGAATTATTTAAAAACGAATTAGCACCGTACCTCGGCAATAACTTGTAATCTATGGTAATTAAAAATGTGGTTTTCCTCCTTTAGTGTAGAAACTTGGCAACTCACAGGCCCATCAGATATGGGTTTTTGCTCGTTGCCCTTCAAAGGACAACAGAGAGATTCTGATCACAAGACAAAGTGCCCAGACCACTAATTTATCTTTAATTTAGCTGAGTATGGCATTTATTAAGAGCTTAGGATGTGCCAGGCTCTATGCTAACACACTGGGGTGTATAGAAGATAAGCTGTTCGATAGAGTCCCTGTCCCATATGGGATTCACAATCGAGGTTGGGGAGAACAAACATATAGCAAAGATAAGTCAATTGCAGACAATGGAAGCATTTAAAACGACAAGAAAATGAGATTAAAGGCCAAATGGACAGACGAACAATACAAGGAGGGCACGGTCCGGAAGTTCCCCACTCTTTGATTTCAACCTGCTGCAGCTTCCCCATGTTCTAGCAGTTGGGAAGGTCAACTTTTCTGGATCCTGGTTTGTGGGGGAGGGGCTGGACTTCTGTAATGATGGGTGGGTGGGTGCCATTGAAATTCACAACTGGAGCTGGCCCATGAAATAAACATGGATCCCCCAAGGTGGACTGAGCTGAACGGAATCTCTTGGTAACGGCTCTGGAGAATACGGTCTAATTCCAGAAGTTCCTGTTATTGTGCTTTTAATCAATCAGTGGTATTTACGGAATGCTTACTCTGTGCAGAGCACTGTACTTGGGAGCGTACAATGTAACAGAACCGGTAGACATGTTGCCTGTCCACAAGGTTCCCTTTGAAGGGCAGACGCTACTCATAAAACTTGACCTCTCCCGTGAAGTATGTAGGAAGAATGTGATAATTATGATGGGGGTGATTATCTCCATTATTATCACCAGCCTATATTCTGAGCAGAACCGGTCCAACATTATCACAAGATCAGTCTGTCTCTGTCAGGCAGGGCAGAAGTCATCTCCGGGAAATCGCCTCCAATTCCTGCCACTGAGGGCACCCCAGGCTGGTTTGTGAAGTGTGGTGGGATCTTCCTTTCTTGGCTGTAGAGCCCTGTGTCTAATATATGCAGGGTCCCAGCCTTCAACCTTTGCTTACCTAACTCATCGGACTTTCCAACGGCCCCAAGTGGCTGCTTGTTCAGGAAATTCGGACCCAGGAAGGGTCCACAGCGTTTTTATTTTTCTTTAATGGCACTTTGTCAGTGCTTACTATGTGCCAAGCACTGTTCTAAGCACTGGGATAGATACAAGTTCATCAGGTGGGACACAGTTCCCACATATAATGAATCTGCTAAAACCACTCATAAAAATAAATCACATTAAAATATCTTAAACTACAAACACAGTTTTACCTCGTCTCTGATGATTTCTTTGACATTCTCCGGCTGCCCTTTTCACAACTCCCTCCCCATTAATCAATGATACTTATTAAGCACTTACTTTGTGCAGAGCACTGTACTAAGCACTTGGGAGAGTACAATACAGTTGGTAGACACGATCCCCGCCCATCACAATATTTGAAGAGTGATTTTTGATGAGCACACCTTTTTTTTTCCTCCACCCAGCAAAACTTTCCCACCTGTGTCTTAGCCCCTATGCAAGACTTGTTTTGATGTCTGTCTCCCCCGTTCTGGACTGTAAGCCTGGTGGGGGCAGGGACTGTCTCTATTGCTGAATTGTACTTCCCGAATGCTTAGGACAGTGCTCTGCACACAGTAAGCACTCAATAAATACGACTGAATGAAGATACCAGTAAGAAATAATGCAATGTCTCTAGGAAGGAGCTTTTAACAAGGAAAATCATTACAATCTCCCTGAAATGATAATTAATTTTAGCCTTAATTATCTGGAGAGTGTTGGAAGTGATCGGTTACATCACTAGGTTATTCCTTCACACAGGGAGAAAAGGTTTTGGACCTGTGGGCCGGCATCCATCACGGCTATCCACAGTACGTCGGTGAATTCTGGCAATCTGCTTTTCTCAGTTGTTTTAAAGGGAGATAGTAAGTTGATTTCTGTGTGCGTGTGTGTATGATCATAAGCAACAAAGTCCTCAAAGACGGTCAGTCTACCAGCAATGAAGCAATGCTTATCATATCACCTTTACTGGACAGGACATATGAGGAGAATGGCAACAACACGACGCCTGAACAGCTGTTCTGAAATTGCGTGAACAGGTGGACGAGAGAAAAGCTTTCAAAACAAAATGAAGAAAAGCCTTGACTGACTTGGCATAGCTGTGAACAGCGAGAAGAGATCAAGAAACACCAAATCCATCTGCCTGGCATTTAGCCATTAAAAATGAAGTTGGCTATCTGAGAATAAGAGATTTAGGAGGATCAAGCCGGAAAGAAAGAGAAATGAAAAAAGGATCAGGAGCAGTGGATAAAAAAGTAACAGCACGGTAAATGACAATCTTGGCATATTCCCCACACTTAGATAAAAGTCTCACCATCAGAATGGTCACCTTCAGACTTGAAAGACGTGTGTGTGTGTTTGCGTACATATATGTGGGCGCACACATAATTATTCCTACTTCCTCTAGACTGAAAGCTCGTTGCGGGCGGGGAACGCGCCTACCAACTCTGTTCTACTGTGCTCTCCCAAGCACCTAGTAAGTGTTCAATAAATATGATTGATTGATTTGTCAAAGCCTATTTAGAAACATGGCAACACTCCAGGACAGAACGCTGACACTATCGTTTTAAAGAAGCATGCTGTAGTGCATCTCCCTATAAAACGTAACTTAGAATAAAATGGCATCAAAGAATAAGGCAGAGGTACAAAATTATCATCTTTATCTCATCGTACAGTGAACCCTACATTCTTTACTGACTAAAAGGAACCAGAATTTCAGAAAATTGTAATTCTACCTTTCAGAAGCTAAGGAGATGGAAACTGACTTGACTGTTACATTTTAGAAGTCCTGTCTCAGTACTTTAAATGGCTGAAGTAACACTGACAACTCATCGTAAAGCCGACTAAAAATAATCGATATCCCAAATTTAACAATCAGATTAAGGTTGTCGGGTACTTATATTTTATGTAGTAGATTAACAAAATGCAAGGAGGAGGGAGAGGTTGGTTTGGTAACTGAGGGTAAATACAATGAATCATCTACTGTGTAGCCTTGGGCATGTCACTTCACTTCTCTGTGCCTCAATTACCTCATCTGTAAAATGGGGATTAAAGGCTGGGAGCCCCATGTGGGACATGGATTAAGTTCAACTCAATTGGCTTGTATCTACCCCAGAGTTCAGTACAGAGCCTGGCACAGAGAAAGGGATTAACAAATACCACACCTGCCATCTGTTCTTGGGAAAGTCACTTCGCTTCTCTGTGACTTGCCCAAGGTCACCTGGCAGACAAGTGGCGGAGCCGGGATCGGAACCCAGGTCCATACTCTATCCACTACGCCATGTTGCTTCTCCTTTCCATACTGAAAAGACGTGCTTAGAAAGAAACACCTAGCAAATGACTTTTTAAATGTTGGTTATCATCAGTATGAATCCTTAGCAGGCTTATTCAGTGTTCAGTTGAAATAGAAGTATGAAGAACGATAAGGTCTACGCTAGCTGATTTTATAATCTCGGCCTCTACTTTTCAGAATTAAAAAGAAATTAAGCATTGACAAATCATTCTTATAGCTCCCTCTCCTTTATTTTCCACCATGGAAAGGGTGTTCAACTGGGTGGTGAATAAAATCCGTCCCCTTTTATAAATGCTGTAGCTTTTGCCCAGGCCCCCACTCCTAAAATCATCTCATCTCACAGCAGGGTGGGGTTCAGCGGAAGAGTCAAAAATCGGGAAGTGGTAAAGTCTCACACCACAAAATTAACTAGGGCATCTCACATGGCGGACAGGTCAAGCAGGAATCCTGGAAAACAGCTAAGGAGGATGACGGAGACTGCAATGGCTACCAAGGCAAACTCCCACTGATCTGTGACGCTACAGTACAACTCTGGCACTCGCCTACTTTAACTCTGGCACTAAATTCTTTTTTGTACCTAAAATTTTTGCACATACTATACAGTGAGTTCGGTCACTCCCACCTCTAGGACTATAATCAATTTCTTCATGCAGGCCCTCGGTCCTAAAGTCTTCATGATGCTCATCATCATCAATCATGATCATCTGCTTTAGTATAATTGTCATATCCCCCACATATGGATCTGGTCAATTTATGCTGCCTTTTTGTGCAACTGTCTCTGAATGATTTTTCATTTCAACTTCCCGAGCTGCACAAATTTGAAGTGAAGAGTCTTGTAAAACCTCTTCCATCTAAAAGGAACAAGATAAAATTGGGAATTGATTTCCTTCACTGTTGTGGGTTTTATTTTCAATTCCACAATTCATGCTGCTTTGTGAGACCAAGGTACAGTAGGGCCTAGATTTCCCAGTCCCCAAAGCTACTGATCTGTTTTTCTTCATTCTCTATATCAAGCTAGCTCTTCCTCCCCAATATTTTGTGGGTCCATCCCTTCCTCTCCACCATAGCAGCCACCACCCACCCGGCTAGGTAATTACAACAGCCTTCTTAAAGGTCTCCTGGCTCTGTCCCTCTTCAGTTTATCCTACGTGCGGTTGTTTGGATGATCTGACAACTTTCAGAACACATCACTCCCCTCCTCAAAACCCTTCGACAGTTACCCCTTTCTTTCCAAGTTAAACAAAAAATCCCAATCGTTGGATTCAAGGTTCTCCTCCTCATTCTACTACAGCGAAGTCTGCACTCTCAGCTCCTCCCAAGCAAACCTTCTATTCGTGCCTCCCTCTCGACTCCCCGGTGTTTGATCCATAGCTCATAGATCCTTGCTCGGACCTCCCTCCCGCATGTGAATTTGCCAAACCACATTCCTTCCTACCTTCAAACTCCTCTTAAAAAAAAGCCACCTCTTCCAGGGAGTATTTCCTGAATAATCTCCATTTCCCTACTGCCATCCCATCTTGCCAGTGGTCCTGCCACTCAGAGAGATGATATGGGCAGGGAAGACTTCTTTAAGTTGCCTGGATTGTCAGCAGGGATTCTGAGATGGCTGGAGTTCTCAGGACCAGACTGTACTCTGCTGTGAGCTAGCTTTAAAATTCCTAATGTAATAACTTCAAGCCTCCCAGTCTTTAATTGTGCTGGTACCCTGTGCATGTTTTCAAAACCTATCAGTATGCCCTAACTCTTTATTATTTTATAAATAGCTTTAGTCATGTTGAAGGATCACCCTACACTAGTGATCACTTTCTTTAAAAAAGCACGCATGCATTCCCTACATTTGTTATTAGTTCCAACACACGAGTCTATGCAATCATTGATCCTCTATCAAGTTACTTTTTCAGAATGACCCTTTTCTGGTCTTCACTAAACCCAAATATGGATATTTTCAAAAACATCTTGTGACCAGACCGTTTTTCTCCATCATGTTAAGTTTGCTGAACATTTTCTGAATAAGAATCATGTATAAACACACACAGACACACATAAGGGAATGCACATAAATAATGAGTTCATGCCCTTAATTATTCTGTAGAGTAATATCGACTGGTATTTTGCTCACCTTCATTTACATAGCCAACTCAGTAACTAAGAAAATACCCTCCACTCCATGAGCGTCTTGGGTCCATTTGTAGATTAACCCTCCAGATCTGTTTTTGGAAGAGCTCATCTCATTTCCTCACTTTTCCCTTCTCTGATAGCTCCCGAAGTCTCAGGCAGGAGCCAAGTAATAAAGACAAGCACAGAGTTAAAACCAGCAGCTGAAGTTTCTACAGAGAGACCAAACATGGCGTTCTTGATAAGAATGCATTCATTTTCCAGTGGTCAGGAGTGGAGCTTGTAGTTTGTACCCAAACCAATCTAGGGGTGAGCACGTATTCTCTTTTTCCTGTGTAGGCAAGACTTCTTGTAGCTTGTGCCCAAACCATCTAGGGGTAAGCCCGTATTCTTTTTTCCCTGTGCAGGAAAGACTTCCGTGATGTTAATGAAGTCAACCGAATGTCTCAGTCCTGCCTGCTGCATGACAAAACTAAGGCTCCCTCAGCATGACCCCTTTTCCAAACATACTAGGGGCTCCAGCTCCATGGGGGAACGTCAGCTTTACCCCCACATGAGTAGAGACCCATATCGAGTTTGTTTCAAACCTCGGTGCTGGATGAAGATCCAAAGTGGAGTCAAGACAACGATATCACTTCACCGTTCCCTGGCCTAGCCACGGAACCAGGTGGGATTTCTTCCCAGTGCTTCGTACATTGCAAACTGCTTGATCCCAAGAGCGTAGCCCAGTGCTTGACACACAGTATGAGCTCAATAAATGCAACTGTCTGATTAATCAATGCTATTGACTACTGGGTTTCTTCTTTGTTGTCACAGGACTCATCTATGATAGGGGAGGTAACTTGACCAGTAGTAAGAGCCTACAACAAGCAGACCACCGGGGCCTTTTGTGTGGGAGAGTCGCCGTCTCCCACCCACTACCCATACTCACCCTAAGGGTATTATGATAATAATAATAACAATGATAATAATAATAATGGCATTTGTTTAGCATTTACTTTGTGCCAGGCACTGTATTAAACAAGCAAATTGGGTTGGACATGGTCTCCGCCCCACGTGGGGCTCACGGTCTCAATCCCCATTTTACCGATGAGGTAACTGAGGCCCAGAGAAGTGAAGTGACTTGCCCAAGGTCACACGGCAGACAAGTGGCGGAGCCGGGATTAGACCTTCTGACTTCCAGGCCTGTGCTCTATCTGCTACGCCGTGCTGCCTCTCCCGGCCCTAGCCCAGGAAGGGGGAGGAAACTCTTTCAGCCTGAGGCCTTCTCAACTTCTAGAATTTTGGAACAGCTGTGGCTGTTGGCATGAAACTCTGCTCCTCTAGCCACAATACCCTATCGCTCTCATCGTATTTATCACTGCTCTTGTCTCTTACCTCATTTTTTTGTTTTTACTCCTTCATTTTTCCTTATGTGTCTGTCTCCAAACCCCCTTCCCTCACCTTAGTCTTAGACTGAGGGGAGTGGGCATTTTTCCCAGGGCTTAACACAGTGCTTTGCACAGAATAGGCACCTGATGAAGACTATTACTACTACTAATAATAACGTTGGTATTGTTTAAGCGCTTACTTTGTGCAGAGCACTGCTCTAAGCGCTGGGGTAGATACAGGGTAATCAGGTTGTCCCACGTGAGGCTCACAGTCAATCCCCATTTTACAGATGAGGTAACTGAGGCACAGAAGTGAAGTGACTTGCTCACAGTCACACAGCTGACAAGTGGCAGAGTCGGGATTCAAACCCATGACCTCTGACTCCCAAGCCCGGGCTCTTTCCACTGAGCCACGCTGCTTCTCTACTACAGAGCAACAGGATACAGACCTTGCGGAGTGACTAAAAATTCACTCCAGAGCAGAAACTTTGCTTCAAGAGCGCATCCTTAATCACTATAGAGTCTCCACTTGAGACCTATGGAGGAGTCTTGGTTCTGAGAATCTGTACAAAGGAATTGATTATAGTAACAGTGGTTTGCACAGGGCTACAGTATATTTTCAAATCCACGCCAAGGGTTTTTTAGATGTTCTTTCCCTGGAACAAAGCAGAACGTTAACTATCACTTTGATTTCTTTAGCGACTACAATTTGTAAGATGAGGAACGGTAGCATTATTGCTCTGATAATTATCTTTTAGACTACCTGAGGTGGTGGATCATTGACTCTTGCTCTTCTAAGACGTTCAGCTTGAAAATTTCTGCCAGCATATTCCAGCAAAGTTGGAACATGTTTAAGCTTTTGAAGACAATGCGGCCTAAGACTCCTTCTCTCTACTGGCTGTGAAGCGGAATGGATATTTGGCTTTGCAAAGTCAAAGGAGGGGATTGACGCCTGTCTACTTGTTTTGTTTCGTTGTCTGTCTCCTCTTTCTAGACTGTGAGCCCATTGGTGGGCAGGGATTGTCTCTATCTGTTGCCGAACTGTAGTTTCCAATTGCTCAGAACAGGGCTGTGCACATAGTAAGCGCTCAAAAACTACGATCGAATGAATACACATGGCATGAATACACATGGCAGACGAATGCAGCCTAGTCAGCATTCCCATAGGGCTATTACCAGTCTTGAAGCCAGGTTTATTAAGTCAGACTCAAAGAAGAAGCATTCAGTCTTGTCAAAACAGGACGCAATGAGAATGGGAAGCTCTCTCGTTCCATACATTATTTATTTATTGGTCTCAGAAGTGGCATTGTCCTACCTAAATGCATCCTAATCCTCTTTGCATCCATTTATCCTTTTGTCACCCGCTTCTAACATTTTATACTTTCAGCCCACACTAGAGACAGCATATCTATGTACAGTAGATAATGATATGTATATATGTATAATGACTGAGTCTGCCTGGGGCAGAAGCTGCAATTTGTTGTAAATTAAGAATCGATAAAAATATAAATGCCCATTTTCCAGTATTTCAGGCTGGCGTAACCATGGGATGAGGGGAAGAAGAAAAACATCACTGGGGTTTAGAAAAGCCTGACAGTTTAGGCAGACGTGAAAAATTAGTCCCCAAAAGTACACGGCTGCAGAAGTATTTCCCCCGCCTGCAAATGTTTTCTCCTTGTTAAGCATTCTATTCCTTCATTCATTCATTCATTGGTATTTATTGAGCACTTACTGTGTGCAGAGCACTGTACCAAGCACTTGGAAAGTACAATTCAGCAACAGAGACAATCCCTCTCCTCAATGGGCTCATAGAAGGGGGGAGACAGATATCAAAACAAGTAAACAGGCATCAATAGCAACAATATAAATAAATAGAATTATAGATATACATACATTCTACACATTCTACTGGCGGGCTCCTCCAAGAGGCATTCCCTGATTAATCACAACTTTCTGGTCATGTCACCTCATCAGCTACCTCAGAATTCATATGCATTCATCTTTTCTTATTTAACTGCCTGCTTTCATTTTTATCATTTGCACACAGAGGCTTACTCTCTTATCTGTTGGAAGTGCGGCAATTTATGTCCACTTTTCTCCTTTAGATTTCAAGTTCAAGGGCAGGGACCGCAACTTTAACATCTATTGCGAGTTTCCCACGACTTAGTACGGTGCATCACACCCAGTGGGTGCTCAACAGATAGAAGCAGCGTGGCTTAGTGGAAAGAGCACGGGTTTGGAAGTCAGAGGTTGTGGGTTCTAATCCCAGCTCCGCCACTTGTCAGCTGTGTGACTTTGGGCAAGTCACTTAACTTCTCTGGGCCTCAGTTACCTCATCTGTAAAATGGGAATGAAGTCTGTGAGCCCCACGTGGGACAACCTGATTACTTTGTATCAACCCCAGTGCTTTGCACATAGTAAGCGCTTAACAAATACCATAATTATTATTATCAGTCTTCCTCCTCCTCCTCACTGGTCGAGTCTACATGGCACCACCTCAGTGCCATCACTGAGTGACACATTTCCTGCTAGCATGGAGTTTAAACTATAACAGGGGAGTATATCACACATCCTCTCTGTTCACAGATATAAAGTGAGATCTTGTGTAATTACCACAAATATTCTCTGAAATTCATTCATTCACTCATTCAATGGTATTTATTGAGCGCTTACTCTTACTAAGCGCTTGGAAAGTACAATTCAGCAACAAAAAGAGACAACCCCTGCCCACGACGGGCTCACAGTCTAGAAGGGGGGAGACAGACTTCTAAACAAGTAAACAGGCATCAATAGCATCAAAATAAATAGAATGATAGATATACACACCATTAATAAAATGAATAGAATTATAAATATGTACATATATACACACAAGTGCTGTGGGATGGGGAAGGGGATAGAGCAAAGGGAGCTAGTGGGAGTGATGGGGGGGGCAGAGGAAAAGGGGGGGCTTAGTCTGGGAAGGCCTCCTGGAGGAGGTGAGGTTTCAGTAGGCATTTGATGGGGGGAAGTGTGCTAGTTTGGCAGATTTGAGGAGGGAGGACATTTTAGGCCAGAGGTAGGACATGGGCCAGGGGTCGACGGCGGGCCAGGAGAGAACGAGGCACAGTGAGAATTCTCCTTTGTGGCTAGTACACTACCTAAATCAATCATTTTATTCTTTAATTGGAGAGATAGATGCGAGTCAATAGGGCTCAAACCACCAAGTGCCAATCACCAGAAGGATTCATCACAGCAGTCCTTTCCACACTGGAGTTTATGAAAATTTCTATTCATTAGATTTTCATTAAGGTGAGGTAGGAGATTGGTCCAACAGCTTGCTGAGACACCCAGGCCAAAAAGAGCCTCGATTAGCCTCTTTGTACTAGAAATGAACTCTAAGGTTGCATACGAGAGGAGAAAAAAGGACTTAGGGTCACAGCGACATCTGCAAGATCACAAATCTCCTCTTCTGGTTTTCCGACCCTTAAATCCTTTGCGTGTCAAGTCAGCATGACGTCGAATTGATCTAATTGCTCTTGCTCCCTGTGTCAGAACTGGAGATTTATAGGAACAAATGGGAAAGAGGGGAAGTGATGATACTTGAAGAAACCATCAAATTACCAAAAAAAATGCATTACCACAAGATATGCTAGAAATGTGCTTTAACTTGTTTTTTTTCTAATTTGGAGAATTCAAATGGGAGCATATACATTTTATGATTAGCTTTTGCCATCTCTGACAATGGCAAAGAAAACTGTTATCTAGGGTGTAAGAAAGGTAGTATCTTACTTTTTTTGTGTTTTGATTCTGAGAAAAATCACAGGAAGGGGAAAAAACCAAGCACAAATCAAAAGTCCCTTTGGCTCATCACAATAAGGCTTTCACACTTACATTAAATCTACATCCCTGGAAAACTTGAAAACTGCAGTGGGAAATCAGAACACCATTCTGTCAGGCCTGCGATGATATGACTCTTTTCTTACAGCCCAGGTCCAATAAATCTTCAAGTTTTAAGTCTCCCAGACCATAAATGACTTTCAACCTACAGGCATAAATCTGCAAAATCTCATCCATCCCACAGAAACACTTGGACCAGAACTTTGTTTACTTTTTTGCCCTTCTCCCAATTAATCAATGATATTTATTGAGTGTTTACTGGGGGTAGACCAGCACTTTGGAAAGTACGATATAATAGAGCTGGTAAACACGATCCCTTGCCTACGAGGAGCTCACAGTCTACAGACTAGCCACTCAATTCTTTAACGTGGAGGGTTGCGCTTCGGTAAAACCTCACATAAGGAAAACTCATGTCGTAGTCCGTGTCGTGTCTGATGTTGCACGCGTGTACACAGGCTTTTTTCCGACACGTGACACCATCTAAACACACTCCATTAGAGCAGAAGCTCCTTGAGGATTAGGGAGCGTATCTTTTATCTAGTCTATTGTACGTTCCCAAGCAGTTTGTAAAATGCTCCGCAGTGATTCCTGAACAACGTTCTAGCCAAAATGCAACATGAAAGCATGTGCTGTGGAAGAACTAAGGGATAAAACGTGTTAATGGAACTATTTCTAAAGAAAGTTACCTTTCCATCGAGTCTAATAGGAATGCAGCTTTTAAGGGACACCAATATACAGGATTCTACATTCAGAACAGAACTTAGAGCTTGAAGGAATGGCTACAATTAGACCCCTTTTACATCACACGTAAGTAAATGCCATGAATTCCTCTGGCTAGGAAATGACAGGAATTGATGCTGACTAAAAGATTTGCAAGGATCTCCAGGACAAGCATGCTGAGTTTTCAAAAAAATAATTAATTAAAGAGGGGGTCATGTGGGGAGGGAAAGAGAAAAGGAAGGTAAGAAATGAGAGTACAGAATAAGGAAAAGATGGGTTGCATGAACTCACTTCAGACTCCTGTCTCCCTGATTTGATGCTTATCAGAACTTGGATAAAATCCACAGACAAGAATATATCCATTTAATTTCAACTAGGTAAGACAAAAATGGCAAAACAAAAGACAGTATTAACTGTTTACCTTAATTTAGACAGGATGCTTTTCTTTTATCATCGACCTCAATGTAATTTATTAGCATCTAAATTTAGGACTGTTCAATTTTTCCAACATTATGTCAAGTGATAGGTTTGGTGACAGACAAGTTGTTTTATCAGTGTGTTGCTCTCTCTGAAAGCCTACTTCACTGGGAGATAAGCAATGATATAGTGTACACGTTGAGAAGACGGAAATGACTAAAATGCCAGTTTACCTGTAATACTGATATTTCAAGGGTTCGCTGAAAATTGAAACACAAATGTATTTGGTGGTTGCTTATATGCAAGAACAACTTAAATAAAAAAAGTAGGAGTTGCTCTTATTGAAGATATTTCAGGAATCATAAAATTAACTCACGGAAGACTTAGTTGAAAACAATTTAAGAAAACATGCTTCGATGATTTAGTAGTAGTGGAATCCAAAGGTACCGATTCCATGGGGTCAATGAGGGTCATTGCTCTACAGGTGTCCAGTTGTTTTTCACTCCCAAAGCATTTTGGGTTGGACTCCAAGCTTCACTCATCCCATGTCTCCTACAATAATACCTTGCATTTTTTTCAGAGCACTTTCACATCAATTATCTCAGTTTATTCTCACAATATCCGGGTGAGGTAAGGAGGAGCAGGGATTAGTTTCCTCAACTGTAAAATGGGGTAATGAGACTCAGAGAGGTTAGGTGATTTTCCCCAAAGTCATACAATTGCCCAGGGGCAGAATTGGGATTAACAGCAGGTCACCTGACTCCTAGCCTCTCTGGCTCTTTCCACTCAGACCACATAGAGCTGAAAAGATCTCAAATTGTGCCTTTCGGATACCAGTTTCTCCAAAGCCCATGGGCCGCTCCCAAGCCCCTAAAAGTCTTTTTTGGTCCTTCACTCAAAATGAAAAATTGACACCTAGGATGGCAGGAGCAAGAAATGTATTAGAAGCCCAATCTCATGCTGTGAATTCATGCTGCTTAGCTCAGATACCTATTAAGGTTCCTTTACATCCTGGAGGGCATACAAAGCAGTTACAAAAGGGAAAGAAAAAAAAAAAGAACTCAACACCCAGGACTAGCATAATTTAACTGGGAGAGATGGAAAGAGAAAATGGGAGGGAAGAAGAAAGATGAAGGAGAAAAGAGGAGGAAGGAAGATCTGCTCAACAATAAAAGGAATGAAACAGAGGCTGAAGGAGAGAAATATATTCCACTCTCACAAAATACACTTTTCACTCCCCACATACCCATATGCATGCACATATATGCACACAAACACCCCCCGCCCCCCTTAAATGACACAGCTGTGTAACCTCAGCTTTCCCCTCATACATTTTTTTGTGTTGAGACCGGCCTTGCAGATAGTCACCCGCTTGTCAAGAGCGCACGATGATTTCGGCTAGATGAGTAAGGAAGCCTGATCAATTTAATTCTACTACACTCCACAGTTGGTTTGGTATAGCCACCGATTTTGAGGGGTCGTGCTTATCGGGGCTCTAGACTGAAAGCTCCTCTCTAGACCGTAACTTTCTCGTGGTCAGGGAATATGTCTGCCAGATCCATGATATTGTTCTCTCCCAAGAGTTTAGTATAGTGTTCTGCACATAGTAAACACTCGACAGATTGGGGCTGGGGGACCCTGCCTCTCTTTGTATGACCCACTTGGCTGGTGAGAACCCGGTTGGTCCAGGACAAGGGAAGCAATTGGTCAGCGAGCGGAACCAGTGCTCCTTGTTTGTTGACCGTCATTTTGCCCCCTGGCTCCAGGACTGAGCCCAGAAGTGATGGTCACTACTTGTTGCTCACCAGAGGAAACTACTCTCTAAAACTGCCTCTGCCGGCAGTTCATCTCCTTCTTGGGTTGAAGGCAAGCTGGTTCAAAAAAAAAGTGATAGGTTGCAAAGTTTTTATCTTTAATTTGCCATGTTGGTTTTAAAGGTATAGCTCTTCAGGCAACAAGGTGCTAACGGGATTTAGAAAGGTCCCTTTGGATAGTGTTGACATTATCCAATGTATTTGGGATTTGCAGTGAGACTGTCTTAGGCCCCAAAGAGAAAGTCAGATCATTTTCCAAGGAAAATGGGGAGACTAAGTCCCATTTTTCCGCAGCTCCTACTCCCTTCCCATGACTGTGAGCCCCATGTGGGACAACCTGATTATCTTGTATCTACCCGAGGGCTTAGAACACTGCTTGGCATAGAGTAAGCGCTTAACAAATACCATTATTTTTATTATATAGGATTACCCCTAATGGAAAGGTCAAAGCTGAAGGGTCAGAAAAAAATTGATCACCCGTGCTGGGCAGCAACGACACGGGAAAGAGTCAAAGGAGGATGATCAAGCGATCAAAATGTTGATCAAAGCCAATGACAGAGTCAAGTCTTCACTGTGTGGAAGAAGGCAACGGTAAACCACTTCCGTACCTTTCCCAAGAAAACTCGATGGACACATATACCAGAACGATTTTATGGCAGAAGATGGGATGTTCTGGAGAGAGTGTGTCCATGGAGTTGCTATGGATCGGAAATGACTCGACGGCATTTGAAGAAGACCCCAGCGCTTAGTACGTAGTAAGCGCTTAACAAGTTTCAAGTACCATAATAAGTGAAAACAATTATAATCCCTATTAGACTGAAAACTTACTGAGCGGAGGAACTGTGCCTTTTACTTCCACTGAAAGTTCCTGAATACCTAGTACAGAAGTCTACCAGCCCTAAGCATTCAATAAAGGCCGATGCTGATGATTATTAGATAAATATTTAAAGTTATAGCTTCACAGATGTGTTGCTCACAATAATAGTCACGATTAAAATATTCTTGGAGAGGCAGTGCTTGTTTTATAATGTTCCGGATCTGGCATTGTCTTTGCACACAGAGAACATTGTGACACTGAAACATTCTTCCGTTCATTTTTGCAAAAGCGATGGTGTTAACCCAGCAACGGGCAAAATTCCAATCTGGATAATTGTATTTGGCCAACATAAACCTCCCCTGAAGCTCAGAGCAGAGGTTGTATTCTTTATTTCCTGCACCAATCTGGTGGGGGGCTGGGGGGGGGGTGGGGAGGGGGTTGAGGAATTTGATGCAATTAAAATAGCTGAGGGTAGGAGCATGTGAAAATGCATAAAGTACTTTGAGATTTAAAGTGAAAGAATTATTTAAGCCACTTCAAAGTATCATAAACACATTGGTACTGACAAATGTTTACAGATCTAACATTTGTTTTACTCTTCCCAACTGTGCACGGCTAAATGTTGCTTACATGTATGGGGTGGGTCCAGAGAACCAGTATTTTCACACCAGAAAATAAATGGCCAACTTTATTCTTTCATAGTAGCTATAGAAGCTGCTGGGGGACGGGAAAGAAGAAAGCTACAAGACAGCATGGCTTAGTGGGAAGATCACAGGTCTGGGAGTTAGGAAACCAGGATCCTAGTACTGGTTCTACCACTGGCCTACTGTTTTCTGTGCCTCAGTTTTCTCAACTTTGAAATGAGGACAAAATACCTGTTCTCCCTCCCTCTTAGATTGTGAGTCTTGTGTGGGACAGGGACTGGGCTGAGCTGATAATCTTGTATCTTTCCCAGCACTTAGCTCAGTGTCTGGCAAATGATACGTGAAGTATCACCATTATTATTATTATCACTAATGAGAATAGGATTTTTCACACACCCTAATTATTATCATTAATAATAATTAGGGTGTGTGAAAAATCCTATAATTATTCCCAAAACAAAACATACGATCTGTAGTTTTCTTCCATGCTTTACATTATTGAACATATACACAGAAGTTGTCACTGAAATAATTTATTCATTGATAATTATTGATAATAATAATAATAATTGTGGTTTCTTGTTAAGAGATCACTATGTTCCAAGCACGGTTCAAAGCACTGAGGAAGATACAAGTTAATCCGTTTGGACACAGCCCCTGTCCCACATGGGGCTCACAGTTCAAGTAGGAGGGAGTGGGATTTAATCCCCATTTTACAGATGAGGTAACAGGCACAGAGAGGTTAAGTGACTTGCCCAAGGTCACAAAGCAGATACGTACACAGAACCCAGGGCCTCTGACTCCCAGGCCCACGCTCTTTCCACTAGGCTGTGCTGTTTCTCGCTGATCATTAAAAGGATTTGAAACTATAACATCTTCTACAGGACTTTTAAAAGAAAATTTATTTCTAATTAGTCTCAAGTATGAATGAAACTCGAACATTTGTAAATGAAGTGCAGCATAAACTATGGTTAAAGGCCCACATCTCCCCAGTCGATGGTCTATGATGGGAAGTTTTTGTGATAAACTCTTGGGGGAAAGAATCTCATAAACCGGTCAAAAAACAATCCCAAGTAATCAGGCATACTGCACTGAGCATAGTTAAAAGGTGAAGGAAACAATAAAAAGTAAGCGTCAGTTCATTAGCATTAGGATGGTGACATACACTGAAGTCACAATTAGAATAATTGTTTGTATTATACATTTATGAGCCTCTCAAGTCAGCAGGCACCAAGAAATGAAAACAAGATAGGCAATAGAAAGCTCCTAAAACTTAATCTCCACCAACTGCCATAAAAACAAACCCCTCTCCTCATAAAATGATACTTTGCCAATCCAAGCACCTTTTCATTTGCACTTATAAATGCAAACAACAACAGGCATTTCTATAGCTCTCCTCAGAAGATCTGGAAAGTGTTACCCATTACAACCCACTTCTACCTACCTCACAGGAGGTTCTGAGACCTTCAGCTAATGTTTGCAAAGCACTTTGAGCTCCTCAAAGAGAGGAAGTCTTTCAGAAATGCTATGCACTGACTTTCCAGTCTTTGCTTCGCCTTCTTAAAGTGAGCTTGTCGTGATAGCAAACGGTCACTGATGGCAACCCTTCTAAGGTCACACAAGATCTTCTTCTTCCCAAATCCAACAGCCTCTACTCATCCTAATCCTCCCTCCACATTTCAGCTGCCTTTAGCACTGTGGATCACCTCCTTCTCCTGGAAACACTATCGAACCTTGGCTTCCTCTCCTAGTTCTCTTCCAATCTCTCTGGCTGCTCCTTCACAGTCTTTTTCTTCCTCCCACCCTCTAACTTTGGGGGATCCCTCAAGGCTCAGTTCTGTCTCCCCTTTTATTCTCCATCCTTTAGAGAACTCATTTCCTCCCATGACTTCAACTGCCAACTCTATTCTGATGATTCCCAAATCTATCTCTCCATCCTGAAACTCTGGCCTTCTCCGCATTCTAGCATTTCCACCTGCCTTCTGGACATCTCTACTTGGACATCCTGTTGGTACTTCAAATATATCATGTCCCAAACAGAACCCTTTTCTTCCCACCCACTATTTATGTGTATGTGTGTGTATATATATATATATACACATATATTGGGGGGTGGGGGGCAGCATGGCCTAATGGATAGAGAATGGGTCGGGGAGTCAGAAGGCCATGGGTTCTAATCCCAGCTCCACCACTTGTCTGCTGTGCGACCTTGGGCAAGTTGCTTCACTTCTCTGTGCCTCAGTTACCTCATCTGTAAAATGGGGATTGAGACAGTGAGTCCCACATGGGACAGCGACTGTGTCCAACCCAATTTGCTTGTATCTGCCCCAGCGATTAGTATAGTGCCTGGCACATAGGAAGCGCTTAACAAAGACCATTATTATTATTATATTAATGTTTGTCTCGCCATCTAGACTGAGAGCTTGTTGTGGGCAGGGAATATGCCTACCAACTCTGTTCAACTGTACTCTTCCAAGTACTTAGTAAAGTGCTTTGCGGACAATAAGCACTCAATAAATGAATACCACTGATTGATTCCTACCCAAGCCCTGTCCTCCCCAGATCTTTCCCATCACATCACCATTCTCCCTGTCTCAAAAGCCCATAAACTTGGCATTATCCTTGAATAATGTCTCTCATTCAACCTGCATATTCACTCTGTCATCAAATCCTGTTGGTTTTACCTTCATAACATGGCTAAAATCAGCCCTTCCTTCTCCATCTAAACTATTACTATGCTGATCCAAGCATTTATCCTGTCCCATCCTGATCAGTGCATCTGCCTCCTTGCTGAGCTCCCTGCCCCCTGTCTCTCCTCTCTCCAATCCTTTCTTCACTCTGCTTCCCGTATCATTTGTCTTAAAAAAAAAAAAAAAAACCAAGAAGAAGAAAAGTTCAGTTCACCTCTCCCCTCACCTCAAAAACCTCCAGTGGTTGCCCATTCGCCTCCGCATTAAACGGAAACTCCCTGCCATCAGCTTTAAAGCACTCAATCAGCTCTCTCCCTCCTAACTTACCTCAATCAATTATATTTATTGAGCGCTTACTGTGTGCGGAACACTGTACTAAGCACTTGGGGGAGTACAATATAACAGACACACTCCCTGTCCACAATGAGCTTACAGTCTAGAGGAGGAGATAAACTATAAATTATGGATATGTGCACAAGTGTTGTCTGGGAGAGGGGAATGAATAAAGGGAGCAAGTCAAGGTGACACAGATGGGAGTGGAAGAAAAGAGGGCTTAGTCAGGGAAGGCCTCTTGGAGGAGATGTGCTTTCAATAAGGCTTTGAAGTGGGGGAGAGTAACCGTCTGTCAGAAATGAAGAGGGAGGGTGTTCCAGGCCAGAGGCAGGATGTGGGCAAGAGGTCGGCGGCGAGATAGACAAGATTGAGGTGCAGTAAGTAGGTTGGCATTAGAGGAGTGAAACATGCGGGTTGGGTTGTAGTAGAATAGTGAGATGAGGTAGGATGGGCAAGGTGATTGAGTGCTTTAAAGCCAATGGTGAGGAGTTTCTGTTTGATGCAGAGGTGGAGAGACAACCAATGGAGGTTCTTGAAGAGTGGGGAAACACGACCTGACCGTTTTGTAGGCAAATGATCCGGGCAGCAGAGTGAAGTATGGACTGGAGTTGGGAGAGACAGGAGGCTGGGAGGTCAGCAAGGATGCGATACAGTAATCAAGGAGGGCTAGGATAAGTTCTTGGATTAATGTGGTAGCAATTCAGATGGAGAGGAAAGGACAGACTTTAGTGACGTTGTAGAGGTTGAACTGACAGGATCTAGTGACTGACAATATATAGGTTGAATGAGAGAGAGGAGTCAAGGATAATGTCAAGGATAAAGCCAGGGAAAAGCCAGGGTTTGGGTGGGAAGATGAGGAGTTATGTTTTTGACATAATTGAGTTTGAGGCGACCTTGATTTCCTACTACAGCATAGCCTGTACACCTCATTTCCCTAATACCAGCTTTTTCACTGTGCCTCAATCTCAGCTACGTTGCCACTGATCTCTTGCTCACATCTTCACTGCAAACTCCTCGTGGGCTGGGAATGTGTCTAGCAACTCTGTATCAAACTCTTCCAAGCTCATAATTCAGTGCTCTCTACCCACTAAGTGCTCAGTACCCAGTCAAGTGCTCAATCAATACCACTGAATCATAGCTTATTTACATCTAACCCCAGATTTTCTCTTAACACTTAAGCTTGTCAAAATATCTAGCTAGTTGGTCACTAATGTGATTTCCATTTCCAAAAGCAAAGGGTGATTTGCTAACCTTTCATCACCTGAGAAACAAAAGGTAATTATAACATCAAAGCTGGGATGCAGTATGGTGCTTTAATAACATTAGTTTCAGTCTAAAATTCCAAAAGGATGCAGAGAAATCACTTTTTTTTTTTTTAAAAATATGACATTTGAGGTTTGAAAAGATTTTTTAAACCAAGCATTAAGATCTTGGAATTCTATTAGCCACAGAACTAAAAGATCAAGGACATGGATCTTGGCACTCTGAAAAAGAGCAAGTTTTTTGGGTATTATTTAGAAGCATCCAAGAACCCTAAAACCTAGCTTCCTTAAAACTGCATAAACTTTAGTAGACTTAATTTACTACTTTTGTGTTTCAGTTGACAGGTTCCCTCACCCCCTCAAACCCACATGTCCTAAATCAAGATACAGGTTTTATCTGAGGGGTAAAAGTTACTTTGCATAAGTGAAAATAAGCAGTAGGAGAATTCTGCAGGGTTTATAGCAAAATTTCCACTTGGAGGAATACTAGCTTCCCACCCTGAAGGTACCTACTGATGTGTGCGACTGTTAGAAATCCCTCAATTATTTACTACTGAAGGCAGCATGATCTAATAAATGGTTCACTGGACTAGGAAAAGTGCTAGTCTCAGCTCTGTCAGTAATTTACAGCAGGAATCTGGTACGTCTTTTAACTTCTCTGCTTCTCAGTTTCCACATCCTTTAAATGGGAAGGGTTGAGGATTAATGGTAATGGGGAATTAATACGTGTTTTAATTCGATGGAAGGAAGCTGCTTATTTTCTGGCCTGTAACATTCACTCTTTAAACCAGCTGAGTGAAGGACGTTTACCAAGGGGAAGAAAGCCATTAACCACAGTGCATGACAGGCACCTGACAACACACGATGTCTCGAAATGTGTTGATTTGCTTCCTCTTGGAGGATGCCAAGCTATAGTGCTTTAAGTTTTTATTTTAAAAACACTGATAAAGGCAAATTATTTCAAGCCACGTTAAACACGGTCTTCTGTGGAAAGGTATGGAAAAAGCATTTTATAGGGAGGCTGTGGGCAAAAGCGCCTTCCTATTTTAGGAAGGCAAGTTCCTGGCAGGCTTTTGCTGGGATCTAGTTGGGAGTAACAGCATCACTGAACGTTGGCAAATTTGATTGTGACCCATGATAAATGGACTCCATTGAGCAATGTCACGACTGACAAAATTGTTAGGTGTTTGTGTAACGTTCGAGAGCTACCTCACAATGGGTGGCTTGTTTTCAAAAGCACAATTTTTGTGGATCTTGGCCTAGTATGATTTGCTGACAGAACTGTCATATATAGTGCACCTTTCTGTTACAGCTGCCAATGACTGACTGGCACATGAGGATTGAGTAACTAAGGATCTGCTGGTTTCTGTTTGAGCAGTGTTCTGTAAAATATTATTCTTCTTGGAGCAACCTGGATTGAAAGGAAGGTCGGGAATCGTGGCTTCAGAACCCAGAGCTAGAAGAGACCTCGTAGGTCATTTGATCCATGATTCTCTTCAGGATGAGGGACTTGAGACTCGAAAACTTGGTTATTTGAACAGTAGTTAGAAAAGTTGTAGAAAAGGGATTGCAAAAGTAGAAAGTGAAGAAGAAAAATAAGTAATCAGACAAATTTTTCTTCTTTGAGCTCTCCAGATAGAAAGGGTGCACTCAGGGTTCAGTCTCCTATGGAAATTATTTTCAATTGCCAAAGGCAGCCCACTGGTGACAGAAAAAGATACTATGGAATTCTTAATGGATAGGAATTTATTGTGCTCTGGGATTAAATAATAATAATAATGTTGGTATTTGTTAAGCGCTTACTATGTGCCGAGCACTGTTCTAAGCGCTGGGGTAGACATAGGGGAATCAGGTTGTCCCAGGTGGGGCTCACAGTCTTAATCCCCATTTTACAGATGAGGGAACTGAGGCACAGAGAAGTTAAGTGACTTGCCCAGAGTCACACAGCCGACAAGTGGCAGAGCTGGGATTCGAACTCATGAGCCCTGACTCCAAAGCCCGTGCTCTTTCCACTGAGCCACGCTGCTTCTCCAAGTTTGTTTGGATTAAACAAACCAAGAAGGTTTGATATCTGAAGTTTACTAAATACAATGAATTCCTCCTTTGAGACATCAACTATGTTTCAGCAGAGGGCTATTCACAGCTCAGTTTCAGTTAAATTCTCCATAAGACTCACTGCTATTTTAATAAAAATAATTATGGTATCTGTTAAGCGCTTACTATGTGCCAACCACTGTTACAGCATCCTCTGCTAATGTCAACCTTGACTAATATCAGAAGCTTTCTGGGACTGAACTGTGTGTGATATAACATTACTATTATTGCATTTAATAATAATAATAATAATAATGTTGGTATTTGTTAAGCGCTTACTATGTGCAGAGCACTGTTCTAAGCGCTGGGGTAGACACAGGGGAAGTATTTGTTAAGCACTTACCATGTACCGGGGTGGATATAAGCAAATCGGGTTGGACACGGTCTCTGTTCCAAGTGGGGCCCACAGTCTCAATCCCCATTTTACAGATGAGGTAACTGAGGCACAGAGAAGTGAAGTGACTTGCTCAAGTTCACAAAGACAAGGAAAGGGAGGGGACAGTGGTAACAGCAGCAAACCAGAAGGAAATGGTACATGGAAATGGTGTGTGTGTGTGTGTGTGTGTGTGTGTGTGTGTGTGTGGTGGGGGGAGGTGGCTAAGAATAGAGGGGAAAACGAAGAGGGAGAAGGGGGTCCCTATGCTAATTCCACATTTGACTGACCCCTCCCCACTCTCCATTCTGCTTGACTGGGCAGTGGAATAGCTTCTAGCTGTTTAATAATAATAACACTAATAATATTGGTATTTGTTAAGCGCTTACTATGTGCCAAGCACTGTTCTAAGCGCTGGGGTAGATACAAAGTAATCAGGTTGTCCCACGTGGGGCTCACAGTCCTCAACCCCATTTTACAGATGAGGTAACTGAGGCACAGAAGTTGAGTGGCTTGCCCAAGGTCACACAGCTGACAAGCGGCCAAACCGGAATTAGAACCCGCGACCTCTGACTCCCAAGCCGGGGCTCTTTCCATGGAGCCACGCTGCTTCCCAATGTTTAGAAGCATTACACTTCTTGCATCTTCCTCCTTTCCCTCCCCACTGTTTAAAGCTGCTCCCCTTCTTTACCACAACTTTCCTTCTTCCTTACTACCACAGCTGGCCCACTAAAAGCCAGATTGCCAACACTGCTGTGGCAACCGGGGAATCGTGGCCAAAGTGGGGAGGCAAACATGACAATATTTATAGCTAGACTGGTAGAAATAAAGCAATTAGGTGGAAATTTATACATGAGTGCTAAGAAGGGTGTAAATACGTCCGTTCTACATTCCGGAGTTGTCCGAAGGATGAAATGGCTCAGAGTCGTGGGGAATTAATCGGTGAGGGCTTCTTGGAAGGGGTGGGATCTGAGTGTGGGCAAAGCTGGGGGGTCTGTCTGAGGTGGAGAGGAAGGGTGGAGAGCAAAGCACAGCTAGAAGATCAGCTTGGGAATGACCTGTTTCTTCCTGCGAGTGCAAGAGAGATGTGCACGTGAAAGAGTCTACTCAGAGGCAGAAGGAAAGCGTACAAGAGACTGGGTGGGAAAGAAGAGGGAAGTGCAGCCGAGGATTCAGGGAGTTTTTCCCCCCACTCTCCAGAAGATCAAGAACAGGTAGGTACACTGAAGCACATTCCAGCTCCAGCCCCTGCTATAGGTCTGAGAATAGTAGATTTGGGAGTCCATCTACCCAGTGTAAAAGCTGCACGTGGGTGTAGAAACTTTCTTGATTATCTACAGTCAAATGTTGGAAATGGGTCGACAAAGTCACCAGCTGCAGCCTCTTGGCTCGAAGCCTCTTTCATTTCTGATTTCTCTCAGTTTGGAAGGCCATCTTCCCACCAACTGTAAACTGGTACCGTTCTTTCCTTTCACACCAGCCTTGACTTCTTATATTTCCACTCCTAGCTAAACAACAGCTGTTAGCCAGGGAAGCAAATTAATTTTTCACTACCTTCCCAAGGCTTTCCTCTAGCTGTCCCTCAACTCTTCTTATGCACACAGTACAAAGATGTATTCTTCTCACACTTCAGACCTTGAACCGTAGGAGTTGAGGAACTTGGCCCTTAAAGTGTACTGACATGAGATAGGTTAGAGAGGAACTGGCAACATTGACTACTGATAGAAAAAAAAAATCACCACTAAAAACATGCCTTACATATGAAAGGCTCATCCTTGGGTGTCTGTGAGTTCAAACTTGGTTATATCACCCTAAGATAGAAGAGAGTGTTCCTTTTTCTTCTTTTTTTTCAGTTTTAGGGATTCTTCCTGGAATGAGGAATCCTCTCTATTTTATATTTTACAGGTGAGGTAACTGAGGCCCAGAAGGGTAAAGTGACTTGCCCAGGGTCACACAGTAAACAGTGACAGAGTCATGATTGGAATCCAGGTCTTCTGACTCCCAGGTCCATGCTCTTTCCACATTGCTTCTTTAAGAATCTTTCTTGATTCTATTTAGCTGCCATTGTTTTTACGAGATGTTCTTCCCCTTGACTCTATTTATTGCCATTGTTCTTGTCTGTCTGTCTCCCCTGATTAGACTGTAAGCCCGTCAAACGGCAGGGACTGTCTCTATCTGTTGCCGACTTGTTCATTCCAAGCGCTTAGTACAGTGCTCTGCACATAGTAAGCGCTCAATAAATACTATTGAATGAATAACAAAAACGAGCAGTAATTAGGACACTCTTCAAAGAGTAGGTAAGAAATTCCTAAGCTTCCTTATACTATTCAGCGGCAGTTTCAGAAAAAAGGATAGATCACCTGTTCAATATGCTTCTCTAAGCCTGGTTTTTAAATTGTTCTAATTTCACCAGAATGTGTAATGGCATAAGGAAAAAATGAAAAGAGAATCACATTTGCTGAACATGCAGAAATAACCGTGGCTGAAACACGGCTACAAAGATGGACTCAATGCTTTCTTGGAATATACAGTTCAAGCCCTACATTATTTAGCTTCTCACGGTCCCTTGTGAAGTAATACATACAAACGTATCTGTATTTATTCAAGTGTCTCTGAGAAGAGATCTTCTATCAGATTTCCTTTTAAAATCAGTTTCCCTCTTAGAATGTGAGCTCTTTGGGGACCAGGCACCATATTCAGATCACATCTGTGTATTTCTTTCCCAATGCTTGGTACAGTGGTTTGCACCTAGTAAGTACTTAAGAAATACTATCGCTATCAAAATTATATAATCTTTGAGCTGGAAGGGATCTCAAGGTCCTTTATCATATTGCTCAGAAACCAAAGCAGATTGAAGACAGCCCTCCAAAAATCTGATCATTTAGAATGGAAAAGAGATTCAATGTTTTTGGTCCTTTTTCCAGCACTTACTGTCCTAGGCTCTGGACTCTCTTCTAACAGTTTTGAGGAATGAGGAGGAAGACAGTAGGAAGGAGGGCCTCAGTTGCTAAAGAGTGCTTAAGTGCACTTGCTTAGATCTGTTTTTAAATGGCCCTTTATATTTGAGGCTTAAAAATGCCTCCAAACTTCATCTTCATTTCTGAGCAACAGGGGAGTTTCTCTCATTCTACACTTTGTCCAATAAACTTGTGCCTGCCAAACCTCCCTCAGAGGTGGCTGGATGAATATGGCTATGTATAGAAAACTGCTTTGCTCTAACATGGTTAAGGGTTAAGATTCTCTCCCCTCTCCCTACGCGTTAGAGCTTAGCTGCCATTTAAAAAGGACCAAAGAGATGCCCGAGTTACACTTCTGTCCTTGGGGTGAGGGAGGAACCCCTTGAGCCCCCCCACAAAGTCAGAAAAGGGACCCAGGGGCTCACCTTTTGCAGCTCATTTCTCTGATATGGAGGGGCCTATTTTTAGACTGCAAAGGCCCTTATTCCGGATACCATCCCCAGGCTGAAAAGGATCTTGTGTGTCAACTGGAGACACTTCTGTAAGCTGGAAGGAGCTTTTTTTAGGCCTTCTCCTGTCCAGAGTATCTGTCTACCTCTATTACAAAGGTGATGATAACCTCTCCAGCTGTTCCGCTACATTGCAAAAAGCCTCAAGGTGTTGGAATGCCCTGCTGCTATGGTGTTACAACTACACTGGTTACCTGTGGTCTGGGGCGACATGTATGTGCAAAATGATGATAGCATCACATCATGTTAGGCCCTGAATCTGCAGCTGCTTCATAGTACTACTTGTTTTGTTGTCCGTCTCCCCCTTCTAGACTGCGAGCTCGTCATTGGGTAGGGGACTGTCTCTATCTGTTGCCGGATCGTACTTTCCAAGCGCTTAAGTAAAGTGCTCTGCACACAGTAAGCGCTCAATAAATATGACAATGAATGAATGAATAATAATAATAATAATAATGATGTTGGTATTTGTTAAGCGCTTACTAGGTGCAAAGCACTATTCTAAGCGCTGTGGGGGATACAGGGTGATCAGGTTGTCCCACGTGGGGCTCACAGTCTTCATCCCCATTTTACAGATGAGGTAACTGAGGCCCAGAGAAGTTAAGTGACTTGCCCCAAGTCACACAGCTGACAAGTGGCGGAGCCGGGATTAGAACCCGTGACCTCTGACTCCCAAGCCCAGGCTCTTTCCACTGAGCCACGCTGCTTCTTTAACGAATACTCCTCCCCAACGCCTCGGCTTGAGTTCCGGTCTGCCTCTCTCTCTCTCTCCGGTCCCAAGGCTCAGTCCGGGAAGGAGTTGAGAGGATTACAAGAGGGAACTTCCCTCTCCCAGTCCCTCCACACTGCCCCGGAATGGTCCAACGGAACATGTCGCAGGGGCGGAGGGTGGAGCAGGAAGAGAAGAAGGCTCCCCGCACCACAGCTCTGTCCTGTAGACGAGTGGCCGACCAGTGCTTTCCCAGAAGAAGCATGAGCTCCGGGACCCTCTGTGGCTGTAGCCTGAGGGGGTTGGGAAGAGGGGACTGGGGCAGGTTCTGACCTCAAAACCGCCAGCAAAATGCTCTCACAGCAGAGGCAGGAAAAACAAGTGACGCCACAGCCCTCGGTTGGAGTCTCTTCCTTGGAATAGGGCTGAGAGGAGCCGGATGTAGCTATTGAGCCATAGGCTGCCGACTCCTCCGTCCGTGTGGAGAATATGTTCTTTTTTTATGGTATTTGTTAAGCACTTACTGTGTGCCAGGCACTGTTCTAAGCACTGGGGTAGTTAGAAGAATTGTACTTTCCAAGCGCGTAGTACAGTGCTCTGCACACAGTAAGCCGTCAATAAATATGATTGAATGAATGAATATAGGCTAATCAGATTGGACACGGTCCTGTCTCACATATGGCTCGCAATCTCATTCCCTATTTTACACATGAGGTAACCTAGGCACAGAGAAATTTACCCAAGGTCAAAGAGCAGACAGATGGGGGATCTGGGATAAGAACCCAGGATCCCCGACTCCCAGGCCCGTGTTCTTTCCACTAGACCATGCTGCTTCCCCAGGGTTCCTGACAAACCAAACATTAAGAAAAACTCATGCTGTAAAGGTGTGCATGTGCATAACTGCTTCTTCAGTTATTGCAATCATGTTCTAGCCAAATAGACATGCGTGGCTGGAAAAATGGTCTTTGCAAAATACTTAGTTAACTGGGTGTACAGTGACTTCACCGTTGCTGCTATATTTTTATTCCTAAACTGTCTATCAGAAACAGGAAAAAAAAACTTCCTTGAGGTCTCCAAGCATCAGTTAACAGATTGCTCTGAAGAAGAAGGAGAATGCAGTTAAAAACATTCTAGGGGACAGGCTCCCGCCTTGTACACATCCAACATTTTAGTATAATTGGAAGTGAATGGTATTGGCATTTCACGGGTCTACGTGAAGATTTAAAAAAGCTACAGCCTTGGAAATGGGTCAGACGGCTCATAATCACTTATAAATTTGAGATCTTGCAACAAGGTTCTGCTTCTAAGAAGTGGAAAAAAAGGAGAGCGTAAATGGAAGAGGAAACCACGACGAGTTTTTTTTTGACAGAACAAGAAACTGATCTTTGGTAACTGAAAAAAAACTCTGAAACAAAGAAGTTCTCTCGCAGACCCCTACTTTAGATTTAAGAACAGCAAAGGTCTAAACCTAGACAAGCCCAAACCAATCCAGTCCCAGGAATGAAATCTGGAAAGAGCATAGCATGAACAACAGGTCATGTTCAATGGCTCATGTATATTTCATTCTTATTCTGTGCTATTAGTATTGCTGATTAGGGTGAAACGAGGTTGCTTAATTATAATTAAAGGTTTATTTCTGGCTCACCTAGGCAAAACCACCTGATTAGCAAACAGGAGTGGTGATGTAATAACCACCTTTGGAGCTCAAAATTGTTTCAATTGAATATACAAAAAAAAAAACCAAACCCAAGAGAACAACACAGATACAAACTTTACACTTAGTCCTGCCATTACCATATGTTTTCACTATGACTAGGACGTTGTTACAGAATTAGAGAATGTTTGTGAACTTGTTTGGATACTGCACGCAGTGGTTTCAGAAGAAATGGTTCCTGTCTAACTAGTATTGGAAGAGGTGATCACTATAGCATGAGTTTTCCAAAAACATAACTGCCACGGTATAGGAGAATCGGGGGTATGGAACATTGAAAAAAACACTTTACAATGTGGGTCTGACTGCAGCATAGTAGATTTAAATGTCATGAAAGATAGGTTTTGCCTCACTTCTGTCCCCACATGATGAATAGGTTCTTCTGTGAAGGAAGTCAAACACAGGATACACTGGAGCCCCCACGTGGGACAGGGACTGTGTCCAACCCGAGTTGCTTGTATCCACCTCACAGTTAGTACCTGAAACACAGCAAGTGCTTCACAAACACCAGAATTATTATTATGTTTACCCAAACATCTAAACACTTTCCACGGTTCAGAGCCTTATCATTTACAGTAAGCTTTAGACTAAATGAATATTGGCTTCCATCTGTCGTGCAAAGTGGATGATTTTGAAAAATAGTTTTCCACACTTTACTGTCAACTGAATTGATATAATAGGAGAATAGCAAACACATCAATCAATGAAATTTTTTGGGTGCTTACTATGTGCAGAACACTGTACTAAGCGTCTAGCATTTCACTGCCTCTCGGGCCAAATCTAATGGTAAACCTCACCAAAAGTAAAATCTGAGAGTGGGGGGCGGGATGGATTCAGACTGCCTGATTAATCTTCTCTCTCACACAAATACGTGACTTTTCACCTAACTGGGGCATCCATTTTGGGGGGTTTTTTGGATGAAAATTCACCAAAATCAAACATGAAAATGGAACAGTTTGTCAGTTTGTTGAATGGATAAGCACATATGAATTAAAAAGGGTATATTTAGTCCCCTTTACCTCAAGTGACACCTAAAATTTAGACGATCAGGGCGTATCCTTCAATATAGTTCAGGAATAACTCTCCGTGCTTCACCTCTACCTAATAATCCTCCTCCTCCCTCTAATACATCGGAATTTTATCATCTTTCCTTTACCTCATAGCCCCAGATACATTCAGAAACCACCAGTAAACCAGTATTTTTTGTTTCGTTTTGTTTTAAAAGATTCTTTCAAGAAGGAAGAGAATTCTGAAATAGAGTAAGAGCAAGGAACTAACTATATATATTGCTTATCGGGACATCCATGTCCCAGAACTCATAGTGAGACCAGCATTATGTACCTGCTACTGAAAAAGACTCTTCTACTTGTTGAAAATATTGAGAAAATTCCCTCAGGCCCCCAAGCTTCTGCCAGAGAGCCTCACAGCCTGCTCACTTCCAGGTTGGGCTACGAAAACGTTTAAAATGATCTGTCCCACCACCAACACAGACCACACTGCAAAACTGGGCTCTCCCATTTTTGGAATGGCAAGTGGTTCAGCTTACTAACTTCCCTCACAAAACTAAGCTGAAAGTTTCAACTGGAGTTTGACCTCCATTAATTGCACAACAAGTACTCGCTGGGATTTGCAGGATGGGGGAGGGAGGACAAATAGTCTATCCCCTTTTGTTTGTTTTCACTCTCTGGATAGGGGGCCTAAATAGAAAGGACTTGAATTTTTTAAAATGGCGCCTAGACCTGAAGATGCGATCAGGCTTAAAAATGAAAACTTGTCTTGCTTTCCTCTCACCAGGGACAGATCACGTAGGAAGACTGTTCAACTCCTCCACATATGCACCAAGCAGAAGAAAGCCTTTCACTTCTCTGTACTTCAGTTTTTCCTATCTGTAAAATGGGAATAACAACAGAAACTGACAATCAACCTATCTACCTTAGAGGGACTCGGTGAAGACTAATGACGTAATAGCCCTAAAGGTCTTTGAGATGCCTAGATGAAAGGCCCTATTTACAGACCAAGTGTTATTACTATTATTATTAGCAGCTTTCCTGAAGTGCACTCTGGGGTACCACAAGATGAGTGGCCTCAATTACTGAAGTAATAAACTAGGTACACAAATCACCTAAATTCATCATTGTTCTGGACTATTAATGAGGTGGCTTGTTTCCATTATCGGCCTGGAGATCAGAGTTGGTGGTCAACCTAAAGCCACCGGGAGTGTTTCAAAACATGAATCACCTAGATTGCTGGTAAGAAGCATTTAGATATCATTTACCTGAACTAGGTTGGTGTGTGAGCAAATTAAACCAAAGTGGTCTTCGGAAGGCCAAATGACTCGACTTGGTCCTCCTGATTACATGTCCAAAATAATAACAATGTTGGTATATGTTAAGCGCTTACTATGTGCCGAGCACTGTTCTAAGCACCGGGGTAGATACAAGGTAATCTGGTTGTCCCATGTGAGGCTCACAGTCTTAATCTCCATTTTACAGATGAGGTAACTGAGGCACAGAGAAGTTAAGTGACTTGCCCACAGTCACACAGCTGACAAGTGGCAGAGCCAGGATTTGAACCCATGACCTCTGACTCCCAAGCCCGTGCTCTTTCCACTGAGCTAATCTAATTCTCTGGAGAAGACACTAATGCTTTGAAAAGTCCAGGGAAAACGTGGAAGAGGCAGACTGGGAGCTAGATGGATAGAGACCGTAACAACGATAACGGAAGAGCCATTAGAAAGGACGCGGATTATGACAGAGGACAGGACATTCTGGAGAAAGTATATCCATGGAGTCGCTATGAATCGGAAACGGCTCGACAGCCCTCAATAATAATAATGATAACAAAGGCTGGTGTTTGTACTTGTCACATATCTCATTGCTCAATCTCAGTCAAAAACCAAGGAAAGCTCTGAGTTCTGCAACAGACTTGAATATTATTTTTTCACCTTAATGTACAATGGGCTTAGAAATTATTTTTACTCACTCAGTTTTCCACTCCAAGATAGGGTCACCTGTTTCCTCTCCTCCCTCCACAATCTCCCATCCCCCTCCTAGTGGTCTCCTGCGACCACAAGGGAGAGGGGGGTAGTGATGGATGAATTCTCCAATCTCCACTGCCAGAGAGGTGGGAGAATGAAAGGGT
Source organism: Ornithorhynchus anatinus (assembly GCF_004115215.2). NCBI lineage: Eukaryota > Metazoa > Chordata > Mammalia > Monotremata > Ornithorhynchidae > Ornithorhynchus > Ornithorhynchus anatinus. The sequence goes on along the minus strand of NC_041753.1, from coordinate 12,623,040 downwards.
CTCGATGGTGAAACACAGACAGGGATGCCATCATTTCATTTTTAGTCTTGTGGGAGGACTTCAGGACAGTTGCTAATAAGGATAGTAACAAAAGAGACCCACGAGAAGCCAGGAAGCAGGAAACAAGTCAGGGAGGGACACTGACATATACGAGGCTGGGAAGAGCCAGGCAGGAGCTGGAAAGCTCACTCCTGGATAAGGGTGGGGATGAGAGAGAAACTTGACTCTGGTGTAGCCCCAGAACCCAGCTGCAAATCCAGTTTCCACCCAGTTCTTATCCTACTCTGAGGGCCAAGGTGGGCTAGCTAGCCACACCCGCCCACCCTGACCGAAGAGCTGAGGGTGCCAAGCTAGCAGCTTTCAGTCCTTCGGTTCCCATGATTTGGGGGCAGAGTCTCCGAGTTGACAACCTGAGCCCAGGCCCTAAAGTGACAGTCCAGCACTGTTCTTTATTGCTCCGACAACATGGCCTAGTGGAAAGAGCACGGGAGTTAGAGGACCTGGGTTATAATTCTGGCTCTGCCACATACTACCGTGTGACCTTGGGCAAGTCACTTAATTTCCGTGTCACTTCATCTGTAAAATGGGGATTCAATACCCGTTCTTCCTCCTAGTTAGACTGTGAGCCCCACATTGAGACCTGATTATCTTGTGTCTACCCCACTGCTTAGTATAGTGCTTGGCATATAGTAAGCACTGAACAAATACCAAAATGATTGATAATTGACAACTCTGAAAAGTGCATTCTCATAGGCCTGCCCTTAACTCACAATTGTCTACACAGAGTCACGTAGCTAAAAATAGAGGTCCAACACTCTTCTGAGCTGCTTAGCTGAGGTTTGAGCTGCAGTAGGGCAGGGTTAAGCTCCTTTTTAGTGGCCTGTAACCAGCAAACCACTGAGAAGTCAGTTCTTATAGTGACTCCATTTTACCGAGTCATTTTGGACTCCACATTTCAATGCACTTCTGACCCAGATTATTAGAAGCACTGTCTGATGCAAACTGTGAAAGGGAATCAGGGCCAAGCGCTCATAATAATAATAATTATAGTATTTGTTAGTGCTTACTATGTGCCATGTACTGTTTGAAGTGCTGGGGTAAATACAAGGTAATCAGGTTGTCCTAAGTGGGGCTCACAGTCTTAATCCCCATTTTACAGATGAGGTAACTGAGGCACTGAGAAATGAAGTGACTTGCCCAAAGTTACACAGCTAGCGGGGCCAGGATTAGAACCCACGACCTCTGACTCCCAAGCCCAAGCTCTTTCCATTAAGCCACGCTGCTTCTCTACTTCTCAGGATGCAGAAGGTGCTGCCAAGGTAGTTTTGCGGAGTAGCGGACTTTACGAGTAAAGTCTGGGTTGGTCATCGGGCCTTCACAGGGTCAATCATATCCATCCTGGTTGGCTGGACACCCTTTTTTTTTTATGTCAGAGGTACATGATCAAACTTAACCTGTGTTCCTGAAAACCCTACTGTAAAAACAGTTTTTTGAGGGTAAAGTCAAATCAGCCTGTCGGTCTAAAAGTTTCAAGTGGGGTGCGGGGGGTAGAGAGAGAGAGGGGAGAGGAAGGGACCTAGAGAGCAGGATAATCAGCAATTGATAAAATAAGTCCCGTTTTCCACTGACATCTAGGCTACAAAAACATGTCTTCAACCATTGATAAAAACAGGATAACAATTCATTGCAGGGTGTGTTTAGGTTTATTGTTTCCTAAGAACAGGAAAGCCTTGGGGTGACTAATATAGAATATATTTACACTTGATTATCTGTTTCCTGTCCAGTAGATAAATCATTCTGGCAAATGACAGACAAGTCAGAGAAGTTATACGCAGAATTGCCAATAACCAATCCTTTTATTGGCCCATTAGGAGAATTGAAGGGCTTATTTCAAAGTAAGGACTGAAATCAGAACTATGATTAAATATATTTTACAGTTTCTAGGATAACCAATTGAAATCTAGGGCCCGCAAACCCAAACTGGGGTGATTAATAAGATGACTGACCACCCAATGGGATTTTTTTTTCTTTTAGATTCATACAACTGATTAAGCCCCAAAGCCTACATGTTCAGGTCTGTAGTTTTGGCTTCATTTTTAGAACTTGCCTCTGAATTTAGATGATGAAATCAAAGAAAATCCATGATTAATGCTGATAATGCGTACTCCTTACTTTTAGGCCACGAACAAACCAACTGTTTGTACCGACACCTTGGAAAGATGGAAGACAAACTTAGTAAGAGTGATCTAGCATCATCAACGATAACATTTACTACTACTAATAATGATAATACTGGTATTTGTTAAGTGCTTACTATGTACCAAGCACTGGTCTTTATTGAACACTATTATATGCAGTGCACTGGGAGAATACGAGAGTTAAAAGAGTCGATTACTGCCCTCAGAGAGCTTCCAATCTAGTGGGGGAGACAGACACCTGAATTACAGATCAGAATACTGGAGCTACTGGGGCTTAAAGCAGAGATGGCAACTGGTGGATCCAAGGTGAGGAGGTTAGAGATTACTCAGCATCCACCGACTAAAGTCTCCAGAATTCAAAGGAAAACGCATGCTGGGGATAAGGGTGGGCATAAAAATGTTTCCCAGATTACATAATAATGCTATTTTTTAAGTGCTTACTATGTGCTAAGCACTGAACTAAGTGCTGGGGTAGATATGAGATATTAGGGTTGGACACAGTCCCTTTCCCACATGTGGCTCATAGTCTAAATTTCGGGCTGGGAAGTTTTGTGGAGGCTCTGATGCTGAGCAGGCACTGAAGAGTAAAAAAAAAAAAAAATATGGCACACTTATTTACATTAAATGTGACTTCTTTTCCTCTCTTTCTCCCTACCCCCCTCTCTATTTCTCCTCTCTCCACCCCTTTCTTTCTCTTCCATCTTTTCCAGCTTTCTATCGCTTTCCCTTTCCTTCCCTAAATCACATTAGAAATGCCTCATGGATCTAGGGCCTGGGGAGCTGGAACATTCGATCGTCACTATATTTTGGATTGTTTAATGGAGTTAAAAGTCCTTGGAACCTCTATGTTGTTTTGTATTTATATTCTTTCACCTTTCCCTCCGTGTCTGTCATGAAAACTTTCCCCATGTATTTTTTTCTCCCCCAGAACTTAGACCAATACTCTTTACACAGTAAGCACTTAATAAATACTACTATTACTAATACGACTATTTCGTCTTCTTCAACTGTAAGCCCCCCAAGGGACAGGGATCGTGTCTAAATCCCACCTGAATATTCTCTCCCAGCTCTTAGCACAGTGCTCTGCACACAGTAAGCTTTTAGTAAATTCTGTTATTAGTACGACCACTACTAACCGAACAGGTCTTTGTCATGTGTGAAGGACTGGAAGTCGATCCTTAAGGTGAAGGAGAGCCGGTGAAAAATAAAACGTTTTAAAACAACACTTAAAAATTGGTTCCGGGGGAAAAAAAGCTTTCATAGAGTTGTGGAGGTAGAAGGAGACTCAAGAAAGGTTTGGGAAAATTCATGAATGAGTCCCATAACGAGTTATTAGAAGAAAAAGTTAGAGAAGTTTCCATGATAGCTTATTAGAGGCCAGATGTAATGGAAGGCATATATTAAAAGGTAGCTCAGACTCCCCTCTTAGGGTTGCACCTGGAGAGTTAGTTTCCAGTACTCTACCAGTCTCGGCTACAGGAGGGAGAGTCAAGCAGAGGCCTACCCATTCCATTCCTAGCTTGGGCAGTGGTTAGCGAGTGGCAGGCAATCTGCTACAAGTCAAAACTCACCCATGCTTGGCAGCAATGGCTTGGGACAGAGTCGAGGGCAGAGACTCGAGTTTACCGCACGGAAGGTGGCGATGGGAAACCACTTCCGGATTTTGACCAAGAAAACTCAATGGATCCACTACCAGAACGGTTGCAGATGGAGAGCGGGGCGTTCTGGGAGAGATACGTTCGTGGATACTGACTTGACGGCATAAGACGAGCCCGGACTGCCAGTAACACATTCAGAGTAGCAGCGCAGCCAAGTAGAAAGAGCACAGACCTGGGAGTCAGAGGGCCCGGGTTCTAATCCCAGTTTTGCCCACTGCTCGCTGTGTGACCCTGGGCAAGTCACTTAACTTCTCTGTGCCTCTCTTTCCTCCAGTGCAAAATGGGGATCAAGTTCCTGTTCTCCCTCCTACTTAGACCGTGAGCCCCATGCGAGACAAGGACTGTGTCCAACCTAATTAACTTATACTGATTCCACAGCTTAGAACAGTCTCTGACATATAGTAAGAGCCTAACAGATACCATAAAAAACCAATCCTTTTATTGGCCTAGTAGCAGAATTGAAAGAATTTAAAATTCAAAATGAGGCCCAGAATCAAAATCATTGTTAAAATACATTTTCCTACTTCCAGGCTAGAGAATTGTACACGTAATGTGGACGATCAATAAGACAACCACCCACTGGGGTTTTCCTTCTTAGAATCTCCTTGTAGGGAGAAGGGGAGACACCCTGCCTCCCCTTCTCCCCTTTTTGTAGTTAAAGATGACTCCACTAATCAGGAAGACTTTGAATGTATGTGTGGCTGAAAAGACTAATGTGGGACTGACAGGACAAACACCACATGGTTTTGGCAAGCATATTTTAATGCCACTGTTTGAAACATATTATTTGGCTTCATGCCCATTGGTCTGCCCTAGAATGGTATATCTCATGTTCTTATGCATTAATATCTGAGCAATTTGTATTGAACAGTGGCAAATTAATAATACTCTTTAAGCTTTTAAGGAGAAAAAAACTCACCAAAAAAGGTTTAGTTTTAAATTCTCAAGTTTTTTGCCCATTGCCTTCTCTCGAGGTAAACACAAAATATTTCTGCAGGAATAACTCATGTACTGGGAATTCCTCAGAGTTCTTGGACTGCAAGAGCAGAAAGGTCTCATTCTTCAAGTGGCTCCACATTTCCAAATATAATAAAAACCTCATGAAGAACTGTAGTTGTGCTCTTAGAAAATATCATCGCTTATGAAACTGCATCTTCTGAATCACAGAGTCGATAGAAACAAGCAGTTAGTCTTGAAGCCTCTGATTTTTCTTTTCTCTGCTTTTATGTTTCAAAAACAATATTTAAACAGATGTGGGACAGGAATAAGGTGGTCACTGTTGAGTCTCATGATAATCGGACAAGGAGATGCGTGGAATGCTATCCATGTTCCACCAAGCATGCAGTATAAGTATGCTCCATTTTGTATAATAATAGTGATGGCATTTGTTAAGCGCTTACTATCTGCCAAGCACCATTCTAAGCGCTGAAAAATATGTCTAGAGCCATCTGGACCTAGAGTGTTTTCCGGGGAGGGGCCCTGGCCTCCTGACTTGCGAATCATTTTATGCCCATCCTGGCTCCCTTGGAACAAAGACACCATTCCAGAGACGCAGCAAGATGAAAGGAGGCCGAAACCTCCAAATAAAAATACCCAAAATACTGGTCCTAAAGTCATCCGTGCTGTATTCGTACCAGACGTGGATGGACCAGGTGAAAATCGGACATCTGGCCTCCCTAGTCAGAAGTTGGGAATGTCTTCTCTCCAACAATCCCCATCCCTTCCACTTGTTTCCCTCATCTCATAACTTCTAACCTTCTACCTCCTGTCTCAGTCTGTCAGTTGTTGGCTTTTCTGCCAAGGAATCCTGTTAGCCTGGGCATGCACCAGGCATTTTTCCTCAAGGCTCCCTATTGCTCTCCCCAATTTCTTGGCATTAGAGGAATTGGCTGGAGGGCAAAAGCCAGTGGGGAGTGGGGGGTTGGGGGGGAGAAGAGGGGGTGGGGAGAGAATCAGGTCAGCCAGATTAGGGGCATAGTAGGCTAGTAGGCCACAGGGCAAATTAGCATTCAAATTGCCCTTAAACAACACTTCTTCTTCTTACTTGTAAATTATTTTCCTCCATCTTTTTTCCCCCTCCAGTTTTCATTGTTCTCTTATCACTAACAGCTCTTTGGCTGGAGCCAACTTGGCTATTGCAGAAGCCCCTCCAATTCACACTAAGTTTTTGCTGATTCTTTTACTTCCCTCTTCCACTCCTTATCCCCAAATTGACCCCCCATTAAGACTGATGCAAATTTGGTTTAAATTTGGCTGAGCTATAAACTCTATCTTGGAGAATCCGTGGGTCTGCAGTTGGCCTCTGTGGGGCTACTGTCTTTTACCTGTTTCAACATATCCTTGGTGAGGAAATCAACATCACTTAAGGGCGGAGAGAGTGTATGGCTAGATGGACTGGGGGGCAGTGTACTGAAATACAGAGACGACATGGTCTGTGCCCTAAAGGGATTTGTAATCTATTTGAGATTTATAAGATTTATAAAACACAGAACAAGTCAGAGATCTCTCTTGTATTTTAAGATGAACGTCATAAAATCAGCCTCCAAGAAATCTCTTTTAGGTGGAAATGGAGGTGGATAGGGAATGGATAAGAGAATGAAGAAAAAAAACCCCACAAACCTAATGGTTTGCACTGTACTTGGCTTCTTATAAATTGCCCCTATGCTACCCTTCTTCTAGTGCTCAATTTGGGCAAGTGATACTGCAAAGTCTGGGGCCATTATGTGTGAAATGCAACCAGATGACTGAAAACCACACTCTTTTGGACAAAAAGGGGTGAGGAAGGGGTGTGTCTGTTGTTCAGAATAAATTCTTTAGCTCATCTCAAACCTGTCCAAAGTTAAGCGAGGGGCAGGAATAAGACACTTTCTTTCTCCAGCAAGTCACAAGTTTCAGAAAGGCAGCTTTTTGAAGGGATAGTTGTGGTACCTTGATCCAAATTTTTGGCAATAACTCGGTGGAGATGTAATCTGGAGTATCAAAACGGCCTGCCCTACCCACAAAAGACCAGGTAACAAAATGAGTTTATTGAAAAAATGTGGGCTAATACTCCTAAATGGTTCCATGAAAAGAGTATTAAGCAAAAGAACAATAAATGAAGTAAGTGTATTGGTGCATTCCTAAGCTTCAAAACGTGGGCCAAAACAATATATACTTCTAAGTGGAAAAGAACACAAGTTAGCACTAGTTAATAATTTACATGATCATTCATTCATTCAGTTGTATTTATTAAGGGCTTACCGTGTGCAGAGTACTGTACTAAGTCCTCAGGAAAGAACAGTACAACAACAAACAGTGACAAATAATATAAGTAGGTAGTGATAATAAAAGATTATACGTTTAAACAATAAAAAATTAAACTGCACTTCTAGAAAACATTGCTCTCACCAAAAGCTTTGCATACCACCTAATTTAATTGCTCTCTACTTGGGTACCGATCGCTGTATGCTAGGGTATATATCACTGTAGCTTTCCAGCAGAGTGCTCTTGAGATTATTATTTGAGATTTGCTTTGAGGCCATGTCATACTGCGCTCTATCTATTTGAAGGGATAAGTAAGTTCAATGCAGAACTTAGCAGCTGCGTTTCGGGGCTGCAAAGTCAGTGGACCCAACTCACAGAATGTACGTACGCTGTTCACAGCACAGGTGAGGCAAAATGACGACTGAAAGCACGCTAAGGAAGAGAAGCATTAGGATTCAACGGCGCTGTCGTGGAAAAGCATGTTATGATGCGGGAGGGTGTGTGTGTACGTGTTTGTGTGTGCATGTGGTCTGTACTAGAAAGCTACATTCAACCAGTTTATTCTCATGAGCAAAAAATGAAAACACACCACCACAATAAAAAAGCCCAAGAAAGTCTCTAGATCCTTTCCAATGACACCAGCTTTCTCCACAGTCTCCTCAACATATATCTCATTGAGGTGAAACAACAATTGGAAAAAAATGAGCAAAACATGGCCAGGTGACTCTCGTGACAAGAGTCAGAAGACTCCCAGCAGAATCCACGCACAAGTCACTGTGAAACTTAAAGAACAGTTCTGGGCCCAAAATATAAAATGCGACCCATAATCTTCGCTCGAACCCGAATGTCGTTACATGGACAACTGTGAGAAAATGAGTTTTCACAACCTGGAAAGACCAGTAGAGCATCAAGCCTTCTCACTGGTGAGCATTTGATTCATCTTATACTTTAAAATTCTCCTGACACAATGACGCCTCAAATATTTAGGTGTCTACACCTTGACAAGGTAATTAAATCTCAGCTGCTCACCCCATAGTATGCAAACAGCAGATTCATTCAAGGTCATTTGCATGCTGTCTCAATCTAATTTTGAAAGAAGTTGAAACCACCCTGTGATTTACGCAACTAAGCCATCTGCAAAAGAATTCCTGAATTTTTGTGAATGAATTTATGTGAGGGGCTGAGTGAAGACCTCAACATATAACATTAATTGAATAAATTTGAAATGCCGAAGTCAGTATATCTTATCACTGATTTGTCCGTTCTGGGCCCCATGTATTTAGTAATAGTTTTTTTTTTTAATATTTAACAGATTAACCAGTAACTAAATATCTTGGGAAATGTGTAAATATGGAGTTAACACAGACCTAAACTTGGACCCCAAGGTTAAAAGTCGATCATAATTTTAACCTGTTTTCTATTTCATTCAATGTCTTTGACTTGTTTTCTAAAAAGATGGGGAACCCCAATAGATCATATTTATTGAGTACTTACTGTGTGCAGAGCCCTGTACTTATCCACCCAGTGCTTAGTACAGTGCCTGGCACATAGTTTGCGCTTAACAAATACCATAATTATTATTATTTCTAAGCGCTTGGGAGAGTATAAAAGAATTGATAGAAACATTCCCTGCCCACGATGAGCTTACACCAGAATTGTGTTTTTCCAGTTAAATAAATTCCATCATAGGAATCCTGTGTCAGACATGCATGAAGGAATTTAATTATTCATTGATTTTGTTTAAGAATTCATTTTTCTACACTTAAGGAAGATATCTTTCTTCCTTCAGGGTAAACGACATAATAAATCAAATGATTTAAGAGATATGCAGACCAAAACATACAGACACACACCCCTCTCTCCTTCCCCCTCCTCCCACCTTGTCTCCCTCCAACCCAGTTTAGACTGGGAATCAGAACCCCTGATTTCCTGCTCCAGGATACAGTATTTATTGAGGGCCTACTGTGTGCAAAGCATTACAATAAGTACTTGGGAGAATACCCAGGATCCCTGACCTCAAGGAATTTACAATCATCAGGGGAGACAGACACTGAAGTAAATTACAGATAGGAGGAAGTAATAAAGTATATAAGATATGTACCTAAGTGCTACAGAAGTCGAGAGCACTTAAATGCCTAGGAGATGTGGAAGGGCAGCGGAAGAAGCAGTTGGGAGATATAAAGTAGGGAGAGTCGAGATTAAATGGAGGAGGCTTTCCTGAGATGTGATTTCCGAAAGGGCTTTCAAGATGGGGAGAACGGTTGTCTGTCGGATGGAGGATGGAGTTCCAGGCAGTGGGGAGAAGGTGAGCCAGAGGTCAACAGTGGGAGAGCCCAAAATGAGGCACAGTGAGTAGATTAGCTTGAGGGGAGTGACAGAGTGCACACTGAGGTATAATGGTAGAAGACTGTGGATAAATAGGAGGGAGAGAGCTGCTTGGGTGAGTGCCTTAATAATAATGTTGGTATTTGTTAGGCGCTTACTATGTGCAGAGCACTGTTCTAAGCGCTGGGGTAGACACAGGGGAATCAGGTTGTCCCACATGGGGCTCACAGTCTTAATCACCATTTTACAGATGAGGGAAGTGAGGCACAGAGAAGTTAAGTGACTTGCCCACAGTCACACAGCTGACAAGGGGCAGAGCTGGGATTCGAACTCATGACCTCTGACTCCAAAGCCCATGCTCTTTCCACTGAGCCACGCTGCTTCCCACGCTGCTGCCTTGATGTGGCAAGGAATGGGCTGTCACCATTACAGGTCACACAGCGGGCAACTAAGTGGCAGACCTGGGATTACAAACCAAGTCTCCTGACTGTCAGTTCTGGGCTCTTTCTAGTAGGCCACGACAGGGAACTGGGGAGGGGACAGTCTGGACAGGGAACTGGGGAGGGGACAGTCTGGACAGGGAACTGGGGAGGGGACAGTCTGGAGGGTGGTGACTGGTTGGCTGGGCATGGGCTGAGGAGGATGGAGAGTCTGAGGCTGCGCTGCTAGAGAACAGGGATTTGGTGAGCAGACAGTGGGGCGGAGGTGGTCACCATAATGTCCCTGGGGGTAAATGACTGCACCTTCCCAAACTTCTCAGAATTGTGAAGGTCTGCTCTGGGAGAATGACATGTTGTGAGGGGTCAGTCGGTCAGTCAATCATATTTATTGAGTGCTCACTGTGTGCAGAGCACTGAACTAAGCATGCTTAGAACAGTGATTGGCACATAGTAAGTGCCTAACAAATACCATAATTATTATTATTAATATACAACAATATAACAGCATATTCCCTGCCTGTCATCCAGGGTTCCTATGCCAGGAAGGGGGAATCTCTCGCTCTCTCCCAACGTGTATCGAATACTACCATACCGTCCTATTCCTGGGCGCCCATTTTCCAATTGGACACTGGATGACAAAATACCTGTCACATTCAATCTACTCTCCTTGGGGAATGCAGATCCCTATACAGAAATGGATTTAGCTCTGAAGATATTCTTATTCAGAAAAAAGCAGAAAGGTGTATGGTATGATATGATTAATCAGTCATTAGTATTTATAATAATAATAATAATGGTATTTGTTAAGCACTTCCTATATGCCAAGCACTGTTCTAAGCGCTGGGGTAGACACAAGGTAATCAGGTTGTCCCATGTGGGGCTCACAGTCTTAAACTCCGTTTCACAGATGAGGTAACTGAGGCTCAGAGCAGTTAAGTCGCTTGCCCAAGGTCACGCAGCAGACAAGTGGCAGAGCCGGAACTGGAACCCACATCCTCTGACTCCCAAGCCCGGGCTCTTTCCATTGGGCCATGCTGCTTACTGTGGGCAGAGGAGAATGTAAACTGCAAACAAGGTCAAAAGCAGCACCGTCCTAAAAGGGGCATTTCATGAGATGAGAAATGCAAATTTTTCTTGCTTAATGTAGGTGTTCAATGAACATTATTAGAAATAATAATAATAACAATAATAGCATGTATTAGGCATTTATTACATGCAACGTGCTGTGGGAGATATAAGGTTAGGAGAGTGGACACCATCCCTGTTTTACATAGGGATCACAAGCGATATTATCCACATTTTACTGATGAAGAAACTGAGGCCTAGAGAGGTGAAGTGAATTTCCCAAGGTTACACAGCAGGCCGGTGGAGAACTGGGACTTGAACCCCAGTTTCCAAACTCCCAATTCCATGTTCTTTCCCCTAAGACACACTGCCTCCCCAAAGACATATGAAGAAAGGATGCAAAGGTGAACAACTTCATTAACATAAGGAACTGATTCAATCTGTGTGCCAGCCCACTAGTAAGACTACTTGCCCTCTTCCTCTGCCCAGAAGTCAGTTATCTAGAGTTCTTTAAATTTTCTCCACCTTTCCTAGATGCAAAGATAATTAATTTGAGATGGCATATTTAAATAGATACAAGTATGTCTGATTATGTGTGTGTGTGTATATAAAAGAGCATGGGCTTTGGAGTCAGGGCTCATGAGTTTGAATCCCAGCTCTGCCACTTGTCAGCTGTGTGACTGTGGGCAAGTCACTTAACTTCTCTGGGCCTCAGTTCCCTCATCTGTAAAATGGGGATTAAGACTGTGAGCCCCACGTGGGACAACCTGATTCCCCTGTGTTTACCCCAGCGCTTAGAACAGTGCTCTGCACATAGTAAGCGCTTAACAAATACCAACATTATTATTATTATTATTATATATATACACATACATATGTATATATACAGATTTTTCATGTGCATACACATTTAAATGAAAGCTGGAACTCCCACTATAGTGATTTGCAGTACTTTTTCCCCAGTAATAAACACCTGAAATGTTCCAATCCATGACAAAATATATAGAGCCCCTGACTGAATCACATTCATTCATTCATTCATTCATTCAATAGTATTTATTGAGCGCTTACTATGTGCAGAGCACTGTACTACGCGCTTGGAATGTACAAATCGGTAACAGATAGAGACAGTCCCTGCCCTTCGACGGGCTCACAGTCTAATCCGGGGAGATGGACAGACAAGAACAATAGCAATAAATAGAATCAAGGGGATGAACATCTCATTAAAACAATAGCAAATAAATAGAATCAAGGCAATGTACATCTCATTAACAAAATAAATACGGTAATGAAAATATATACATGACTCTCCCCACTACCATTCCTCTCCCAAAATCCTTGAGCAAGCTGTCTACACCCGCTCCCTCAAGTTCCTCTCTTCCAAGTCTCTCCCTGACCCCCTCCAATCTGGCTTCCCTCCCCTTCACTCCACAGAAATCACCCTCTCAAAGGTCACTAATGACCTCCTCCTTCCCAAATCCAACGGCCTCTACTCCATCCTCATCCTCCTCGACCTCTCAGCTGCCTCTGACACTGCTGATCACTCGCTTCTCCTGGAAACATTATCCAACCTTGGCTGCCCTGACAGTGTCCTCTCCTGGTTCTCCTCCCATCTCTCTGGAGGCTCATTCTCGGTCTCTTTCGCGGACTCCTCCTCTGCCTCCCAGCCCCTAACAGTGGGTGTCTTTCAAGGTTCAGTTCTGGGTCCCCCACTTTTCTCCATCTACGCCCACTCCCTTGGAAAACTCATTCGCTCATACAGCTTCAACTTTCACCTCTATGCTGAGGACACCCAAACCTACACCTCCAGCCCTGAGCTCTCTCCCTCTACTTGGATGTCGTCCTGGCACCTCAAACTTAATATGGCTAAAACTAAACTTCTCATCTTCGCACCCAAACCCTGCCCTCCCGTTCACTTTCCCAACACTGTTGACGGCACCACCATCCTTCCTGTCTAACGAGCAGCACAGAGTAGTGGATAGAGCACGGACCAGGGACTCAGAAGGTCATGGGGTCTAATCCCGGCTCCGCCACACGTCTGCCGTGTGGCCTTGGGCAAGTCACTTCACTTCTTTGTGCCTCAATTACCTTGTCCGTAAAATGGGGATTGAGACTGTGAGCCCCACAGGGCACAAGGACTGTGTCCAACCTCATTTGCTTATATCTGCCCCAGAGCTTAGTACAGTGCTTAACAAATGCCATAATTATTATTATTATTGTTGTTATTAAATCAGTAACCTCGGCATTATCCTTGACTCCTCTCTCTCATCTAACCCACATATTCAAGCCACCACTAAATCCTGTCAGTTCTACCTTCACAACATCACCCAAATCTGCCCCTTCCTCTCCGTCCAAACTGTTACCACATTAATGCAAGCATATATGTTATTCCACCTTGATTACTGTATCAGCCTCCTCGCTGACCTCCCTCTCTCCGGTCTCTCCCTACTCCAGTCCATGCTCCTTTCTGCTGTCCAGATCATTTTCCTTCAAAAACGTTTAGATCACGTTTCCTCACTCCTCAAGGTTTCCCATTCACCTTCGCATCAAACAAAAACTCTTCACCATTGACTTCAAAGCACTTAATCGCCTTGCCCCCTCCTAACTCACCTCGCTACTCTCCTATTACAACCCAGCCCTCGCACTTTGTTCCTCTAATGCTAACCTTCTCACTGTACCTTGATCTCGTCTATCTCGCCACCGACTTTTCGCCCACATCCCACCTCTGGCCTGGAATGCTCTCCCTCCTCATATCAGCCAGATAATTGCTCTCTCCCTTCAAAGCCTTCTTGAAGGCACATCTCCTCCAAGAAGCCTTCCCTGACTAAGCCCTCCTCTCCTCTTCTCCCACTCCCTTCTGTGTCACCGACTTGCTCCCTTCATTCATTCCCCCCATATCATATATATATCTGTATATACCTGTAATTTCTTTATTTATTCATTTATGCATATTAATGTCCATCTCTCCCTCTAGACTGTGAGTTCACTGCAGTCAGGGAATGTGTCTGTTATATTCTACTCTCCCAAGTGCTTAGTATAGTGCTTTGCACACAGTAAGTGCCCAGTAAATACAATTGAATGAATGCCAAGACTGGGAATTTCACAGAGCTTCCTATCCAATTCTGGCCTACCTTTAACAGTTTGCTCATCCCCTTTGGGAAATATAAGGCTCATTTCACAGTATCTTGATCTGCAAAGCAAATCCAATGAATGGATTGCTCCAAAATGATTCATGCTATCCTGCTGAGCCATAAGAGTTTGGTTTAGCTATCTGGCATTCTAGTATTTCCAAAAGAATTAGCTGAAAATCTAAAGGTTTAACATGACATTAGATAAAGCCAAAGCAAAAGCTCTGCACAACCAGCTGGCCTGTCTGATGAAGACTGATCTCTTTTCTTGGCTACTAAAAGAGCACATTGCTGCATAGCTCCTTCCCGGCTTCCACTGGACTAAAGATCCCGCTTCACCTCCCTCCCCTCTCTCCTCACATTACCTTCTTGTCTATAAGATTTCTTTTACTGTGGGCTCCCTCTAGTCATGTAAATCTTCCCAGTTACATTGAGAGTGTGTGTTTGAATATGTGTGGCTTTAATTTCCTCTTTGGAAAAGCTTTACTGAAAATATTCATCACAACTGTAGTATCTCCCTTAGATCAATACCGTTACTGATGATTATTTCATGTATACCTGGACTCGAAATAAAGCACCTCAACTTTCCCCTTTTACAAGTTGGGATGTCTCTTGTATATTTGATTTACATGATCTAATCCTTATTAGTTTTGGGGGGACAAAAGTCTTAAGAAACACACTGCCATTAAGCTGAGGCGCTCCATAAAAGGTAAAAGAAATCTAGAACAACTCGCAATATAAAGAACATGCATTCATTTAGCGAGAAAAGGAGCAAGATGCATTCAAGGTATTACCGCCCAAGGACATTTCATCTCTAGCAAAGATAACTTGACCAGAAAAAAGCAAAAGCAAGAATCAGATAGACGGCCATGTCCTGTGGCCCTCCCATTAAATCAACACATGGACACTGCACTTCAGTAAACAGCCCATGTTATCTTCACACGTACTCAGCGCCAAAACAACTTTAGTCTTTTTTCTCTTCTTCCGTTCTCTGTTCTAAACACCAGAGTCAGGGTGGCTCTGGTTGCCCAGTATTATGCTGCACAGTCCACTTTTCAGGTGACCTGCCCCCGTCTGGTTCTGATCCTGTACTGGCTGCTTTAATGCCGGGTTTTTAACTTTAGGCATCCAGGTTCTCTTGGCCACGTTTCATGGCCGAGATGTTACACCAAACTTCACAAGGAACTTGGAGGGGAATGTAAAGGCTCGGGAGCAGTTGGGAAGGTCAGAGGACCCTGGAGAAATGCTCTGGGGTCAGGCTGATTCGGGACAAATGGAGCGGAATTTGCATCAAATGGCAACCACGAGATACCATCATGTCACGCTGTGTGCTGGAATAGCATGTGTAACATATATGGCGTCACGTGCATCTGGGGGGTCTGGTTTTTCGGAGTGTCACTGCTGGCCAAGGTAGTCAATCAGTGGTACTTATTGAGCGCTTATTGCGGGCGGAGCACTGGATTAAACACTCGGAAGAGTACAATGCAATAGAGCTGGTAGACTCGCCCTGCCTTCAAGGAGCATACAATCTACTTGACTTTCTGAATTCCATTGCTGTTTCTGCCCTCATCTTAAGGCCTCAACCTAATTTCACTTTCATCATCTATATCTTTGTGAAGATGAGGCCCAGTTAGAGAAGCAGCGTGGTGTCCTGGGTAGAGCATGGGCCTGGGAGTAAGGAGGTCATTGGCTCTAATCCCAGCTCCGCCACTTGTCTGATGTGCGACTCTGGGCAAGTCACTTTAACTTCTCTGTGCCTCGGTCACCTCATTTGTAACTTAACAAATACCATAATTATTATTATTAGAGCACATTTTAATGGTATTTGTTGAGCACTTACTACGTGCCACAAACTATGTGCTGGAGTAGATAATGATAATAACAATAATAATTATGGTATTTGTTAAGCGCTTACTATGTGCCAGGCACTGTTACTAAGCACTGGGGTGGATACAAGCAAATCGGGTGGACACAGTCCTTGTCCCGCATAGGGCTCACAGTCTTATTCCCCATTTTACATAAGAGGTAACTGAGGCCCAGAGAAGTGAAGTGACTTGCCTAAGGTCACACACTGCTGACAACTGGCAGAGCCAGGATACAAATTAATCAGGTTGGACACAGTCAATGGCTCACATCTTTAATCTCCATTTTACGATGAGGTAACTGAGGTACAGAGACTTTAAGTGACTTGCCCAAGGTCACACAGCAGACAAGTGGAGGAGCCAAGATTAGAACCCAAGTCCCCTGATTCCCAGGACCAGGTTCTTTCCACGAGGCAACACTGCTTCTCACATTTGCTAACTTCTCTGTGTTCCTGGGAAAGGAAGTCCAATTTGAATGATTCTTGGGTTGCGATAGATCTAGAATTGTGGGGACACTGTCGTTACCCTGAGCATAGATAGGACAAACAACTCCATGCTGCCTTGAAGTGGTATCCTCTAGACTGTAAGCTCGTTGTTCGTTGTGGGCAGGGAATGTGTCTGTTTATTGTAATATTGCCATAATAACAACAGTATTTGTTAAGCGCTTACTATGTGCCAAGCGCTGTTCTAAGCACTGGGGTAGATACAAGGTGAGCAGGTGGTCCCAAGTGGGGCTCACAGTCTTAACCCCCATTTTCCAGATGAGGTTAACTGTGGCCCAGAGAAGTTAAGTGGCTTGCCCAAAGTCACCCAGCAGACATGTGGCGAATCGGGATTAGAAGAGCACGGGCTTTGGAGTCAGAGGTCATGAGTTCGAATCCCAGCTCGGCCACTTGTCAGCTGTGTGACTGTGGGCAAGTCACTTAACTTCTCTGTGCCTCAGTTCCCTCATCTGTAAAATGGGGATGAAGACTGTGAGCCCCACGTGGGACAACCTGATTTCCCTGTGTCTACCCCAGCGCTTAGAACAGTGCTCTGCACATAGTAAGCGCTTAACAAATACCAACATAAACCCAGGTCTACTGACTCTCAAGCCCGTGCTCTTTCCACTAAGCCACCCTGCTTCTTTTCCAAGCGCTTAGTAGAGTGTTCTGCACACAGTAAGCTCTCAATAAACACAACTGAATGAATCCTGTTGGGCTTCCTCCCTGCACCGAACCTGAGGCTCTTGACCCACTCTGCGGTCTCTGGGCGCAGCCTGGTTCTACACTGCCCCTAAATTCCCAGAGCGAACAATCGGTTCATCTGCTTGTTTGCCGATGAGCCAGTGATTGGGCTATTTTTAGCCCCAGTGAACATAAGGCTAGATGTAGAGGTGGGAGAATGGGGCAAAATATCTGGGACTCTTTTGTAAAGTTTCTGCTTCCTTGCTGCTTCAAGGGAAGAAATTCCAAAGGATCCATGGACTGCATTAGTAAAGGGGTCAAGGGAAGGTGGGCTTTCAGTCAGTTATCGCATCTATCTCACTGCCGACCCCTCACCCAGGCCTCTGGCCTGGAACGCCCACCCTCTTCATATCTGAGAGCCGATGACTCTCCCCACCTTATTAAAAGCACATCTCCTCCAAGAGGCCTTCCCTGACTAAGCCCTCATTTCCTCTTCTCCCACTCCCTTCTGCATCACCCATGCACTAGGATTGGCATCCTTTATTCACTCCACCCTCAGCACCATAGCGCTTATGTACATAGCCATAATTTAATTAATTTATTAATATTGCCGTCCATCTTCCCTTCTAGACTGTAAGCTCGCTATAGACTGGGAAAATATCTGCCAACTGCGTTATATTTTACTCTCCCAAGTGCTTAGTATGATTGATTGATTGCTTACAGTCTCCGTATACACACACATGGCCTTGTATACACACAGCACGGACCTGGGAGTCAGAAGGTCATGGATTCTATTCCTGACTCCGCCACTTGTCTGCTGTGTGACTTTGGGCAAGTCACTTAACTTCTCGGGGCCTCAGTTCCCTCATCTGTAAAATGGGGATTAAATCTGTGAGCCCTATGTGGGACAGGGACTGTGTCCAACCTATCCTGTATCTACCTCCAGTGCTTACAACAGCGCCTGGCACATAGCAAGCACTTTACAAATACCATAATCATTATTATTGCTTTGTAAAATATAATTACCAATGAACTATCCATAACGATTCTTTCTAGAGTGGGTCTTTTCGATCGATTTCGCGAGCAATCTCAAAGATCACAAAAAATGAGAAAGCGGCTCAAACAAAAAATCAGGACTTTTATATGGGATCGTCTGTTGTGGCCATCGGAAAAATGCTAGCTTTCTGATGGCATAAAATGAAACTAGCTTTGCAGGCTTAAACATTTCAGTGTGAACAATAAAAGAACAGCATTGTTCCTGGAAGTTAAATTTATGTTGATGTTTCGTTGGCAATAGAGGAGGAAAAAAAAAACCACTTATAGATTAAATTCTTTACTGACAGCATAATCACTGCTACAGGAACTATTTGGATTATCACATGTGAAGGATTATGACTTTGAAAGAAATAAGCAGCGTGGACAAATGAAAATCTAAGTCACAAAAGTGGCTTATTTTATGCAAATCTTTCTAGTAATGGATTTAAAAATACATAAAAACTCCACTTGCATGAACATTTTTCTTCTCCCCAGAGGAGAGAACATAATCACGGATTTTTTTTAATGGCATTTATTAAGTGCTTACTACGTGCCAAACGCTGGGGTAGATAGGAGCAAATCGGGTTGGACACAGCCCGTGTCCCACATGGGCCTCACGGTCTTAATCCCCATTTTACAGATGAGGTAACTGAGGTACAGGGAAGTTAAGTGACTTGCCTAAGGTCACACAGAGGACAAGTGAGGGATTAGAACCCAGATCCTTCTGACATCTAGGCCTGTGCTCTAACCACAAGGCAGCACTGCTTCTCATCCTCACTTGGATTACCCTCAGGGTGTGTAGCAGGCGGCAGTATTTAGATTAAAAACTCCATTTTACAGAATTAAGTAACTGAGGCCCAGAGAAGTGAAGTGACTTGCCCAAGGTCACACAGCAGACAAGTGGCAGATCTGGGATTAGTAGCCAGCTCATTCTGACTCCCAGGCCCGTGCTCTAATCACTAGGCCACGCTGCTTCTCAATAAGACTCAGAAATAGGGCCCAGAGATATTAGCAGCAGCTAGAGAAGCAGCACAATGTAGTGGGTAGGGACCGGGCCTGGGACTTGAAAAGTCATGGGTTCTAATCCCAGTTCCGCCACTATGTGACCTTGGGCAAGTTCCCCCATCTGAAAAATGGGGATTATGACTGTGAACTCCAAGGGGGCAACCTGATTACCTTGTATCTACCCCAGCACTTAGAACAGTGCTTGGCACATAGTAAGCACTTAAATACCACAATTGTTATTACTGCCCTGGAGATACAAAAGTTTGAATTTGGTGAAATTTACACGTGAGGGCAAATCATCTGTTTTTATATTTTTCTTCAGGAATGATCTATTTCCAGTCGGTTTGAGGGATGAGAAGCAGCGTGGCTCGGTAGAAAGAGCCCGGGCTTGGGAGTCAGAGGTCATGGGTTCTAATCCCGGCTCCCCCACTTGCATGTTGCCTCACTGCTCTGGGCCTCAGTTACCTCATCTGGAAAATGGGGATTATGACTGTGAGCTCCACGGGGGACAGCCCCATCGCCTCGTATCCCCCCCAGCGCTTAGAACAGTGCTCTGCACCGAGTAAGCGCTTAAAAAATCCCACTTTTTTTTCTTTTATGCACAAAGTCAACCTCCTTTATGACAATCCTGCACAGCTGGCAATCTTGGTTTGGCACAAAAGGCCGAAGCAACAGATGTTGCAAACACTGTTATCGCTCAAAGCGCGGTTAAGGAACGGCAGGCCCACCAAAGGATCTTAGCCTCCTTCCAGATCTCAACCTCACCACCTCCACGCTTCCTGAATGAGTCTACCACCAACCACCTCTAAACCGGGCTCTCGGATCCCCACCTTTAAAAAGCACTTCCAGCGGAGGATCTGAGACACTTCACTTACTGCGCCTTAGCCGCAGGTACCAGAAGGTACGAGTACATAGGTCACGAGGATGGTTTGGTGTCAAATATCCCTGGTCTGCTGCGTCACCTTATACAAGTCACTTCACTTTGCTGCACCATCGGGAAAATGGGGATCGAGACTGTGAGCCCCTTGTGGGACAGGGAGTGTGTTCAACCCAATGTGCTTCTATCCATTCTGGCACTTAATACAGTGTCTGGCACAGAGTAGGTGCTTAACAAATAGCATTATTATTATTATTACAATAGGAAATCCATGATGACCACTACACGAGAAGCTACTGCCTTATGGCTGAGGGTTGGAAAGTGATGCTGGAGCTACTCTATGCTAAAATATTGGCCTGTGGGGAGGGGGAGGAGCGATGTTTCAAAAGCATCATCAAGGCAGCCCCTTGCAGTAAGGGAACATTACTCTCATATCAATCAACTGTATTTATCGAGTGCTTAGTGTGTGCAGAACACTGTACTAAACACCTGAGACAGTAGAAAATGTCTTTAAGACCTGCTCACCAATCCACCTCAGACCTGTGGGAAGCAACGTGGCTTGGGAGTCAGCGGACGTGGGTTCTAATTCCGGCTCCGCCACTTGTTGGTATTTGTTAAGCGCTTACTATGTGCAGAGCACTGTTCTAAGCGCTGGGGTAAACACAGGGGAATCAGGTTGTCCCACGTGGGGCTCACAGTCTTAATCCCCATTTTACAGATGAGGGAACTGAGGCACAGAGAAGTGAAGTGACTTGCCCACAGTCACACAGCTGACAAGTGGCAGAGCTGGGATTCGAACTCATGAGCCCTGACTCCAAAGCCCGTGCTCTTTCCACTGCGCCATGCTGCTTCTACTGCGCCACGCTGTCTGCTGCAGGACCTTGGGCAAGTCACTTCACTTCTCTGGGTCTCAGTTACCTCATCTGGAAAATGAGGATTAAAAGTGTGAGCCCCCACGTGGGACAGCCTGATTACTTTGTATCTAGCCCAGTGCTTAGAACAGTGCTTGGTACATAGTAAGCGCTTAACAAATACCATCATTGTTATCATTATCACTGTGGTACTGTCAAAAAGTAACTGAATTCTGAGGTGGTAGAGAGAGGTGGAGACACTAGCACTCAGGAACACCTCTCAGCACCTCCATAAAAGTGACTGAACTGCTCCCAGACCCACGGGCATTCCATCAGCATCAACAGAACATCCATTCTGCAGAGCAAGAAAGCACCTGACGTGCCCTTGGTCCCAGAGCAAAGTTAATGCAGAGAGGGGATTAGAACTCAAATCTCCCAAATCCTATCCCTTGGTCAAACTGCTTCCCTTCGAAGAGTTCCTTATTACTCGAATGAAAAAAAACAACTATCGTTTCGGGACTTGAACACAGATCTTTTTCAATTGATCAGAAGCATTTAGGAACTACTTTCAAAGTGCAAAACACTGCCTCTCTGCTGAGTAGAACACATGGATTCCAGCCCTTAGCCCACAGGGGGCTCAGGGCAGAGAGGGCAAGAGGAGGAACATGGAAAAACTAACTGGCTGAAAATTCCAATAAAAGCAACAGGGCAAGATAGCATCCCTTATCTCCTCACCACTCCAGCAGTCCAAATCGTCACAACCTTCCAAACATTTGAAATGCTTCTCTCCTCCAGGCGTGCAGAACCCAGAGCTTCTCTTGTCTACCTGCATTACCTGCCCTGAAACTAGTATCATCAGGCCTTGCCATGCAGATCAGAAACAAATGGGAAAGTAAGCAAGTTCTTCACATCAAGAATGAGGAAATGTATTTTTACTAGTTAAATTAGAACAAACTTCCTTTGTTTTACTGGCAGGAAGAAATACAACTGATATCACTTGAACTTTAAGTGACTGGAAATTCAGTATTACACTTTTATTGTGTCCAAAAGGTCACCTGAATCCTCAATCTACAATAATAATAATAACGCTATTTGTTAAGTGTTTACTATGTGCCAAGCACTGTTTTAAGCAATGGGGCAGACACAAGTTAAACAGGTTGGACACAGTCCCTGTCCCACATGGGGCTCACGCTCTTGTGCCTCTTTTACAGATGAGGTAACTGAGGCATAGAAAAGTTAAGGCACTTAAGGCACCAAGGTGACACAGCAGACACGAGGTGGAGTCAGAATTAGAACCCAGGTCCTTCTGACTCCCAGGCCTGTGAATTTATACTAAGCATTCTTTTTAAAAGTCTGGCTTTCAGAAGATGAATGCAGACTTAACTGTAAAACCAAAAGATGTTGAGTGCTTTATTTTAATGATATTGATTTCATAGGAGAGTAAAAGAGGAAGGACAGGGTAGATCCTATACTTGGTTCGTCAGACACAAGCAAGAAAGCTACGTCAGCCGCCATTTGTCTACTTTAGACACGGTCTTTATTTCCGTACGCTAAATTGAAAATAGGTATCTTCTACTGTTAGGACTTCAACATAGAAACCACTTCTCTGTGGGTTTATAAACACAAAAGGTCTCCACAACGAAAGCATTTCTTTAAGACCTGAATGTCCTTTATTTTCTTCCAAAGGTCTACGAACTGTTTAAAGTGACATTGAGAGCTTTCAGATGCTGAACCAGCCTTTGCTCTATGTATTTCATATACTCATTAAGCCCTAAAACTCATTTTCTCCATCTTAAAATGATGATGATATTTATCGTTTGCCTGCTTACTGGCCGGGATTAAGTACACATTTGTAAAGCACTTTGAACTCCTCGGTCTCAAAGAAGCTGTAAGAATACAAAGGAGCGTTTTGTAATTATTTCTAATGCCTCTGAGTGTATCAAAACCAAATTCTTCCATTCATCTCAAGAGGAGTGTTAACGCCGAAGGATTATCTGTGGCTGAAAGAAAGCAAACACTTTTCCTCGATTCCCAAATAGGTCAGAGAGACTCCTAAATGCAGGTGACTGACTAAGAGGCAGAAAGCCCTAGTTCTTTCAATGCAGAAATCCTTTCTTCTTGGTTGGAGAACTTCCAGAAACCCCAAAGGGAGGTCTTGGAGTAGAGGGGAATATGCCCAATTTGGAAGGACCGTGACTCGCATTTACAGAGTTATCTGCATGAAAATGTTACCTTTCCTTATGGTAAGGGTCTACTTTTCTTTCACACAAAGCTCACTGACTATGTAACAGCTCAATTAGTTGCCGGGAAAATGATTAAGATATTACCTTTTCTTATAAATAAGCCTAATACACTAATCTGCAGGTTTCAGTGGAAAAACAGGCATAAAAATGTATTCTAAAACCGCTTCCCAAAAGGGCCAGGATATCACGCAAGTTCAGTATATCTCCCCGCACCCTTACAAAAAGCATGTGCCTAACCAAGAAACATTAGAGAGACTCTTCTTTTTAATAATGAACCTTAAACTCGTAAATTTCCCAAATCTCTTCCAGATTATTCCAGGATGCTCTGTTAACACTCAACTATCCCTCTCCACATAAAAAGCTGACAGTGTTCCTGAAGTCCTTTTGATTGAGTCTCCAGACTGCCACCCGCCTCCCGACCTATCTGCGTCTGTCTGCTTCTCCAAAGCGACTTATCAACCGAAGATTACGGAAAAAACATGTCAGAACCGTGAACCTCTGGTGCTCCCAATTTACTTAGACTCTGGTGCATCCTCCCAATTTACTTAGACTCATCTGAATAAACCACACTTTTCTACCTGCCTCTCCACTCTACGAAACCTATCTAACTGGAGTGTTACCTATTCATCAGAGGGAACTTAGTCAGCTGAGAGTTAATTTATTGAACTGTGGGTGTTTGGCTCATTGGCAATCCTTACCGGTCATTATTCTCTGGGCTTCATATGGTTCCATGTAGCCAGTGCTCTCTCCTTTTCCGGTTTTGTTCTTCAGCTCACTTTTGGCATCGAATGGATCTGAATAGTCATCTGCTATGATAACCTGAAATGAGAAAATTGCAGCCACATTACTGCCATCCTGAGTTGGTTTCTCTGTCTGGAAGCCAAAGGGTAGGCTTGAAAAGTGCCAGCTGGTGCAGCATTTAAAACTGAAAATGAAAACCCAGTCAACTTCAAGGGGCACATTTTCCGATGCTCCTGAATGCTTTTAGGACGCCCCCCCCCCCCCCCCCGCACCCCGACCCCAACGCCCCTATCATTTGAACCTCCACATCACAAAAGACAAGGGCCTGTTTGCTAACAGGGCAAGGAGGAGGCAAGCAAGTGGGTGATTCTGGGGCAGGGCAAAGGGACCACTCACACCCAGACCCTGGTGCCCAGTGAGGATCGGAGGAGAGGCGGTAGGGGAGGAGGCACAACTCCCTCCTTCCTCTTTACTTCTCTTTACTTCCCCTTCCTTCTCCTCTCTCTCCTTCCCATTCTCCCTCCTTCCCCTCTACTACTCCCTCCCCATCTCCTCAAGATCCCACCCCCAACATCATAATTATGAATAATAACAATAATCATCATAATGGTATTTGTTAAGCGCTTCCTATGTGCCAGGCACTGTACTAAGCGCTGGGGTGAATACAAGGAAATCGAGTTGGACACAGCCCCTGTCCCATGTGGGGCTCACAGTCTCAATCCCCATTTTACAGATGAGGTAACTGAGGTCCGGAGAAGAGAAGTGACTTGCCCAAGGTCACACAGCACAGCATAGACACGCGGCAGAGCTGGAATTAGAACCCATGACCTTCTGACTCCCAGACCCGTGCTCGATCCACTATGCCACGCTGCTTCTCAGCAATGTCTCATCCCCTCAAATCTCCACTCCCCAAGTCTCCCCCACCCCCATGCTCATATTGAAAATACCCAGAGCAGCTTCAATGAGAAATTCTTAAAAGAGTACTCCCATTTTGTTAAATCTGAAGGATACTGACATTCCTTGGTTCTGGTTTTCAGTTGACATTTGCAAATGGATGGAAAAAAAAGGAAAGTTCGCATGAAATGTAAGTATCAAAAGAAGTCATCTCCCACTTCATTACAAAGCTTTTAACTCATTTGTCCTTAAAGCTTATAAAATTAAGATAAACAGGGAAAGGTGGTGAAATTATGACAAAACCTACTGTGCCCAGAAACTCAATTTTTTTTTTCCCTGGTGTTTATAGTTTTAGTTACTGGTTTTTATAGTGTTGAAATAGGAAATGCAGCTAACTTGAAATAGAAGAAAAAAAAAACATGATTTGGGAATCACGACTTTAGGATTTAGTGGGGGGGGAAATGAGTTATACTGGTTCTGGTTAGATTTAAAAATACCCAGCATTCGCAGGGAATCAAGACTATTAACTACTGAAGTATGCTGCGAATTGGGGTACTTAACAAAGAGGCGGCAGTTTGAGAATCACATTTGGTGGTGGCTTTGCTTTTAAGGAAATTTTCTAAGGAAACACCGATTACTCCACAGTGGTTTTAAAAGGCTCTTCTTCAACTGCAGCTCCAACACGTCCAAATTCCAAGTCTCATGTTGGTTAGGGCAAATGACTAATGGAGAGCTCGAAAAAGTGAAAATGTCAACAAATTAACATCCTGACGACTGACGCCAACATCCACATGAGGAATTCACTTGAAAGAAACTCTACCAGGGCAAACCCTGAAAAGAGAATGCCCGTGCAAAACACAACTTGGCCATTTAAACACAAACAAGTGGTATTGCGCCCGTACTGGGCTAGCTTCTCACTTGGTCTTAGCCCAGTTTGGGAGGGCTAGCCGCCCAGGAGGCAGAAAATAAATTGGCTCACCAGTTTCATTAACTCTCAGTACATCTTACTGAAATGTGGAATTCAAAGCTCAGATTGAGAACTAGTGAAATGAGTGTACACTGAACAGATGTCTAACCCTACAGTCATGTGGTCACCTTCTCGACAGTGCCATCCCAAATTAATTGGAGCTTTTATGGATTAATCCCTGGCGCATTTTCTCTACCTATAATTTAAGGTATTTTGGAGTCTTGTAAACCCCATGAGGAAAGAAGGGAGATGAGAAAAAGCATCCTTTGTTTTACTTAACAACTGAAATGAATGGCTTGTTATTGCAGCTATAATAGCGAACTCAATGAAAAATACTATGTGTCGACAGTAATGTATTCCCGAGCTGTAATCAGCAGTACTGTCAAAGTGGTGTCAGCGACTGTGTGCACTTAACACAAAGACAACAATGTGCATCATGCAGCAGTAATTTCTCAGTGGAACAAGGGCAGGTTTATCTGGAAAAGCCCCAGAGCTAAAACACCATCCATTTACTTTCCTGATGCAGCCTTGTCAAGAACTGATGGATAGTATCTTGGGCTCCCTGCTGGGCTTCTCCTCCAGATGCTGACACTGTAATAGTTTTCTTTAAAATAACTGCAC
The DNA here is from genome assembly GCF_004115215.2 of Ornithorhynchus anatinus. Lineage (NCBI taxonomy): Eukaryota > Metazoa > Chordata > Mammalia > Monotremata > Ornithorhynchidae > Ornithorhynchus > Ornithorhynchus anatinus. The sequence continues at coordinate 12,596,721 of NC_041753.1, read as the reverse complement.
TAAAATGACATGAAACAGAAAAATAACCTAACATGGCTAATGTCTTTTATTTGATATTTCTACTTCACCACTTGCAGAAAACATTAGGGAGAAAATTATACACATGAAATGCTGTCAAACAGGATAACATCAAATGTTGACTTGGTTTAAGTACAATGGTAACATCTTCCAGAGTTCAAGAGACCAGAAGCTAAAATGGATAAAATGATGAAATTGCTCCATATGAGATTTGATCTTATTTCCCTCTATCTCTCTTGTTTTCTGTCTCTGATGCTCGCTCGCTCTATCTCTCTCTCTCTCTCTCTCTCTCTCTCTCTCTCTCTCTCTCTCTCTCTCTCACACACACACACACACACACTTCTGAAATACAAACATTTTTCTTTAGATAAAAGAGTTATACAGATTACATTCATTTCCAGGGAAATTTTTGTACACTCATTATTAGATTATGAGGTACTCCATATACTGAATCGTGCAGGATATAAATTCATCCTTTGTTCATTTGGCAAGACCTGGGAATCTGTTCTATAGCACACTATATCTGTTTTTTCTAATTAAAATTAGATATACTGCTCAGTGCTGTCACAGAGCCTACAGCTGCCGGCATTACTTATTTCAGTTAAATGAGAATTTACAAATTCTCTGCCTAGATAAAGCAGCTGGACTGCACTGACATATGGTTTCGTTTATACCTGCTGACAGTTGCAAATCCTCTCAGTTTCTAAAAAGCTTCAAATTTTTTCAGTTTAAAAAGAAAACCCTGAAGGGGTTCAATTAATTAGCTTGTTTCTTAACTTTAAAGAGGGTAAGGAGATGAGAACGATCTAAAACTCACTAAATTTTAATTTATGCTCGATTAATTCTATTTTCTTGAGAAGTACTTCCTGGCTTTAACTTTAAAGTTTATTCAATGTTTTTCCCAAAGTTGTAGGAAGCATTCAAATTGCTTTTTACCAAGGAGTGGCATATAATACACACACAGACACACAAACCAACCTCCTCCCCCCCCCCCCACTGTAAATTGAGCACAGCAAAGACATATCTTGGCATAATTTAAATAGGTTCTTTCTTTTATGTAAAAGAAGCTGGGGTACTTGCAGAGAGCTCTGCAAGAGAACAGAAAGTAATTGTAAAATGTTCTCCTCCTCCCAAGTTTAAAAAAATCAAAATTAGCTTTCCTGGGTGTGTTTGAGTGGAGGAGCAGCGTGAGAGAAGAGGGTAATAATTGTATGTAAAGTAGGACATTGAAATCTATGGGTATAAAACTGAGTATGGGGAAGGGATGATGCTTTTTCAGCAAGTGTCACTTCTTCCTTTCCCCTCACTCAATCCATTGTTCCCACCCATGCTCAGAATCACACTATGGGATGAAATTCTTCTCCTCATCACCATATCACCAGTAGTCAGTTGCCTCCCTCTTTCTTTCCTTCCTTTCCCAGCTTTTGTCTCTCACCTACTCCAAGCAGCACATAGGGGCAGATCCAGCCATCTTACGCTACCTCAGGCTTCATTCCCCCACAGTTTGAAAATAAGCACAAGGAGTGCGAGTAGGAATGGACATCTTCAACCAAGACTTAAATAAATGGGCCATTTTGTTCACTATGCAAACTTCTCAGCATCCCAGAACTCCCAGAAAAAATGGGGCCAACCCTTCTGGTAATATTGGAATGTTTAACCTCCCCAAGCCTCTGAAATGTAGACTTTGGTGTTTTTGATTTGTAACTTGTACACAGAGTACATTCAGTTCTGCCATGATGCGTGTTTACACTGTGCATTTTGACTACAGCACTAGGGAATTTGAGAACATACATCAAAAAGCCCGAGCCTGTTTGGGTACAATGTGCTACAGTGTCGAAAGAAACAGTATGTGCGTGGCGTTGGGATGGGCGAGTACTACAGGCTGCGTTTACTTTGACACGGGGGTGGGGATTTTTTGAGTTCAAAAAACATGCAGAGTAAATATAGGTTTTCAAAATTCAGGATACAACTGGGTTTCCATTTTCATTTTTCAGTTTATGATTGTCCGGTTCAGAGCTCTGCAGGGGGAAAGGGAGCACCAATGCCAAATACCCATGGTGGAGGGAGACGCTGGTAGGAAGGGGCTGCTCTAGCTGGGCCTGTTCCCCAGGAAGAAAGAGCAGGACACTCTGCAGAAGCAGTTCCTCTCTTTACTCCTGTTTCCTGGTCCAGTTTCTAAGGTGGGTGTGGAAGTGGGGAGAAGCAGGGAAAGAAGAGTAGGGCACAGGGCTATCTGGAATGGAGGGAGGAGTGGGAAGGGGAACGTAACAAGAGGAGCAGTGAGTAGCAGCGATTTCCAATCTCGGCAGAGCTACAGGAAGCTCCCGAGGCAGAGGCAATCGGAGTTTACAAAGAACTGGGGTAAAAATCAAGTAAAACCTGAAAAGTCTATAGCCTACATTGCTCTGGAAAGGGTCTATGTAGGGATCAAATCGAGTAATGAGAAAATGGACACCAAAATTCTCTTTGCTGGCTCTATCAGCTAGCAAGCAGAAGGCATAAGAATGCACTCCCCACTCCCGCCCAAATCCAAAATTACTAGTTCTACCTTTTTTCATAAGGTTATATTTTCATATCGATACTGCAATGTCCTGGAGCCCTGCTTGTCCGTCCAGTGGAAAAGGTCACCACTGTGGAAATCAGGAGACTTGGGTTCTAGTTTCAGTTCTGCCAAGTGAAGGTTTCTGACCAAAGGACCACTTAGGACCTTCCACAAAGTGGGATGAGGAAAATCGTGCAGAACTGCTGGCTACATGAGGCAGCCGAGGTCACAGCAGCTACCAGGGCAACCAGCCACTTGTTTGATTACGGAACCACAGCACAGTATGGACACCATGCTGCGGGGCCGTCAGTGCACATAAAAACCCTCTCCATGCATTTCATCGTGTGCTCTACCCTTGCCCACCTACTGAGTCACTGTATTCTGTGCCCCACTTGGAATGTCACTGGTAGGGAAGGCAGCATATTAATACCACTGCAGAAACTAACAACTCTATAATCTATTCCTTGGCATGGATTCTTAGTCCCGAAGTTTCAGGATCGAGGCTCATCTGTCATTCATTTATTCCCAGAAAGTGAATTGAGGGAGGATGGGTCAGAGATCCCCGGAAGACACACGGTCAATTCATGACCACATTACTTTATTAGGATGAATCTACGCAGCCACTAGACCACTGCCGCAAATCTGGTTGAGAGTTGTTACAGCTCATCGCCCATCCCTAGTGTTAGATTGGTTTCTTTTACTTTGGAAATTCTGCGTGCTTTTCTGGCTAAATCATGTGCATTCTGGGCAGGCCAGGAGGTTCCATTTCTGTGTTCTTGTGCACTTTCCATTCCTTGGTCAGCACTGCCTTTCCTCTGTGGTGATTACAGGAGACAGCCCACTAAAGAGATAACCGATACCAGTGAGAGATATGTAGAAAACAAAAGGGCGGATGCAGAGCATAGGTGAGACTGCAGTCTGGAGAGACAGATCATACAAATGGTAGTGGCTAAACCAGGGATGATGCTGGGGATGCAATGGGCAGGGGAGAAGGGAGGAGAAAGATGTAGAGGGGAGCCTTTCTTTAATAGAGAAGCAAGAGAAAAGGTTGGGGAGACAAGGTTGAAATGACGCTATTGAGGGGGAAGGCTCGATCCTTAAAGATGACAGAATGGATAATTTGGGGAGAGGCTGGAATGCTTCTCAAGAAAAAGGATGGCCTCTGAGGTCACTGAAAAAGATCACATACACATACAAAAAATTAGGCCAAAATAAACGTCTCGTTTTTGGCAAGAAATAAGAGGAACAGGGTATGCTGAGGAGCTCTTCTCAGGTTCAAACCAATCTCTGGAACTTTTTAAAACACCCCCTCAGAGCATCTGCAAAACTGTGCAAGAATCAAAGTGGAAACTTCTAAATCAGAGCAGACAGCCTTGTTTCCCGGTCCCTCGGTCCCTGGAGAAGCACTTTGGAGTTGGGTGTCATTCCCCGTAGGTTTTGACATTCACACCTCAATCAAGTGGAGGTGGGTGGGTGGTGGAATTCACACCCTACTGCTATTATTGTTTGGCTGACAACTATTTTCTGGCAGGCAACAAGTTACATGAATCCTAGGGGCAAATGCCACTTTCAAGGAGGGAAAGATGCAGAAATTTAATTTCTTATTCAATAACACGTTTTAAAAATAATCCATCTCTTCCTTCTCCTACTAGCACGTGTCAAAGCGCCATAGTGAAAGAACAAAGAAAAGCACGTGAGTTGTCATTGACTGTAATAATTGTACCCTTCCTCTGATGTAGCATATTCTCAGTTATAACACTGATGATTGAGTTTTGATTGTTTACTTGAGGCCCCCCCCCCCCCCCCAAACATAAGCAAGGACCATTTATGATTTCAGCCCACTGATAGGCTTTGGGACCTCCACTCTAAACTAAATACATCACTCCCCATGCATGTCCTTTTCTTCCCCATCCCCCCTCCACTGTTGATCTGGTCTTCCGGGCCCTGCTCTGTGAATCACCAGCAAGCACTATCCGAAACCCGACAGCTCGTTCGGGGATCGTGTCCGCCAACTCTACCGTACTGAACTTTCCCAAGCACTTACAGTGCTCTGCACACAGTAAGCACTCGAATGTTGATTGATAACTTTATAAAGGACACAGAAACCTTTAGGGGAAAGCTGAAGATCAACAAAAGGCCAAGCCCCTCACACTGAGCAAAAAAGCATGGGCGCAACATCACAGCGTTTGGATAAGCCCAATAAGCACGGGGCCCATACTGGTGCAACACTCATTTTCCTTTTAGGCCAAACTTGGCCTGACTTATGGGAAAGGCGAGGTTGGGGGAAGAGGAGAGAATCGTACAGGTTAATCCTGGATGGAGCAGAGATTTGGAATTTCCCCAAAAGGCTCATTCAGACTTTGGCATATGCCCCGTTGCACCTTAACTACTATTCTTGCCATCAGTCTTGTTCCTGCCATAAATTAGATAGCTTGTCCATATAATTTTACCTAAACACACAACTAGCTACCATACAATTCTCTGTCTCCTAGTTTGAATTTCCCGTTGAACGCTAGATTTGCCGCTACCTTCTGGACTATATTCCCAAACCTGAAGTCTGAAACGTGGTCTGTTTCAATAGCCAACTTATGTTCCAATGAGATGTCATAAAACTAGCCCCTCAGATTTGCAGTTCTGGAGTAGAACAGGTTACAAATTTAATTAGCCCTTTTTCACCTTCAAGGGGTCTAGCAATCCCCTCAATCGCTGCTTTTGGGAAGATTCATACGGTATCAGAATGTATCACGGCACTGTATTAAGGCAACATGCGAAAGAAGTAATAGGCTCTCTCTACCATTAAGGCCTTTACAACCTAAGCTAATTGTCATTAGCATTAGTATTATGTCTGATGGCCTAAAGTTCTGTACACAGATGGCTGAAAAATATCAAATGAATGCCTTAGAACCGGGACTGCAAGTGCAGAACTGTCTGTCATGAAGTAAGCTTTTGAACATTTTCTCCGCACGTAAATCACGGTCTTCAGTTTTTCTCTAATCGTGGAGTGGATAATCCCTCTCGGCAAGAGGAAAGCCCATGTATTCGTAGACTTCCTCTTGCGCTAAGTTTTTAAATTATTAGTAACTCGATCTTTACTGATGTTATCCTTCCACCCTTTGTGTTGGTTTGCTTGAAGTCATACCAAATAGCCACCGAAGGAAGATCTTGGTACTTTAATAACTTATGAAGCTGAACTTTATGGTTGGCATAGAGCTTTAGATTGTTCATGTACAGCAGACAGCTGCTATACGGGCAGAGAAGGTGTCTGCTAATTCTGTTGTATCGTTGTAAGTGCTCTCCCAAGTCCAGTGCTCTGCACATAGTGAGCAGTTAATACCACTGATCGATTGATGATGTTCACCTTAAAGGCTTGGTTGTTATGATACAGTTTTCTGCATAGAGGATTCGGTCCCAAACTAAAGGACTCAACAGGTTTCCTCAGTATGTTTTTGTGAATTGTCGCCGTTGAATGATGGGCATCTCTTCACAACTTGACTACACAGCCCTTTATGTGGCTGACAGGAAAAAGAACGTACCTCTGGTTAGAACCGGGAAAGAAGGCTTCTTCGGCCGAGGCTCCCCTCCCAACAAAAGTCTCTTTCCCTTAATTAGCACTGCTGACCTGTATTCAAAGACCAGTCACTTTTCCCTAAGGCCTTATTTAATCTTCCCACAGTGTTCGAGGTTCTCACTTATGAGTGTGAAGCAAGAAAGTAAAGTCATTTCAACTGCTTCTTTCTCCTCCCCCTCCCTCTCCAGGGTCAATCTGGAGGATTAGGTGACCCAATAGGTCTTTTCCATCTCCAAGATCTAAGACACTATTGTAATGGCATCCTGCGCGACTCAGTGGGTGGTAGCCGGGATTGGGTAAGGCTCTGTTCAGCACTGTACTAGGACAGACATAAGCACTCCCTCTGGCTGTTGACTGGAAAATTCCACAGAACCTCAAAAGAGGATACACTTCCATAAAACTCTTTTGGTAGAATGAGGATGGGTGTCTGGTGTAGGTCTTCTTTAAGGGAAGTGCAGTGAGAGGCAGCTTTCAGCTCGTGGTGTGAACATAATTGCATCCCCTTAAACTGGAGCCTGGATGACCGCCCAGTAGTTAGAATCAGGCTAGTGGACAAATACTACTAGCAGCCTTGAACTGGATACATCTTTGGGTACCCTAAGACTGGTTCAGGGGTTTGGGCCGGGGGGGCAGCCTGAAGAAGGGGGTGCTGATCTCCCCTGGTTCAGAGAAAAGCTCATTTTCTGTACTTAAGTCATGGAAAACTGGAGACATCTCTAATAAGGCAAGAGAAAGACTACTTGCTTGTAGGCTACAGGACCTAGAATCATTTTAAAAAGCATCCCAGGTTAGAGAAGCCCGCTATCTCAACGTCCTTTGACCTAAGTAACTGGTGTTTCAGCCACCTGACCACACCAAGTTGACTGTGCGGTAATTTAACTCACCTTACAAAAATACAAGGCAGCGTCCAAGTAGCTGGCCAGAGCTTCCAAGATGGAAGTTAATGGAAGTGCTCTTTATCTTAGCTTGCAATCAAAAAATGCAAGCAAAATAACTATCCTTTAAGCAGAGAGCTCCAGTTCTCTGTCCTTTAAGGACAGTTGTCTCCATTTTTCTGAGAAAATATTTCATGTTGGTGTTGGATCACTGACACCTTGTGTCTTTTCTTTCTTCACATCTGAAAATGTAATTTGGGGAAAAATAGGACTGCAGCAGGACTCAGCTGTCAAAGCAATGGGCTTTGACAGCTAGCCCAGAATCTGTGTTTTAAAGAGGACTAATGACCTTAACTGCTTTCATACAGGGTTGCATTAAATAATTCCTAAGAAAAAGCAAAGTGCAAGGCTGTAGTTAAATAATAACTGGGGTATCTGAATATGACAGGTTAAGTCACCCTTCTAATGTCCAGAGATGACACAGAACCAAGAGAAACACTTTTGCAAATACAAATTTTTGACGGTTTTGTAGAAGGAGTTGTCTGAAGACCCTCTGCTTCCCACCTTTTTGTCCCTAAAGGTGGAAAAAAAATTGAAAACAATTATTACTCGTATGCACATGAAACAACCTTTAAGAATTATGCCTTCTATCTGGTGAAAATGGACAGGTGAAATGGACGCACAGGACAGTATGGGTTTTTTAAAGTTAGAGCTTTCCCTTTTCTTCTATGACTAAGTGCTTTGAAGTAATCGAGCAGCCCCAGCTCTGGTTCTGGCTCATCCATCCCCGTGAATGTCATGAGAGTTTGGGATCTAGCAGCAGCTTTCCAAAACAGGAAGGGATAAAATGGTCAAACTCCCCCAAAGATGTTCACCAGACTAGACAAGCTAACTCGTCCAACTCATCAGGAGGCAGTGAGTGTTTACAAGTCCGACAGTGATCATTTTTGAAGTAGGCCTCTTTGGAGCCACATTAACTTGACTGAAATTCTAAGCACCTACATGCCCAAGCTTGCCATAAAAAAAAAAAAATGAAGTTGGGTTGATTTTACAGTCCACCAGCGCAGGAATAACTTATTTTGATTCCACTCAGTTTTACTTAGGTGTTTTTTTTTTTTTAACACCCTTCAAAAAGGCCATGAACGCCACCCACAGGGATAGCCTGTGGACAGTCCTGGTAGCAGCAGACTCATCAAGGCACTGAGAAGAGTGCAGGCCTATTGCTATTTCCCGGCATGGCTGTCTTCAGACCACGTCACTTGAGGACTATATTTGTTTTTAGGATTTTGGGGGCCCACTTTCAGTTCGGTGATGGTTCAATAATACAAAGTCAGAGCTGTCTGAAGCCATGGATCCCAATTCCCCCCTAAGTCTGCGCAATCACTTAGCACCTTGGGTTCGCTTCTCTTTTGGAATCACAACGATGACCTGGATCCCCTCAGCTCACAAAAATGGCCTACTCCCAAAAGGTAGACCATGACAAATCTTCTGGCTACATTTTTGATGAGTGAAACGCGTTACTTGAATCTTCCTGGAACTTGGGGATAATCCTTGCTCCAATATTTCACTCTGCATTACCTACTAAGAGATGTTAATTCTGCATCAAACTCACTCTCTCCAACCCCTTCCTCCCCATTTCAAGAATGAGACCAGAGACACTACATAATGCACACACCCATATATTCCTTTCTAATTTACAGGGAGATTATAAGGCAACTAGCTTGAGCCTTGGCAACCGATCCTCTTGCTAAACATGAATTCTTGGAGACTGTCAAGCTCTTTCCAAACTTCCTCTGGCTCCAACTCCCCAGGCTGTCCTTCCCTGCTGTACTCCCCATTCAATCTTTTCTTTTCAATCCTGCCAGAGAGGATGCTAGGCCTGTAATTACCTGAGTAAGACAGTAATTAAGGGACTGTGTCCAACCTGATTAACTTGTATCTACCCCAGTGCTTAGAACAGTGCTAGACACATATTAAGTGCTTTAAAAATATACTATTGCTACTGATAATAATAATTGGAAAAAGTCATCTACATGAAGTGAGATCATCTCTACCACTATTTTAGGAGACCACGTGGAAAATGCTGTCAGAATATCAACAGTGAAAGAAAGGATAAAAGACAAAAATTTGTCCTGTTTTTTTTCCCCTTTAATCAATGGGGCACTCTTCCGCTTGCAACCCAAATCTCCTCTCTTCTTTTGTTCTTCCCTTTCCCTTCCTATTCACCGGTTGAGTCCCTTGATTTACCTAACCCCCCTCCTCATCCGACCATCCATTTTATCCTCCCTGCCCCAATTCTCACCTTCCACAATCCCCTCTTCTACCTGTTTCCCCACACTGCCTCCTTACACAGTGGGAAAGAGAAATTTACAAGCTCTGGCGCCCAGGAGTGCTGTCAATTTTGGACTGTACTAGCAAACCAGATTGCAAGCTCTGTGCCACACTAACAAAGGTGGAAAGAAGGGAAGAGCGCCAGATAAATTAGTTACTCTGTCTTTCGTGAAGAGACAAGCTATCAGACCAGATTGGCACACGGGGATATACACAAAAAGTTTCCTTCCTCTTAGAAACGTGCCCACCAACCTCGTGACAGGAAAATTCTAGCAACAGTATCAAGTTGCAAGGAACTCTGGCAAAAATCTTCAAGATGATTTAGCCTAATACCACAGAACTTTTGCAAGAATTCGTGTTTATCTTTAGTTGGCCTCACTTTAAAAATAAGACCACATAAACGGAATCCAAACAGTGTGTGAATATATGTATATGCACGTGCCCACAAAAGAGGGGAAATTCCCTTTATCCAATTGTTAAAAGAGTGAACAGAAAAAAACTAAGAGCCAAACAAATGAACCAAAAACAACAACAACAAAAAGCAACCAAAATCTTCCAAAAGCTGAGGGGTCTGGTCAGGCTACTAAAGCAACTGCAGTCGAAGGGCAGACTGTCCACCACAGCAAACTACCAAGCACACAACCTTTATGAGTCACAAAACATCAACATGGGCTTTGCAATTTTCCCCTTCCTCTGAGATGTTATTTTTCTAAAGATGTTTTCTTTCCTCCTCTCCTTCACATTTGTTTTCTGACTGAAGACTGCATCTTCAGTCTATCTGAAGTCATGTCATGTCTCAGTAAGATATCAAGACATGGATATTAAGAACAGAAAAGCCAGAGTGGCGTTCAGCAAACATTAGGGGACGTTTCCCCTCTGCCTTCGCCCTGGGTACAGATAGAAGGAAATTATTTGAAAGGAACATCCAAATGCTCTCTCATTCATAAACGCCTAACATTCATTGACTGCCTACTATATGCACTGTATGGTGGGATTATGCAAAAAAGGCATAAATTGAAAACAGTCTCTGCCCTTAAGTAGTTTACAATCTAAATGGGGCAAGGGAGACAAACAGAAACAACTGAAAAATCAAACTTATGACATATAAGGACAGCATCTCGTATCCTCTTCCTCTTCCCCCTTCCAGGAATAGGAAAATCCTAATGTTCTAAAGTTCTTAAGAGTCGTGTTTTTCCTGCTCTCCTCTCCCGATGGGAGCCAGGACCTTGAACTCCTGAGATACCCAGAACTAACGGCTTAAAGATCAGGTTCACCCTCTAGCAGGGTGTGGGTCTTGAGCACCACAAAAAATTAAGAGGATGATGAAAAAATCATGGCTTTTATTAACTGCTGCATGAATAGCAGATGACAAAAATGACTGGGCTGGTGAGAGCGGGAGTGGGGGATGGGAAGGGGTAGAAGGGGGCGGGAGGGGAGAAGGAACTGCCACTCACAAAGTTCATATCTGAGCCGAAATAGTAATAATAATTATGGTATTTGTTAAGCGCTTACTATGTGCCAAGCACTGTTCTAAGCGCTGGGGTAGATACAGGGTAATCAGGTTGTCCCACGTGGGGCTCACGCTTTTAATCCCCATTTTACAGATGAAGTAACTTGCCCAAGGTCACACAGCAGACAAATGGCAGAGCCAGGATTAGAACCCACATCCTCTGACTCTCAAGCCCATGCTCTTTCCACTAAACCACACAACTGGGAGAGGGTTGAGGACAGAAATGGAAGGAGGAAAGAGTGTGCCTGTTGAAATTGTAACTTGATAGACAGACACACACACATCCCTCTTGCTATACACTCACCTGGTGGACTCACTGTGACACTTTTGCTAAATTGCTGTTAAATATGGCATGGAGGTGGCTTCTATGGTGGAACCAAGTCTCCCCTGTAATTTAGAAAGTTGCACCCTGTAATTGCTCTAAACACCTGAAGCTTAATGAATTGTGTGAGCTATACAGTCTTCAAAGGATAGGCTGGCTTTCTTGATTTGTCTTTCTATCTCTTCCTATTCCTGTGTCACCGGACAGTGTGCTGCCTATGAAGCAGAATGAAATGTTTGGCAGCATAACTTCAGCGCTTTGCTGACCTGTAACCATTTTTCTCCACAGGTATTTTATCTTTTTTCAATTATAGGTTCCTTTCAGAATGCCAGAGAGGACTGCTGTGAAAAGCTTCAGGGACTACCCTGCCCTAGAGACCTGAGATGCACCCCGATGAGCCTAGGCCTCACCCTCAGGACCCCCAAGCAGGGTAGCCCCTCCTCTCCAAATTTCTGTTCAGAGAGTGAGGTAGTAGAATATACCAAAAATAAAATAAAATACAGTAAAGACATATGTATAGGAAACGGCCGCATCCAAGGGGAAGTCGGGTGATATATGACGGATGAGCTGATGAGATCACACACCTTTGGAGAACAAAGGTTACGAGTAAGTAACCTGTTTCTCTCAGAGGCAGATGTAGGTCTCGTCAGCTCATTAGGTGGGTAGTCTGTGTGGCCCATAGAAGATAGAGACAGTTATTGGAACAGATTCTGGAGGACAGAACAACCCAAGTGAGTTCCCTAGGTGCTGGATCCAGGAGGCAGTGCTTGGCAAAGATCAGCGCAGATCAAGTTGTGGTCCTGCATATGCCAATTATGGTTCGGTCCAGAAATTAGAGATGGTGGTGACTCATCCGTCCTGGCTGAATGTGCCGTCATCTGGCTGGTCTACTGGACACGGGTTCTGCTGCAGCACCGCTCGGTGTAATTCGCAAACCCCTTGAACAGGATTCATTTCCAGATGAGGCAAATGGCTGTTTTTGAGGTCAGATGTTCTTTGTCCTAAACACACAGTAGTTCAGTGTCCTTTGGGCATTGAGGGTGTGCAGTACTGATTCTATTTTGTCACTGCGCAGTTTGGGAAAGAAGGCTGGGAAGGCAATTTATTGTTTTTTGTGAAATTCAGTTGTCATTTTATGGAAGAAGCTGGGCTTTGCAAATGGAATGGCTCTGTCTTCTTGGAGTGGAGTTCAAGGAGAGTAAGAACCTGATCCATTTTGCTGATCCATCTAGGTGAGGTCATGGTTATTATGAACAATACCGCCCGGGCGAGGATTTTCTGTAACAGAACGAGACATGAGTTAAGTCTCAGGAAATTCATAGAGGAGGCTCTTATTCCCGGGGATGTTTAAAGTGTTTGTGGTCCTTGTGCTTGGAGTTGATGGTCATGAGCAACAGAGAGAATCGGGATTTTGCCTCTCTTCTGCGGTCTATTCTGGGGCTGCTCCGCCCTCGAGAATAAACTGAATTTATGAGCTGCTTATTGACCACTCATGGGGGTTTGCCACTTATCTTTTCAGCATCTGTGCTGACGTGATGGCATTCCTTCTAAATTAGAAGCTAATAACCAGCCTCTGTTCATGAGTCCCCACTGCCAGACTTTCAGTCCTTCCTCACAGTGACCTGTAACTGGTCCCCCTTAGCCTGATGGTCATCTGGAAGATGATGTACTGACACTCATCTCTGAGATGTTTTTGTGGAGACTTGTTTCCCGGAATGATCACATGGCCTGGGACTTCTTCCCTGGAGATTTTCCATCCTGCTGGTGATGCATCTGTACTTAGCACCCCTTGGTAACGCGAGGTGCTGAAGTCTTTCCTGGAAGGGGCTGAGACTCCCAAGACCATCAGGCTCTCAAGGCTAGTTGGGACTCTATATTTGGAGTGTTAAGAAAAGGCATGACTCCTGGGGCAGCTGCCCTCGGCCCCAGTGGTCATAGAAAAGCCTGTGGAAGAATAAAACGAAGTGGATTCTATCCTGGACATCCTTGACTCTCTTCACTGGACAGTCCTTAGAGGGTGTGTATCGAGCTGAGCTTCTTTGAAGGTCACTGAATGGTGCACTATGAGTTGAGATTTGAGAATATTTAGTTTGAAGTCTAGCTGTTTCGAGAATATCATCTGGTTACGTGCAAGTCTCCACAGGCTAACTTTTGATCGGCTCTTGGTGTGCCAGTTGTCTAAGCATGGAAACATCTGGATTCCCTTGTTCCAGAGCAATGCTACCAGAGCACTCAATCATTTGGTCAGGACCCAAAGGGTCGAGGTTAGCTTCAGTAGTGGGGCTTAGCACTGGAATTTGGAATGTCACCCTCAAAATCTGCAATAGCTCGGGTATATTGGAATACGGAGGTGGTTTCCCTCACAGTTCACGGTGCATAACCTGTCCCCTTGTTGAACAAGGAGAAAATCCTTCTTGGGAACATCATCTTAATGAATCTTCCTTTCATCACTATAAGGTTGATCTCTCCAACGGCCAAGATATGTCTCAGCCCTCCTGAGTTTGGGGAAATGAGAGAGAAACAGAACCCTTGCTTCTCTTAGGGTCACCCCTTGGGTCCCCCCAAACAAGGAGAGGGTTCCATGGATGTCTGCTTGGTGATCTCAGGGTGAATTTATGCGATATCCATTCAGATGTCAGATATCAGAAACGATCGTTTCCTCTTGAAGCCCAGCAGTCTCTCGCCAACTAGCGTGATTTTGGATAGTGCTCTGCTTGAGCAGTCAATGGATGCTCAATAGTCTTCCTCCGGTGATCCTGGCTGAGTTGAGTACTGCCATTCTTTTGACCTGCTCAGTGGAGGTCCTTTGCTATGGTGTTGGTCACAAGACACCCTGTTTCGCTGAAGAAACTCATTTGTTTGGCCACTCTTTATTTAAGTTGTGGACCACTGGGTCACAGCAGTTTTTTAGACTTCCTTTAAGGGGCAGATCACCCTGGCCAAATAGGTGTCTCTTGTCAAAAGTCATATCCTTGCGGTTGCATTGTGTTCTTTTCAGGTGCTCAGCTAGGTGCTGCATTTGTTGGGGGTGGGGGTGAAGGGGAGGTGTCTAAGGGTGGGGCTTTTACTTGCTCTCATCTTTGACAAAAGACTGTGAACCTCTGGGGCCCTCAGAAACTTTGCTGTGTTCTTGAGTAATGAGTACAGTTTCTTCCCCATATATGGGGACGGTCAAAGTCTCCATGTAGAACTTCCTCATTTTGGGATGGAATGGGGCCACCGGCTTGGGCTTTCAGCCAGGTCTTTCCCCTGCTCTGGAAACCCAGATGCATGGGCAGTCATTTGAGGACACTTTCTTCTTCCTTCATCTTCTCCAGGATCTCTGTAGAGCTGGACATTTCACAAGTCCACTCCTCATTAAACTGGGCAAATGAGGTGAAGGTGGTCGCTCGCCCCTGACGCACCGCTTTCCAGGGAGGGTCGGCGTGGATGAGTCCCGGGAGGGAGGATCTTTGATCTGCCTCTCTTGCTGGGCATCGATGCGGAAGAGGAGGTGGTCTCCTGTGACGTGGTGCCGTTCCTGCCCTGCTCGGTAGGGCCACCGTGAGATAGTGCTGGTGTGGGGAGAGCAGCGTGGGCCCGTTGTAGGGTCATTCAGGCAACTGGTTCCTCCGGAAAGTCCCGTGGCGGGCGGGCCAGGGTTTTGGCCGAGGTGCCTGCTGGCATGAGAGCTTCGTTGAAACGGATGCTGTGGGTGGGCTCGGGGGGAACCAGGATAGGGTCAGATAGTGCTGTAGTCGGCGCAGAGTAGCTTACCTCGTTCGGGATTTCCGCAGGCAGCTGTGGTGCGTCAGAGTCCAGTAGAGCGGTGCGATCTGTGCAGCATTTGCACTGCTCCATCTGGTCCTTGGAAAGCCTTAATCCACATGATAGGCACTTTCAGGTTGCAGGCTTAGAAGTGGAAACCACTGTACCTACAAGCAGGAGGAGGGAACAGCCAAAGCAGTGAAAAGCTATTTTAGAGCTCCTGGCAGGCTGCTAGTTGGGAGGGAAAAAGGGAAAGAAGGAAGGCTCCAGAATGGGGCTCCACCCTTGGGTCCCTCCCCTCAAGGACCCCCCCTCTCCCCCATCCTGGATTCTGACCTTCCTCTCACCCCACAGGGAGAGGAGCTTTCCCCAGAAAGCTCCCCCTCCCAGGAGGATGAGGGGTAGCAGAACCATTTCTCCAGGGGATAATTTTTTTTTTTATTGTGCCTGCCTTTCAGAAGCCAGTGGTCCCATTGTCTTACAGCAGACAAGCAATCTGTTTCTTCAAGGGGATGGGGAAAGATGCTGGAGGGGATGCTATGCTCTTGTGAGCCACCTATTCAGAGGTCTTTCATGGCTCCTGCTTCCTTTCTGGCTAACCAAGACGGTGGCCACCCCTGTAACTCCCCAGCTAGGATCTGGGGAAAACTTTTTCTGCCCTCCAAATCAGCGTGGAGCAGCAGAAAACTCTCACCCCAGCAAGATGGGGAACAGGGGCGCCAGTGTGGATCCAGCCAAGTGTTGAGAGGAGGGTGACCCAGGAGGGGTGGGGAATGGTGAAGAGGGGTGGGGTCTGGGGAAGGAGGCTCCTCTCTGGAGCCTGGGGCCCTTCCCACACCCCACTGGTGACTGGC
This sequence comes from Ornithorhynchus anatinus, assembly GCF_004115215.2. Taxonomy (NCBI): domain Eukaryota; kingdom Metazoa; phylum Chordata; class Mammalia; order Monotremata; family Ornithorhynchidae; genus Ornithorhynchus; species Ornithorhynchus anatinus. Next base: position 12,580,954 of record NC_041753.1, on the reverse strand, counting down.
AGAGGTAGAGGTGGGAGTGATAGGGAGGGAAGCTGGACTCAAGCATCCCCTTGGGCGTATGTGGGATCCCAGCAGAAAGGCAACTGGATGGAGAGGGAGACGAGGGACCCTGACCCTAGCAGAGCAGTGGGGAGCCCTGGGAGATGGGCTCTCATCATCTGGTGAGACCGGTGGGCTCCCCAGCTGGAAGCCTTCCTCGCCCGACCTCTATTTTCGCAGGCGCCCATGGGAGCTGGTCGGCATTCCACAAGTGGATGACTGTGGGGCAGATACCCTGACTGCTTGGGGGAAAAGGAGAGGAGATGATCTCATCCCCTCACCCTGCTCTGCTCAAAGGCATGAACTTACCTTGCAGCAGGAGCTTCTTTTGAAGGTCACTGAAGGAGCTTCAGATTGGAATGTCCATCCTCCAGCGGAGAGAGGAAATCTGGAGAGGGAGAGGCTACCTTGCTCAGATATCTTGAGGGAGTAGGGCCTGGACCCACCCGAGCAGGTCTCAGGTCTCTTCCCTGGCAGGGCAGCCCCTGAAACTTTTCACAAATCAGTTCCAATCCTCTCTGGCACCCTGAAAGGAAGCTACCTAACTGATGAGCTGAACAGGCCTAAGCCATTAGATCGTAAACTCCCTGCGGTTGTGAAACACATCTGCATCTATGGTACTTTTCCAGACCCTCAACATAGCGTGTTGCCCTCAGCGGAGCTCACCGCTACCCACCTTCCAGGGGATCATCTGCAGGTCTTCTTAGGCGTACACCTCTAGAGCACAGTCAACAGTGAAAATGAGAGCTTCCAAATTGCATCTTAATACCACATACCCAGTTCCTTGTGATGGCCTTAAATACAGCTGCGCCGAATACATTTAATGAAGACTAGCCATGAGATAAATCTTGCATTATTCCTTTGGTGATAGGAAAAGGATCAGAACACACCCCTTGAATTGTGACGTGACCAGTCCTATATTCCTATAAACTTTTCCGAGTAGCCATGCTTTTTTTTTTTTTTAAGGAGTCGCCACAGAGCCGGGTCTGATGATGTGGGTCAACTGTTTCTGCAAGGTCTATGAATGCTACATGTTGGTCTTGACCGGTTCCCTGCACTTCTCCTACAGTTGACATTGTGTGAAGACTTAACTCCTTGAAACTAAGCTTCTTGAGAGCAGGGATCCTACCTGCCACCTATATTATACTCCGCCAATGCTTATTACAGTGCTCTGCACACAGTCCGCACTCCATAAATACCACTGATTGATCATATCTATCTAGTGTAAGAAGCAGCACAGCCTAGTGGAAAGAGCTCATGGCTGGGCATCAGAAGACCTAGTTTCTACACTTGTCTACTTTGGGACTTGCAGCAAGTCTCCACTTTTTGATGCCTCGGTTTCCTCATCTATAAATGGGGATTAAATGCCTGGTTTCGCTCTCCCCCATTAGACCGTGAGCGCCATGTGGGACAGGGACTGTGTCTGACCTGATTACCCTTATATCTACCACAGCATTTGTTACAGTGCTTGGCACACAGTAAGAGCTTAACAAATACCAATATTATCATCATCACCATCATCATTTTTGCTTCACTGTGGTTTGAAGCCCTCCTGCAATTCTGGGAATGCATGGTTAGTAGTATTATTTAATCCAGGAGGACTCTGGCCCTGGATGAAACTAGACCCTGGTCTAGTGAGCAATGGAGAGGAGTGAGAGAGCAATCTGCTTCCTCCCCCTACTTCTTGAAGATAGTGAAAATGGCAGAAACTTAAAAATCCTGTGCTATTTCTGAAGTACTTATTCCATATGCAGAGGAAGAGCCTGTGCAGGCTGCCAGGGTTACGGAGGAGAAACCAGGGCTGAGTATACTTGCTGAGACCTACAAGCAGGAAGGGGATGAACAAGATGCTTCATGACAATGAGAACGGCCTTTCATCTCCAGCCAAGATGAGAGCGCCAGAAAGCAGAGGAAGGAAAATGAAAATTGCATAATAGAGCCATGGATGACAAAAATACCTAGTATCTGGACTTATGGAAGGTTTGCACACAGTTTACAAAAATGTTCACTTTGCAAAAGTTATACTCCTCTAAGCCCATTGATCGGGTCTACATTTCCCAGTGTCCTCCTCATTTTCCCTTCTAGACAATCCCACCTCCTTCTACTGTTCCCAAGATCCATATCACTTACGTTAAAAGTACACAACCTTCCACATGCTCAGAGACACTCTACAGACCCAATCAAAAAGGGAATATGTTGAATACTTCCAATTGTTCCTCAGGTGCGCTGTATAGCTGGATCCTCCTTTGGCTCCCTGCTACTGTTCTTTAGATCTGCCCTTATTTCTCTAGGGCCCTGGGCATGCCCAGGCCCGTGCTTATATTCCTGGATGAATCACAGCATCCTTCATCCCCAAAACCTCAACCTCTTCAGAAACCGGAACTACGCTTCACGGTCAATCCCAGTGAAGTAAACCCCATCCATTCCACCTTTAAGGTGAGGAAAGAGGGGGTAAATAGCTAATTGCCAAAGACAAACAGTGAAGGTGGGAACACAACTCAAGAATCCCTGATTCCAAGTCCTGGGCTCAGGTCACTTATAAGCAAGCAGCAGTGCAAGGAATCGACTGCTCCTCAAATAGGGTTCTCCTATTAAAAGAGTTTCACATATTTGGAAAACATATTTATGGCAATGGAGACTGCGTGGGGATGAAGGTTCTACTGGAAGAGGAAAAGGAGGGGAAGCAAGAGAAGAATTAAGACAGTGGGAAGCTACACTTCAATATTTCCCTACGCTACACCAAACTTTCCCAAGGAGTTTTCAAGTCATTCTGGGGAGGACTGCCTATCTGGAAAGGGCCTCAAATCCATCAGTTAACAGTTTGTCCCGATGTTTCATTTCCCTTTCTGCCTAGCCAACATTTAGGTGAGCATTTAAAAGCTAAAGCTGATCTTTAAGAAGAAGTGAAATGTACTGATTACTCAGCAGGCATTCGAACCGCCATAACTTTGTTACAGCTGGAGCAAATAAAGACACTTCCCTGCTGCTTGGAGGGGCGGCAGGGAGAGATCAGGACTGGGAAGAGGCTTAAGGTGGGAAGAGTGAAGATGCATGCTTGAGGAGGGGAGCGCTGTGGTCAGCAACCTCACTTCCCTTCTCAAGGTGCTGAGAATCATGCAACTCTCTAGGTAGCACACACTAAAGAATCACTGAACTTCTCTGTGCCTCAGTTACCTCATCTGTAAAGTGGGGATTAAGACCGTGAGCCCCAGGTGGGACAACCTGATTACCTTGTATCCACCTCAGCGCTTAGAATAGTGCTTGGCATGTAGTAAGTGCTTAACAAATGCCTTAATTATCATCATTATTATTATTTACAGAGCTCTGAAGGAAGGAAGAGGGAAGGGGAAACAGGAAGGAGGGAGGAAGGTTGAAGAAAAATCACCTTTTTGTTCAGATCCTTTCCCGCCCTCCGCGGCCCAGAACACTGCTAGAACGGACATACAATCAGGCCTAGGGCCCAAGTGGGGAAAAAGTCCTAGAATAGCTTGACTCTAATCCATTCTGGGAAAAGACAAGCTTCAGTTATCTGAAGAGGCTCCATTACACAACTTGAGTAACCTAGATTCAAAGCGATGTAACAACACTCTTTGACACTTGTAAGCAACTTTCCTGGTTCCAGAAAAAAGAAGAATCAGGGTGTCATTGTTGAAAAACAAAACAATAGGGCAAAAGAAGCTGCTTGTGCCTCTTGACATCTGATGAGAGAAATGTATCCAATTCACAACTGGTAGAAAAAAAAACCATGAGGAATTTACAATCAAATGAGCTACGAATAACCAAATACATGAATACATTATCAGATGAAAAGCATACATGTCAGGAATGTGAAAACTTATGACCACAAATATAGAAATCCACAGTTTGAGATAAAAGTGAGAAAATGGCAACTCTGATCCCTCAGAGTTGGGGGTCATTCAACTTTCCAGGCCTCACAGTGACATAAACCAAGGATATTTACACATCTAATGCAACTGATGTAAGGGAGGGCTGGAGAGCATTACGATTTTCATATGCCCCTTCACTTTCACCCATCCCAGTACTCCCATCTTTGGAAGTTGGCCCTAGAAGAACATTTTCTTGAAATTACTAGAAGCTGCCAAGCTTCCCATTAGCAGACGTAGCTGATTCAATGACAGTACCCCATTGGGTCGCCTGAAGACAGAACAGACCTGAATGACCTGGGGGTGAGGTTGGAGCAACAATTTTTATCTGTCCCTGGGCCAGGTACAAAATCTGCCAGAACTCACACCTCCCCAATTTTACAGACCCTCTTACATCCCATCTCCTCCAAAAAGCCTTCCCCAGCTAATCATTAGCACCCTGAATTCTATCAGCCCATTTAGTCTCCTTTAGCGCTTAATGTATTTATTTTCACTCTTCCTCTGCACTTGTGTGTGTGTGTGTGTGTGTGTGTGTGTATATATATTTGATTGAACATTCCATTTATTCTGATTCTCCTGCTTGTAAATATTTTTATGTCTGTCTCCTTGTGAGAAGGGAACATGTGTCCTCATTTAGTTGTACTTCCCCAAGCCTAAATTCAGCGAACTGTATTCAAGAGACACTCAATAAATACCATTCCTAACATTACCGTTACTGGGAGAGCTCCAAAGGAGTGAAGAGGGCCACCACCCCCTTGGGATTAGCTGTTTGGCCTGGGGAAGACAGCCCGTGCCATCCCTTGGAGTCTGATGGGGCCACATATGGAGCTAAGATTACAACTTCATTTCTGCTCTTCGTTGGCAGCCTGTGGCTCCCCATTCCAGAAGCCAGAGAGATTCCTTTTGCTCCCTTGGGTTCCAGGGCTGGGAAAGGGGCTTCTTTCATGCCCAGCCTGACCAGGCAAGCTGGAGGGGATTTCAGAAGCACACTGAATGTCCGTCTGTCCTCTAGCCTGGCCAGAGAGTCTCCTGGGTGTGCTGGGAACTTCTCCCACCCACAGCTTGAAAGTGTCCCTGGGGATAAGCTGGGATCAATCATTTTGATTCAGTGCTTACTACGTGGAGAGCACTGGAGAGGCTTGGAGGGGCTTTGGAGCCCAGGTGAGGATTCTGGATTCCCAACAGGACTTTATCTACACCAGCCAGACTCTGAGACTGGACCTGGGCCATCTCTCTCTCTCTCTCCCACTAAGCCCTAGGGGCTTTTTGTGGTCCTTGCTGGAAGTAGGCATTGAGTGGCAAGGGGAAAGTGGGGGTAGAAAAGGGGGCTTCTGTCCTAGAAGGCTTTCCCTTCCAAGCTCTACCCCAAGTTCACCCCCAGGTTCATAATGGAAATCGGCATCCCTACTCTAAACAGCTTACATCTCTGTTAAAAGACTGAGTAAGGGGGTGCGGAATTCTGCTCTACCCCCATCCTTATCGAGTGCTATTCTCAACAGCAATGTCAGAGATGTAAAGTGGGACTCAGCCCTAAGTACACCTGCTTCCTGGACAGAGCAATAAGCTTTGAATCACGTATAAAAAGTGACATAAAAGCTCATCTTAACCTTTCTTGGGGGCTGACTGCTCTCTGATCAATTTTCCATCACATAAGCCTCCCAGTGGAATTATTCTCTGTAGTGTTCTTCACAAAATTGTAGCTGCAGACACATTCATCACACAAATACTGTACTAACACGTATCTCCATAATACTCTTTAAATTTGTAGTTGCTTGCTAATCAAAAGTTTCATTATACTTGCCTCCATAAACTTGACTGTACAGTTAAACAAGATCCTGTTGGCAAAATTCCCTCTCACCAACCCTTTGCTCCCTCTTGCCAGCACATGTGATCCTTTACCCCTATTCAAAGAGGGTGTGTGTCATAAAGGCGGCCCTAAAACAAGACCTTAATCAGAAAAAGGAAGTCCTGAGAACAAATATGCCCTATATTTCAAGTCAGGCTAAAATACCTAGCCATTGCCCTGTGAACGGCAGAGCAAACAGCATTTGCTACAGCTGAAGGAGTCTGGCTCTTCAATCTTGCCACGTAAAGGAAACAAACTAGAGAATTCCACTGCCTGCTAGGCCTTAGGGTGCCAGCACAGGAAAGGACCTTTGAAACGGTTGACTTAATTCATCTTACCAAACTCACTTCATAGGTAAATGATTCACATATTTAGTGAACTTTAATAATACCAACTCTTTTCAGACCGAGAAGTATTTAACCAGAAACTTCTTTTCCCGAGAATTTTAAACATTTCTCTTTGGACTTCAACAGCAAGGAGAGGCTATATCCTGCTTCTCCCCACAGATACCATGCAGTAGTCTTATCAAATCACTTCTCTGCGGGAGGGTAGCGAGTAGGGCCTCATACCAAGCTACGGAAATTACGAATGAAAGTTTTCCAAGTGAGGCAAATAGGAAATTTACATTCATAAAGAGAGAATGGAATGCTTCAGAGGCGTGAAGTGCACATTTCTGAGGGACATATTCTTTTTGAAGTAAATCAAGCAGAACAGAGGCATATAAGGAGCTGTAGTCAAACTGCAGCTAAAGTAGCTCCTGGGATTCTCCAATCTTAAGGTCGCAGAGGTAGGTCTTTGTCTTATTGTTATGGTGGAAATCCAGGAAATGACTATTTCAATAATCAGAGCCCCATAATGTCCATGCAGCTTTCTACACTAAGTTTAGGAATACTTTCCCTTGGCCTGGTGGCTATTAGGATTATTTATGCACATGTTCAATGAAAGAGGTATGCCACACGATTTTCGAGACTGCCAAATGGAAAATGGCCATGTTCTTGTGAGCCCTTAATCATTTTCTCTTTACTTAAACTCCGATCATTTTCCAAAGCGACCATCATATTTCAAAACCCCAAACAGGCTCATAATTTGTCTAACTGAAATTCTGAGTCATGTTCAGCTGAAATCAAAATAGAAGAGAAAAACACCACCCCAAGATACTAGTGCTTTGATTAGCAATGAGGGGATTTCCCAAATAGATACAATGTAACGTAGCATCCCAAAGAGAACTTGAATCGCTTCCAGCTAGTCTCACTACACAGCTGCACTTTCCGTTTTTCAAAGCAAGCAGAAAAGACCACCAATGTCAGATACTTGGAATTTATTATCCAGGCCATTTGCTTGAGCTGCAGTTTAGCATGTTATCCTGTAAAAATAGTATTTGGCAGAGGCAAGAACAAACAACTCTGCTTTCATGGAAAAAAAAATCATCACAATAAGAAAAAAGGAAACCAGAGCACTCCCAAGGGATATGTGAACGTCCTCATTGTAAAGAGACACTTGGAAACATAAGCCAAGGCAAACTACGGCTGCTCATTTCATTGGGTCTGTAGACAGATGGAATTAGCACTACCTAAGAAGCTGGGGGACGGCCTGGCTCAATCCAACAGCCCAGACTGTCGGCTCTCGTCTGCTGTCCCAGGCCCAACAATCTCTTCCTTGGCCTTCCTCTCTCCTTTCCAACCCCTGACAAACCTGGCCCCGCTTCCAAAGGGAGAGCCTGCTGCTTCTGGGCCGGCCTGTTACACCCATATCACATCCTATATCTTTCCCTGGGGACAGAGGTCAGCCCTCACATATGCTCTACTTGAAATTAAGAGGGCTTGCTCACCAGTGACTTGCAAATAAGGAAGGGGAAGGCTGGAGAGTCCATCTAACACTTGGACCAATCTGGTCTTAATTTACTCACAAGTGAGTCTATGCCTAAACCTGGAACCCTGGGAAGGGTGTGAGTTTCCAAGATCAAAATCCAGACCTGGGATCACATATTGATATTGAATAAAAGATGACAAAAAGTCTCCTCGTCTTCTCTACTCCCCCACCCTCTTCACACCTTTCCTTCTCCCTCCTACTCCCACTCTACAAATGAAGTTACAATGCAGGACAGAAAGAAAAGTAAAGTACCCTGTCCAGAAAGGCAGACATCAGAATCTCAGCTCCTCTTTAGGCTATTATTGCTCCCTCGGTGTTTCATTCCTATAAGGTTTCAGAAAGACCCCAAAGAGACTTCTCTTCTCCTTCTTCCCCATCCCCACTCTGCTCCCCGCCATCTTCCCCACAGTGATTCTTTTTAACCGGAAAGGAAAGGAGAGAGAAGAGTCTCTCCTCCTTGAAACAACAAACAATAGCTCGAAAGTGCCTGAAATAGTTGGAAAAGAAAGTGCCACCTGTAGGATGCAAATGAGAAAGGTAATCTTGACATGGAGTTGAGGTTATTCAAAAGAGGTGTCTAGGAATCAAGGCCCAGTCTCTTGACTCTCAACTCCCCTCCAAATGTTCATTACAGTCTTTATGTTAAAGACTATGGGTGGTGCTGAGTCCTTAAAAATAATCCTATCTGGTAAGACTCTTGACATTTTAGAGTCTCCAGTGATTCATAAGGCAGATGTTCATGGGAAAGAGAACATTTTCAGAAAATGAAAATTAAAAAAAAAATTCACCTGTTCATCTTTGCTGTATAAAGATTAATTTCACTAAGTCACCTTAACTAGCTTTTTGAGTACCCGATCAGATACAGTTTTTTGAAAAACTCTACAAATACGAACCCCTGGAGATCATATGGATTACTAGGATTTATTATAGAGCATGCCTAACATAATCCATCTTTCTGGCTGGTGGTGTCAAAAACAGGTTTTTGCTTGCAACCATCCAGAAAGTGAACCCCATATATTCTTCAGTGAATATTCTTCCTATACAATCTCTCTGAATGTATCTCCTAAGCAGCAGCTTTCAAGAGTTTATGAATATAATCCATTAGTTGTGGTCACAGCCCAGCAGCACACAAAAAGAAAAAACATATATATATATATATATATACATGGCATATATACATATATATATCAGGACAAAAGAGACATTCCTTCAACACATTTTCCCCCTACTTCCCCTCCCTAACACAAGCCCAAAGCTATAACTTGTACTGGCTTACCACGATAAGGCTGTCAAGTGATGTTCCCATCTCATTACTGAGCATTACAATTTTAACACCATGGATTTCACATTATGCTGAATTTTGAGAGTAGTAAAAATATTGACAGGCTGGGAAAGCATATTATTGATAAAAAATATTCAGTGACTCTTTCTCATTTTCATGAAAAGGTCCCTAAACTGTGGAGGAGGAGGAGAAGGAGCAAATATTCCTTAAAATCTGCATCTGGAGCTGAGGGCTTCAACAGGATGGTCCTTATATTTAAAGAAACAAAGTCTCCTACCTTGCTAATCTTCTTCCAGTCAAATGTTTGCCCTCCTGCTGTTACTGTTTACTGAGCATCTACTGGGCTTTTTTCACCTGCTATTAACAAGAATAGAACTCCATTCTTATGCCACTGCTTCTGAAATAAAGTCCTGATAATAAGGATGGGGGTTTGTGATGATAATGATGATATATACCTTGAATTTATACAGCACCTTTGAGGAGTCCAATTCATTCATTCAATAGTATTTATTGAGCGCTTACTATGTGCAGAGCACTGTACTAAGCGCTTGGAATGTACAATTCGGCAACAGATAGAGACAATCCCTGCCCATTGACGGGAATGCGTTGAGCTCATAAATTAATAAAATAAATAATTAACTAGATAAATGATGCAATTATCAACATAGATTACGACAATTTGACACACTAAAATGAGAGGCAGCCAAAAAGTGAATACTGTGTTCTTTGTTTGAGACTCTACGGGAATACTGCTTTTTGAAAAGTCACAAATTTTCCACATACTAGTTTTTTGGGTGTTTTTTTTTTTTAAAGCAATCTAATATCTGTCCTGGAAGTATTTATAAATATTTCTCAAAATCCATGTATACATGCAAATGGACAGTCTATTTGTGTAATATTACAACACTTAAAATGTAGGTGAAAAAGAGGCAAATCTGCCAAAATCTAACAGGAGTGATCATCTGAACTTTGTGGATAAAATTGTAAAGGGAATGCCAGCATTGATAACCACAGGATTGTCAATTATGGGGTGAGAATTTGTTATTCAAGTGAAAAGTATCACAGCATGCTTTTAGAATTTCACTCATGCGGCATATCAACCAATTACCACTCTTAATAAAAGAATGATTTGTTTGGCATATCAACCAATTACCACTCTTAATAATAGAATGATTTGTTTGAAGTTATTTTGAATCATTAATTAATTTGAATCATTAATTAAGAAAGTCCAGAAAAGACTCCCCCCCCCCTTTAACATTCCAGATGAGGTAACTGAGGCACAGAGAAGTTAAGTGACTTGCCCAAGATCACACAGCAGGCAAGTGGTAGAGCCAGGATTAGAACCCAGATCCTCTGACTCTCAGGCCTGGTGCTTTTTCCACTGGGCCCCACTGCTTTTCACATGCGTTCTGTTCATGAATGGTCTTTCTTCAGGCAGAATGCAAAACTACTTTTAAGTCAAGCGCTGGCCTTCCAGGTTACACAAGAAAGGTGGTGACCACTCTTTAAAAAAAAAAATGGTGAAATTCTTAACAACTGCTCTGGGAGCTAGGTTTTTTACCTAGTTTTGAATGAGATGAAAAGAAGACTTGGGAAGGCTATGGTTGTCAGATTTCAGTTTTCAGAAAAGGGAACATCAGCCACAATCCTGCAGAAGAGACAGGACCTGTGTTGTCATCATGTTTTCTGCCCCCTCCCCCGGAATATGGGACAATTATGCATACCGTATACCAACTCTTTCCTGGAAAATGGGACAAGACAATGAGATGAGGGGCAATTCCGTGATAAGGGGATAACTGGAAATTCTATGTCAGGGTCCCACAGAACCACCAGAAACATGGCTACTCCATTCATCCAGGACCCCTGACTCCAGGGTGTGCTTTCTTTTTCATAGGTTATTGTCACTCATTAAGCAGCTTTCTGAACCATAGCTCTCTCTCCACCGATGCCTATGTTGTCTTAGCTTCAGTAGGCGTGATGGAAACTCTAGCCCCCCTTGTTTGTATACAGTGGTTATACAGGTAGAAAGGAATGATTTCTCAGAAAGACCTAGGATCCACCCAAACGCTTCCCTTCGATGAAAGGAAGCACTTGTCTTACGCTGTCGAGTCGTCTCCAACCCATAGTGACTCAATGGACACATCTCTCCGTCTGTAATCATTCTGGTAGTGTATCCATTGAGTTTTCTTGGTAAAAAACACGGAAGTGGTTTACCGCTGCATTCTTCTGCGCAGTAAACTTGAGTCTCCGCCCTCAACTCTCTCCCATGACGCTGCTGCCCAGCACAGGTGAGTTTTGACCCGAAGCAGATGGCCTTCCACTCGCTAGACACTGTCCAATCTAGGAATGGAATGGGTATGTCTCTGCTCGCCAAGACTGGTAGAGTACCGGAAACAGGTGGGGGCAAGAACACTATTACTCTAGAGAAAAAAGAATAATACCCTACTGTTGGGATTTGGGGAGGAAAGGTGCTAGGGGAAAAAAAAAATGCAGTAATTGAAAGATCGGCCTCATTTACCTACTCTAGAAGAGATCAGAGAAGACAGTACCAAAGGCTGACTTGGAAAACTGCCAAGATCTGCTGGTGATGTCTAATTTGCATAACAATTTGCATAAATTTGAATTTATAGCTAGACCCCAGCAGCTAAGGGAAGTCATTTTCTTTCCATAAACAAAGTGGCCACAACTCTAAATCAAAGCAGGGAAGCTAGAGTAAGCAGGACAGCCCAGCTGCGGCTTGTGCACATTTTCAACCAGCACTGCAATAATACCGCGACGTTTCTCCTTGGCTGTTGGTGGCCTACTACTAGGTTTCAAATTTTCCAACACGCCACCCACCATCAATAGAGGCCTCACTGGGTGTAAGGAGGAAGAACCCAGAAGACCTGGGTTCTACTTTGGCAGCTCAATTTTCTTTGGGTTTCTGCACTTGTCCGTGGAAAATGGGAACGGCGCTCTCTGCCAGCTTGGTTCCCTTTTAAGGGAGGTGAAAGGAGATTTAAAAAGCCTTTGGGTTCCTGGATCAAAGACATTAGTAAGCAGCCAGTGCTACCATTATTATTATAATGATCATAATAAGAAGCTTCATAAACTCCACGCATTGAATGTTGCAGAGTCCCAGGGCTGATAAACTAAATCCTTCAGGATTTCAAAATACCATGACCTAGGAGGTAACTCCAGAGAAAGATCTTCAGATTTACAAAGGGCAACTCTGCACACCTCTTTTCTCACATCTTCACAGAGCTAGCCTAAAGAGATCCAAGCTCAGAGTATACTCCACATTGAACCCACCCTTTCTAGCTCTCCAGCTTCTTGGGCTTACAATCTTTCATTTTTCTCTCCCCTCACCTCCCCCACTCAGGATCGCACCCGGAGAGCTTTCAGTAGTCTACCAGCCTCAGCTACAGGAGGGAGAGTCAAGCAGAGGCATACCCACTCCATTCCTAGCTTGGGCAGTGGCTAGCAAGTGGAAGGCAACCTGCTACAAGTCAAAACTCACCTGTGCTGGGCAGCAGCAGAAAGGTAGAGAGTCAAGGGCGGAGACTCAAGTTTACTGCACGGAAGAAAGCAGTGGTAAGCCACTTCTATATTTTTGCCAAGAAAACTCTACGGATACAGTACCAGAACGATTGCAGATGGACGTGGGGCGTTCTGGGAGAGACGTTTCCACGGAGTCGTTATGGGTCGGAGACAACTCGACAGCCTAAGACCAGACCCCTCACCTCCACTACAAGCCATTATTATCATCACATAAGAGTTACCTCATCATAAAGTACGCAGTTCTGTGTTAGACACTACACAAACCCTGAAGGACAGACAAATCATCTTAAAATCAGGCAGACATTCATAAAGACCGCACAAACCCAGACAACAGAGGACATTGTGGTAACTGTTTCCTCCTCAAGAAATTTATCCTTCCCTCTCTACTTCTCCTACTGAACATGCTGACCATGCTTTAATCTTTTCATCTCAATGCTGAGCTGCTTTTTTCTGGCTTCCTTACCTCTCATGCATTTAAAAGGTCACCAGAACATAGACCACACCATCTTCCTCACAATCCCCTCACTAGTTCTCCCAAACGCCTGGCCCAACTTTACATTTCAGATTACTGTCAAGGTTCACCATCACTCTGCACCTGCCTTCATTTCTTTTTCCTTGTCTCAATCAGTCGTATATACTGAACACTTACTGTGTGCAGAGGACTGTATTAAGCGCTTGGGAGAATATAACAATAAACAGACACGGTCCCTGCCCATAACGAGCTTACAGTCTAGAGGCGGGGGGGACAGTATCCACTCCAGTTAAGTACAGTTTCCCTCCTCCCCTTTAAATCCATTTTTCTCCTCCACTGTTAGCTCTTCAGTCAGTGGCACTGATTGAGCACTTACAGTGTGCAGGGTATATTACTTAGGTATTTAGAGTAATTGCTAATAATTACGGACCTTGTTAAGTGCTTACTCCGTGCCAGGCACTGTGCTAAGCGCTGGGGTCGATACAAGATAATCAAGGTGGACACAGTCCCTGTCCCACATGAGGTGCTCTGCACATAGTAAGCGCTCAATAAATACTATTGAATGAATGAATGAATGAATGAGGTTCACAGGGAGCAGGATTTAATGCCCATTTTACAGATGGGGAAACTGAGGCACAGAGCAGTGAAGTGACTTGCTCAAGGTCCCACAGGAGAGACGTGGTGGAGCCGAGATTAGAACTCGGGTCCCCGACTCCCAAGCCCCTGCTCTTTCCACTAGGCCACACTGCTCCTCAGAGTACCCAAAAGTAGGTAGGCTTTCCCGTATGCCTTCAGCGAGCTCCCATTTCCCCACCTTACCAGCCTTCTCAAATCCCTCTGCATTAACAGTCCTCTCCTTGGCACTTTCCTAGGCTGGCTATGGGGATACCTAGGCATGGCCAAGATGAACTCTGTCACTCTTGGGGTTGTTCATCCTCTCCCCGGGTTTGTGGATTGTCTACTTTATCTCTCCAATTGTGAGCTCCCTGGGTCTACATCCTGACTTGGGTCTAGCGCACGGTTGGCATTCAATAAATGTTAAATGATAAACTGCTTTATACTGCCATAAATCAGCTCTTACCTGTAGCTCTATGAATCAGCTACAAAACCAAGCTTTTATTAATACGCAAACTGAAACGGCTATCCAAATGCAAAGTCATAAACTATCTACCACAGGAAATACTTCTGTCATAAAAGCAAGGCAAAAGTATCCTTAATTTAATCCCATCCGCTATCGATCTGGAGACGTTTCGGAGAGGAAACTTTGTCTCCTGCTAATACCTGTATAAATCAAGCGTGTGGAGGCTTATTCGCGGCTCCTCATTGATAATGCTAGAGTACTGCATTCAAACTATCCATGAACCACCATTGAAGTTAATTTCCTTCCTGCATTTAAAAACTGTACTGCTGAGAAAGGGGACATTTTAGATCTGTAAAATGGAAAGGAGATTTTTGCTTTCCTGGTCTCCTATTTCCAGTAGGCGGAGTCTAATCTCTAAAGGGACGGTTTGCCTTGCCCTGGATTTAAGAGAAGGAAATGAAAACACCATTAATTTACCCTCCCTCTACACACTCATTACTAATTTAGGGCAAGGAAGCAAAAGCAGGACCAGCCTCCTAGGGAGAAGCCCAAAATACAATTTAACAAACGGAAGTTCCCTTCACAGAGGATGATGCCACAGCCTGATCTTTAACCTTTTCAGTCTAGAATTTAACCATCCCTCTTTGTCCTCTTAAGTCTCCCTTCCTCTTTCCAACTGCCTGCTGGTAACAGCATACCCCTGAAACTATTACACCTTTCAAAGGAAATTAAAAAAAAACACCCACCACCAATCTGAAAGCAGCTATCCTACAGCCAGCCCTGTCCTCAGCCTTACCCTACTGCTCTCTGTAGAGTGGTTTTTAAGATTTAAGGGACAGGCCTCCTTACTGTGGCTATGTGCAGGTCATCTAACTCCAGCTGGTTACCCACCTATAAAATGGGGTGGCCAAGGAGGTCCAATTAGGATTAGGGACCTCAGCAATTTAAAGAAACAAGATAGGTCTAGCTCTGTCCTCCTGGTGAGCGGATGGGGGGAATTAAATGTGTTGCAAGATAACTCTCCTGCTCTGCCTGAAAATGGATACGCAATGGTTAAATAGGACTGATTTTTTTTGGTAAAAAAATAAAATAACCAGCTAACGTGAATGCTTCAGCTTTTCCAAGCGGCCGCAAGACCATCTCTAATGTTCAGTCTCTCTATGAAAATGCCCCAGTGTGCACCCCACCAGCAATGACTTCATTCTTTTTCCATGCTGTGCAGTCAACATTTTTTGCACAAGTGACAAACTGCCTTCCCCCCAAATCCCGAGGGACCTGCATATTCCTCCAAAACCACTGGCAGAGAAACATACTTGCTCTTAAGAGATCTTTCACATGAGTCCTTTATCCCAAGCTTCTATAAAAACCTCCAGAAGGTGTTGGAGTGAGAAACGGTAAACAAAATCCTAACAACCAAGGGATTAAAACCTTACTATGGGAGATTTCACAGCATGGACTTTTACTTGAATGTACCATTCATGCTGCATTTAACTGCCACATTCCTTAGAATTCACCCTTTGATCCGTAAGAAACAATTTTGCAAAGCAGTAATATATTACCAATTTTCTTAGGCCCCAACAAACTGTACTCTGTCTTGTTGCAACAAGGTAGTGAAAACGGTTCGATTCATCTTGGAAACTAAGTCAAGCTCTTCCAGAGTGTATTATTTTCTTACATTTGGAAAGATGTTAGGTAGAGCCAGGGGAGAAACCAAGAAATCTGGAGTCTGGCCTCGAAAAAACCAACGCCTATTAAATACATAAAAAATGGACATTAAATACTGATGCCGTTCCTCTAATAACAACTTAAATTTAAATAGAAGTCACCACCTATGACATTAGCTTTGGTTTTAAAGAGAAAACTGGATTCGGATTTGTCAACTATGAATGCCAAGTGAACCCAACAGGTTAGACTAGTTTCACCATTGATTAACAAGCTTGGGTAATAATGGGGCTCACCCAACTCCATTAAAAATATTAACCTCATTTTCTGCATTACAGTGTCATAAAGTTAATGTTCATCAGGCTGTCTCAAGGCTGGGTCTTTTGACCTGTTGCTGGAGGACGCTGTTCCCCCTAGCAAAGAGCTTGGGAAACCACACATGTCTTGACATTATCCCCTCTGGAAACCGTAAACCCGCTGTGGGCAGGGATTGTCTCTATTGCTGGACTGTACTTTCCAAGCGCTCAGTACAGTCTTCTGCACATAGTAAGCGCTCAATAAATACAACCGAATAAATGAATGAATGAAATACTGCCCTGAGGTTGAGAAAAAAGTGAAGAGTGGGGATGGGTGGCAGGAAGGACTCTTTTATCCTTGTTAGATTGTTTTTTTTCCCCTCCTTAGTTCAAGAACCATCCACTCCTGGAGACTTCACAGCCCACGTGATTTCACTTCATGGTACACCAGAAAATTTCACACTGGAGAGTGGCAGAGGGTAATAATAATAATAGCGGTATTTTACTATGTGCAAAGCACTGTTCTAAGCGCTGGGGGGATACAAGGTGATCAGGTTGTCCCAGGTGGGGCTCATAGTTTTAATCCCCATTTTACAGATGAGGGAATTGAGGTCCAGTGAAGTGACTTGCCCAAAGTCACACAGCTGGCAAGCAGCAGAGCTGGGATTAGAACCCGTGACCTCTGACTCCCAAGCCCGGGCTCTTTCCACTGAACCACGCTGCTTCTCTACTGATAATCGAGCATTCTACTTGCAAGCAACATCAATGAAGGGGAAAAAAAGAAGGTGGAAGAACCAAGTTTATCTCATAGAGAACAAAAGTCCAGAAGAACATCACAGCAGGGGTGCCAATTTTTCATTTTGGGTGGTGGGGGAGGTTAAAAGGGAAAGAGAAGAGGAGGCTGGGTGGAGGAGGAGGAAAAGGAGGATGGGGCGGGGAGGAAGGGGGAAAATTAGAGCGGGGGGAGGAAAGGGAAAGGAAGGGAAGGGGGTGCCCATCCTCTGCTGCCAAATCATCTCTTTTTCTTCCTCCTCTGGAGCTGCCATCACCAGTTAGGCAGCAGTGGCCCAGGCAACGGCCCAGAATGGCCCAGCTAAGAGCTGCTGTTAATAATGTTGGTATTTGTTAAGCGCTTACTATGTGCAGAGCACTGTTCTAAGCGCTGGGCTAGATACAGGGTAATTAGGTTGTCCCACGTGAGGCTCACAGTCTTAATCCCCATTTTACAGATGAGGGAACTGAGGCACAGAGAAGTGAAGTGACTTGCCCACAGTCACACAGCTGACAAGGTGGCCAGTGGTGGCCAACAGCTCCAGACTAGGGAAGTGGAAGGGTGGCGGGGTTCAGGCCAAAGCAGCCCCCAGGCTCTCTGGGGAGAGTGAGGTGGATATGTGGCTCTTCCTCACTAGACTCTGGGGCCAGAACCAGAGAACCCTCTGCGCTGACTGAAAGTGCTGAGTTGACAATTTGGTTCAATTTCCAGCTCCTTTCCAGCTCCAATGGGCAAACCAAGCCCTCCCTACCCAAAAGGCTGAGGGAGCCAAGCTAAACGGCATCTCCCTTCGGTGCCAATACCATGGAGACCTCCCCCTACCCACATCACGGCAAAACAAAAAGGAGGCTTGTTTTGGGACTTTTCCATCTATTGGGATCTGCACAGAATATTTTCTCCTGTTTGCTTTCTTTGAGGGGAGGGAAGAGAAGGATAAAGGGAACGGAAGACAAGGCCAACATAACTTGCCAAAACCACAGATATGTTGGGACCTTCTGCATCCTCTTCCGACTTTACACCTTTGCAATCCTTATGGGTGGGGTGAGGAGGAAAGTGGGAAGGGCCAGAGAAGCAGCATTACTTGTGTAAAGGACTCAATTAAGTCCCCTCCCCTGGCTGCTATAGATACCCACTCTTTGGGCGTGGTGGAGGCAATTGAGCTCTTCAAAATGGACTCCCAAGCTTTGCTCACCCCAGGTCTCTGACAAGACATGAGAACTTCCCATCAGGGCTGAAAAAGACCCAGTGTGGAGGCTTTCTGGCCTATCAGCTCTTGGAAGCCTGAAGCAGCAAGGTTTAGTGGATAGAGCATGGGCCTAGGAGTCAGAAGGATCTGGGTTCTAATCCCGGATCCGCCATTTATCTGCTGTGTGACCTTGGGCAAGTCACTTCACTTCTCTGGGCCTCAGTTACCGCATCAGTAAAATGGGGATGAAGATCATGAGCCCAAGGTGGGTCAGGGACTGCGTTCAACCTGATTTAACTTGTATCTACTCCAGTGCTTAAAACAGTGCTTGGCGCTTAGTAAGCACTTAACAAGCACCATAATAATAATAATAATAGTAATGGTATTTGTTAAGCGCTTACTATGTTCTAAGCGCTGGGGTAGATACAAGGTAATCAGGTTGTCCCACGTGGGGCTCACAGTCTTAATCCCCATTTTACAGATGAGGTAATTTAGGCACAGAGAAGTCAAGTGGCTTGCCCAAGGTCACCCAGCAGACAAGTGGCCAAGCCGGGATTAGAATCCACGTCCTCTGACTCCCAAGCCCGGGCTCTTTCCACTAAGCCGTACTGCTTCTCTACAATAATAATAATAATTATTATTATTGTTATTATTTTGAATTTCAGTACTCATCCTCCCTAAAGTCCCAGTCCCCTTTTCACTTCCAAGCTCAAAATGAAAAGTTGGTACCATCACTGGCTGCAATGGATTAATAAAACATGGGAAAAGAGAGAGAGAGAGAGAGAGAGAGAGAGAGAGAGAGCGTGGGGGGGGGTGGGTGGGGAGGAGAGAGGAAATGTCACAAATGCCAAAATTCAAGCCCCAAGAGGTTCTATGTCCTCCTATAGGCCTTCTCTCATTCCAATTTATTTCTTTTAAACCCACATCACAGGCCAGATCTGCTCTATCAACTGAGCAGAGGTAGGAGGGAAGAAGGGGTAATAAAACCTGAGCAGCAAAACTTTTATCTACTCAAAAGGGTACTTGGTAGAATTTTACTCAACCCATCAAAAGCACTAATCTCTGTTTTAAGAACAAGCAGGGGAGATTTTAGCCTAAAGGGTAATTTTTAACAGTTTATTAGCATTTGAGAAAAAAGGGGCTTATAATAAACATTTCCTAGGCCATAACTACAGCATTGCTATTCCAGCCCTGTAATAAACTCACAGGAAACTCTTGCCCAATTAAACCATTGAGTACCTGCCAAAATGTGAATGTTTTATGAATACTCTGCCCAAGCAGCCCCATAGTAGACATAATCCCTAAAACTGTCATGGGGATGTTGAAATAGTCTGGCAGAGATGAACAATGGGCTTGGATGACCTAAGTGTCTAGAAAGTGAACATGTTCAAAGTGGACATGGACAAACTAAATAAGCCCTGTGGTTTCAATCTTTCCAGCAGGTCCCAGAGTGTGTATGGGAAACTGCCTGCTCAGATTACAGGCTCCTGTGTTGAGGCAGAATCATGGGGGCATGGTCTCATCACTCCTCTTATTCAATTTGCATGTGTGAGGTCACCTGGATCATGAGATTTTATGGGACTTTATTTCTTTGCAATCTCCATTTCACCTGACCCCTGGTTCGCCGGCTCTACTGATGCCCGAGCAAATTGAAAGGATAAAAGTGAAGGAACCCTGCCTCCATCCTGATTGAGAGGTGGTGCTGATATGGCAAGGGCCAAGTGGGAGAACGGATGATCTGTCATACGTTGCTGTCCCGTTCACCCGAGAGCACTTCTTGGGTCTACAGTTCCCTAGATCGCAGCTAACACGGATGGGCCACGGTACCCGCCACAGAGGTGAAATTGTAGATCTGGAAGGACCATAGTAGGTTAGTGGATCCAGTCCCCAAGCAAGTGAACGATTCAAGCACCCACCCTATTCTTTCCTTAATATACAGATAGAGCTCAGGCACGAAAATTGCACGGCTTCCTTTGGAAACGCTTACCAATGTGTTCTTTCCCTGACTGCCAATCAGGAGGGTGGCAACCTTGCTCCTTAAGGGCAGACGTTGCCCCTTGTTTTTATGACCCCTAGCTTGGGATTGTGCCAAATAATAATAAAATTATTAACTATTACTACTACTAATAATGATAATGATGATGGGATTTGCTAAGCTTTTACTATGTGCCGAGCACCGTTCTAAGCGCTGGGGTAGATATAAGGTAAACAGATTGTCCCACGTGGGGCTCACGATCTTAATCCCCACTTTACAGATGAGGTAACTGCAGCACAGAGAAGTTAAGTGACTCACCCAAAGTCACACAGCTGATAAGTGGCGGATCCGGGATCAGAACCCACGACCTCTGATTCCCAAGCCTGTGCTCTTGCCACTAAGCCATGCTGTTTCTCTACAAGACTACCCCAGAAGACCATTCAAAACCTACAGCTAATACCTTAAGAGTCATGGCACTAAGTTTAGATTTTTAATAAGTTAAAAAGAGTCACACTTCTGTTCTTGACTTGGGATTGGCTGATTGCTTGTTTCTGGCCGTCATCTCAAGGGAATAATTTTAATCTATAAATAGCTGCCTCAGTTATAAATGCCTCGGTTATTGCAGAGGTGGGTTCTACCTTTCATTGTATCCTATCTAAACACACAGATATAGTTTTTTATGGTATTTGTTAAGCACTTACTATGCAGATACCATGGTAAGCACTGGGGTAGAAACAAGCTAATCAAGATGGACACAGTCCCCGTCCCACATGAGGCTCATAGTCTTAATCCCCATTTTATAGAGGAGGTAACTGAGGCACAGAGAAGTGAAGTGACTTGCCCAAGGTCACCAGAAAGAGTTGGAGCTGGAATCAGACCCCAGATCCTTCTGACTCCTAGGCCCGTGCTCTATCCACTGGGCCATGCTGCTTCCACTTGTCTTTGTGGTCAAAGAAAACACAACTGTATCCTACAGCTGGGCTGTCAGTTGTCAATTGTTGAGTCTGAACTCTGCACCAGCTAGGTGTAACACTGTCCACTATAGAGCCCTGCACAGGTTCAGGACCAGTAGGGAGCCAGAATTCATCACTTGGTGTGAGGCTCAAAGATTTGGTTAACTTACTAATGAACTTAACTCTCTCCCTTTCCAAATAACAGCCAGGAACTGGGCCCAGTGAGCTTTTAAAAAATGAATATCATTTCCTGAGGGCCTGTACCATTCCTCCCCAACTGCCCGCCATTTGACAGTTTTGATGATTAAGCCGAGGATAAGTGTCTTCCAATGAGAAGGAAGGTCAGCAGCTTCTGGGAATCGGTATGCTTCCGCCCAACTGGGTCACTTTTTACCCACTCTCAACAAGTGACCACAAGGCTGGCAGGGTCTATCTTTTCACCGAGAGACAATACACAACGGAAAGTTATGGGGGGAAAAGAATTGAGGCGACTAGCATCCCTGGGATTTATTTGGGGGGGGGAGGGGGAAAACAATGCAAAGCCAGAAGTCCCTTCAGCATTGTTCCCATCCCTCAGATATTTTTGCAATGGGGAGTTATCTATCAACGGTTGGTTTTTGATTAAAAAACCAAAACCTTTATAGACTGTGAACTCCTAGGAAGCAGAAGCTGTACTCTTTTTTTTTTTGTCATTCCCCTAGTACTTTGCTACAAAGTACTAGGGAAATAGAGAAGCAGGGTGGCTCAGTGGAAAGAGCATGGGCTTGGGAGTCAGAGGTCATGAGTTCGAATCCCGGCTCTGCCACTTGTCAGCTGTGTGACTGTGGGCAAGTCACTTCACTTCTCTGTGCCTCAGTGACCTCATCTGTAAAATGGGGATTAACCGTGAGCCACACGTGGGACAACCTGATTACCCTGTATCTACCCCAGCGCTTAGAACAGTGCTCGGCACACAGTAAGAGCTTAACAAATACCAACATTATCACTATTATTATTACAAAGACAAAAATGGTTATTGAGCAGACACTAGTGAAGTACCTGCCACTACAAATGGGTCTTTCAACTTATTATCCTATGCAAGATGGGCCTTCCCAAGCACTCGATGGCATATCCTTCTCTATCCACTTGTATGTCTTCCCCCCTCCCCTCTTTACATAACAGCTCACACATTGTGAATAATTCCAACCCCATGGGGGGTCTGGAGTAAATAACAAAGCATGCCACAGGTTGAAAAAATAATGCCGATTTTATTACAAGGCATAGGTTTACTCTACCAGACCTTGCAGGTTACTGGCATCAGCCAGAGAAGGCCTAGATTGCATCCTGATCGCCTACTGCCAGCCCTTTTTGGGAGGGGCATAGTCCCTTCCTCCACGCCAGCATACCGTCCCATAGCACAAGTTGGGTCTTTGCTTCTACTCTGCCACTTTCCTGGCTTCCGAAAGGAAGGAGACTGACCCAGGACACAGGCGGAGCCTCGGTGCCTACGGGCTGCTATATACCGGTTAGCCTTGCTGCTATTCTTGTGGAAAGAGCATTGGAGACCTGAATTACAATCCTGGTTCTGCCTGCTAGAGCTGTGCCATCAGTGGTGAAGGCTTCAGCCCAATGAATCACCTAAGGTGTTATGCGAGGAGGGCAGGTCCGGCAGGATTGCTGAAAAACGGCTGGCCGACGTGGACGGCGAAGACTGCAGTTCCTACAGTGACAAATCAGCTCCTGGACACCGGCACTCAGACGCGGCATCGGCATGATGCTCCAGTCACTTTGGCCATAAACGGGTCCTGCCTCTGTGCCCATTTCGTGCTGCACTACACCACCACCCGCCTACTCACTCCTTGCACTCCATGACCCAGG
This sequence comes from Ornithorhynchus anatinus, assembly GCF_004115215.2. Classification (NCBI taxonomy): domain Eukaryota; kingdom Metazoa; phylum Chordata; class Mammalia; order Monotremata; family Ornithorhynchidae; genus Ornithorhynchus; species Ornithorhynchus anatinus. The sequence continues at coordinate 12,558,240 of NC_041753.1, read as the reverse complement.
AGGAACACATTGGCCAGGAAGAGAGTAAGTGGTGCTGTTCAAACCACTAGCTCTACAATCAAGTCTTCCGGGCAGGCTCTCGGCTCTTTGGCTCATTCATATGCACTGAATGAACACTTACTGTGTGCAGAGCACTGTACTAAATGCTTGGGAGAGTACAATATAACAAACAGGCACATTCCCTGCCCGCAGTGAGCTTACAGTCTAGAGGAAGTCTCAGGACTGCGGGTCATCCATTGTTCCTGATGGGAGAGTCCATTATAATTTATTGGCTATATAGGACCTGCTGTCTCCAACATCTACCATGGATCAGTATGTAGTAATAATGCCAACATCACTATTATTATTATCATCATTACGTAGAGCGTTGCATATAGTGTCTGCTATGCCTACTCTATGTTGTTTCCACCAGGACAATTGGAATTCCTGCTACTAACAGTGTTCTAATAATAATAATCACGCTATTTGTTAAGCGCTTACTATGTGCCAAGCACCGTTCTAAGCACCAGGGTAGATACAAGGTAATCAGTCTGTCCCATGTGGGGCTCACAGTCTTAATCCCCATTTTACAGATGAGGTAACGGAGGCACAGAGAGGCTGACTGACTTGCCCAAAGTCACTCAGCTAAATGGCGGAGCTGGGATTAGAACCCAAGGCCTCTGACTCCCAAGCCCATGCTCTTGCCACTAAGCCACGCTGCTTCTCTAATAATAACGATGGTATTCGTTAAACACTTACTACGTGCCAGGCACTGTACTAAGCATTGGGGTGGACACAAGCAAATCGAGTTGGACACAGTCCCTGTACCATGTGGGGCTCACAGTCTCAAACCCCATTTTACAGGTGAGGTCAGTGAGGCCCAGAGAAGTAAAGTGATTTACCCAAGGTCACACAGCAGACAGGTGGTGGAACCGGGATTAGAACCCCCGACCTTCTGACTCCCATTCATTCAATAGTATTTCTTGAGCACTTACTATGTGTAGAGCACTGTACTAAGCGCATGGAATGTACAATTCAGCAACAGATAGAGACAATCCCTGCCCAATGACAGGCTCCCAGGCCTGTGCTCTATCCACTACGCCAGGATGCTTCTAACAATACCACACGCACCCAACTGACGATATATCGTACACTCCTGATCCAAAACATCTCATCCAATTTTCTAGTTACTTGCTCCTATTTCCCATGGGGGCCATCGTTCTTCGTGCAGGCTGGCTAGTGGAAAGAGGCCTCCAGTGGCATGAACATCTCTAGCACAACCACCCCAGTGTGTTCCCAAAGAATGCCCCCAAACCAAACGGCCACACATTTCCTCAAGGAGAGGACAACTCTTTCTTCCTCCACCAAACCTAGTGGCAACAACCCGTGGGTCACGTTTATGACAGTGCAAGGTAGTGTTCTGGAAGTGTTCCCTAATTTTTCCATTGGGTTATATCCAAATTGCGTAATGAAATGCATGTTATAGGAGAACTGACTGCATGCTCTCTGGTTAAGTGACAACAATCAAGTCAAGGGCCCAGGTATGATTTAGGGCAGAAAAATCACCTTTGGTGTGTAATATAAATAGGTGGTGAGTTGCACTTGGATCTGTTTACTTGGTATTCACTCCACCCTGAGTCCCACACCATTTATGCATATATCCATAACTTATATTAATGTCTTTCTCCCTGTCTAGACCGGCAGGGAATGTGTCTACCAACTCTTTTGTTTGACACTATCCCAAACACTTAGTACAGTGCTCTGCACACAGTAAGTGCTCAAACTGACTCTTTTTCTTCATCTCCTACTACTAATTTGGGCGGTCATCCATTTTCAAGACATGGCGATATTATGTTGAATTTCTGACTGTATCCTCAGCCAAAGGTTAAAGCCACCTCTCTAAACTGGCAATGGTTTAAACAGGCACTTGAAAAAAAACCAACTTTCCTAGAAGCAGAGGCATTTCTGGCACCAGCGATATTACCTTCCTCTTCCCCGCTAATCCTTCCCTCCCTATCTCTCCAACTCTGTGGTGCTCTAAGCACGGGTAACACGACAGCATTGGGACTTTTAATAGCATAATAATGAATACAAATAACTAGGCCAAAGAGAGTAAAGGTACTAATTTGGAAAAGCAAGCACTATTTTAAAGTTTGAATCACTTTAAAAAAGCAGAGTTCTGAAAGACCAGAGTTCTGCCTCCCCTACTAAATTGTAAATTCCTTGGGGACCAGGATCGTGCATTTTAATTTCTATTGTACTCTCCCAAGTGCTTAGTACAGCTCTCTGAACACAATAGGTGCTCAATAAATGCTACCGGTTGATTTGACCAATATTTCATAATTGCTGATGCAAATCAGCAAATATTTTTTGAGCAATCTCTGAGTACCTACAACTACAAATTCCTCAGAGCTTATGGATAATAATAATAATAATAGTAGTAGTAGTATTTAAGCATTCTGTGCCAGGCACTTTACTAAATGCTGGAGTAGATTCAAGCTAATCAGGTTGGACACAGTTCCTGTCCCACCTGGGGCTGACAGTCTAAGTAGGAGGGAGAACAGGTATTTAATCCCCATTTTACAAATCAGGTAACTGAGGCCCAGAAAAGGTAAGTGATTTGCCCAAGGTCATACAGCAAGCAATCTTAGAGCTGGCAATTAGGACCCAAGCCCTCCGACTCCCAGGCCTGTGCTCCTTCTACTAGGCCATGCTGCTTCTCTTAGAGAAAAATGGAGTTCATGTGAGGTTTGGAAGAATAACAACCACCTGCCAAATATGGGAGTTTCAATATGTGTTGCTCTGTGTGCAGAATCACTACTGTTTGCGTATTCCCTCACATTTAGGAAAAAAGCTACCCTGGGCAGTATGTGAGATGCTGTACGGCTACTTTTAATTCTCCAACTTAATACCGTGCCAGGAGAGATTTTTGAACCAATCAGCCTCCCTAAATTTTTACCACTTTGCAAAATTTTCCCAGTTTTTTCCACACTTCCCAGGATTGTAGAAAGATGAGGTATCCAAAGACCCTAAGCATTAGTAGGATGACAACTAGTGCTGTGGCGGGAATGGGGGGGGGGGGCGGGGGGAGGGGCGGCGCATTGTACAGTTTCTAATGCAATTCCTACTTTTCTGGAGCCTGGTTCTTTAAAGTCTTGCCTAGTTTTGTTTCTTCCATGTTCTGGGATAGTACGCCCATTCCAATCTTATGTGGGAGATGGAGTAGAGGGGGGAGCCCTCAAAAGAAGTGGGAGCGTTCCACTCTAAGGTAAAGGGTATGCATTATCTTGGCTGCAAAGTGGTTACTTTCCCTTTGACCCCTTACTCATCTTCATCATCATCAAAGGTATTTATTGAGCACTTACTGTGTGCACAGCATTGGGAGAGTACAATACAACAGAGTTAGATATGTTCCCTGCCCACAGTGAGAAGCAATGTGGCCTAGTGGATAGAGCACGGGCTTGGGAGTCAAAGGACTTGGATTTTAATCTCTGCTCCGCCACCTGTCTGCTGTGTGACTTTGGGCAACTCACTTAACTACTCTGTGCCTCAGTTACCTCACCTGTAAAATGAGAATAAGACCACGAGCACCATGTGGGACATGGACTGTGTCCAACCTGATTAGCTTAGCTTGTTTCTATCCCAGCATTTAGTACAATGCCTAGCATATAGCAAGCACTTAACAGATACCATTTAATAAAAAAACACAAAAATTAGCTTACAGTCTTACAGTCTAGAGGATGAGCTTACAGTTTAGAGAGACGGTCATATGGTCAGAAGCTCCTATCAAACTCTGCTTCTGGAATTACATATCTGTCCAAAGGGCTTAGCACAATAGAAGCAGCGTACTGCCTGCTTAGGGAAGCGGTGTGGCCTAGTGGAAAAAGCACGGACCGGGGAGTCAGAGGACTTGGGTTCTAATTACAGCTCTGCCACCTGCTTGTTGTGTGACCTGGGGCAAGTCACTTAACTTCTCTATGCCTCAGTTTCCTCAGTTGTAAAGTGGGGATTCAGTACCTGTGCCCCCTTCTACTTAAGACTGTGAGCCCCATGTGCAAAAGGGACTCTGTCCAACCTGATTATCCTGTATCTTACCCCAGCACTTAGAACAGCGCTCATTGTAAGTGCTCAGTACCATTATGAATAAAAATGAAATAGATTTGCAAAGCACCACAGTTCTAAAAGCCACCTTTAAGTATCTTCCCATTAATTCCCCAAATCCTGCAAGAGTGGGAGGCAATATTACCCCCACTTCACAGATTTAAAAAGCACAGACGACTTAAACGTCTTTTTCCAAATCACCCAGTGAGCATCATGGGTAGAGCCAGGACAAGAGTCCTTGGTCAGGGCTCAAAAATTTAAGCTTAGGGCCGCCTGCCATAGGCAAACTTTTAAAAATTCAGACCTGCCATGCATTTTCTGTTCAGACTAAAGAGCTGCTTAAATCTCATCGACTGCCCATGATTTCTCCTCAAAAGCAGAACAATGTAACTTTTAGATACTGACTGACCTAGTCATTCCAGCTTAAATTCTAGAGGATTTCTAGCAGATTTCCAATGCAGGTCAGTGAAAAGACCGACCTGTGACAGATAAACTAAATGCCTCTTTATTTGAATGGGGATCTCTAATAATAATTGAGAAATGTGTCATTTGTTAAGCACTTACTGTGTGCCAAGCACTGTACTAAGCACTGGAGTAGAGACAAGATAATCAGGTCACACAGCGCCTGTCCCACATGGGGCTCACAGTCTAAGTAGGATACAGTACAGTATTAGAATCCCGGTCTGTAGTGTTTCAGGTTTTAACTTTTTTTAAAATAACTCAAGATGCTCAATGTTAACTCCAACCAGGCTAGTTCTCATTTTTTACGTGCCTTATCCAAAAGTCTAAGGTCAGGGAGAAGTGCAGGTGGCTCCATATGCTGCTGGTAGACTTTCTGTAGGTGAATTAACATATACGTGGCCAAGAAAATATTTATGGCCCAACTCCACCCTCCCTGATCAGTATTATGATCTCAATGCCTAATCCTCAATAGCTGTGAACCATCTATAACCTTATTTGTTTACCTAAAGGAGCCTCTGCCATGCAAAGCAGGGTAGCACTGTTAATCCCATAATGACAAGCCTGTACTCATAATGCAACCCAAGAAGAGGAGCTAGGAGACAGCCTTATATTTTATGTACCTGTCTTTACAAAAACCATACCTCACCACTCAAAGAAGGAAATGAGACTACCTGTAAGACAAAATAACCTGAGACAAAACTGGTAAGGAAATCCACCGATTAGGTGCTCAACTCTCAGAACAACAGATTATTGCCTCAATATTCTGGGCACCTTACTAGTGCATGTTTAGACTACTAGGACAGATCACCTGAGTGAATTCAAAAAAGGCCTGCAACAACAGGAATCCCCTCAACTGAAATGAGGCACAAAATCACCATGGGCTTCTTTCTCCCACACAATCATGGGAACTTAATTTTTATGCATGGTTTCATGTTTCCTTAATTCTTGGGCTCTCTTTCAGTGCGAAGCCTAGGTTTTATAGCAATAGTTAAGTTAGAAAGAGCCAGGGACACCATATTCCTTTGACAGTAAAGACAGTTAGGAAAACGTAATCTATCCAGCTAAGGAATAATTAAAACCTCAAATACCCTGAAAGCTAGCTATAATTGAGCAAGAAACTCCCTCAAACACACAGCTATTTCTCTAATACTGAGGCATGGAAATAATTCTAGTGCTACCACTAGTCTGCCGTGTGACCTTGGGCAAGTCACTTCACTTCTCTATGCCTTAGTTACCTCATCTGTAAAATGGGGGTTGAGACTGTGAGCCCAATGAGAGACAGGGACCGTGTCCAACCCGATTTGCTTGTATCCACCCTACCACTTAGTACCATGCCTGGCACATAGTAAGCGCTTAACAGATACCATAATTATTATTACTACAGACTCAAAAAAAAAATTAAGTGCATTCTCTTTAGTGCCCAATGCCTGGAGTAAGACAGTAAAGTGGTAGGAAAGAAGTTCTACATCTAAATCTATAAACAGGATATAAAATGGGTTCTAATGCTTGGAGTAAGACATTAAAGTGGTAGGATATAAGTTCTACATCTAAGTCTAGAAGCAGGATATAAAATGGGTTCTAATCTCAGCTCTGCCACTTCTCTGCTGTGTGACCTTGAGCAAGTCACTTAACTTGTCTGTGCCTCAGTTACCTCATCTGTAAAATGAGGATTAAGATTGGGAGCCCCATGTGGGACATGGACCATGTCCAAGCTGATTAGCTTGTATCTACCCCAGTGTTTAGTTCAGTGCCTGGTACATAATCAATCAAAAGTTATTTATTGAGCACTTACTATGTGCAGGGCACTGTACTAAGATCTTGGGAGAGTACAATACAACTGAACTCCTGGGCATATTCCCTGCCCATAACGAGTTTACAGTCTAGAGTAAGTGCTTAACCAACACCATTTAAAAGTTATAAAAATGCATTATGTTGTACATAACAGGTGGTGGAAAAAGATCAGTTCATTGTCTGTTAAATTTCTGCTTTTATCTAGTGGTGGACAGTGCTTTCAGATAATCATGAAGCTTCAATGCGTACCACTGGGTTCTATTTTTATCTAACAGTAAGAGACGTGGTATTTGATGCCTGGAGAAGCCTCTCTCAAATCAAGAGCCTTTATTTCATTCTCCTCCTGCGAGGTTTAATATTTCAACTGACCTTTTCATCTTAAAACTTTGCCAAATACCACCTCAAAGCCTTTTCTGAAACTATCACATCCTATAATGTATCAGAGGAATGGTTATTTTCTCCTTTAAAAATAATTTTAACTTGGGAACTTTTACCTTCTCATTCAAAAATGTTAAGACCTGGGCTTTGATAAATAGCTTTAAAAAAAAAAAGTGCTTCATCGAGGCTCTAAGATTGCCACTCTGAAGACAGAAGATCACATGGAAGTTCGTATATGTCCACCAAAAAAAGAAGTCATTTACCCCAAGCTGGATATCCACATTGTTCACACATATCCCACACTTCAAGAATCCCAGACTGAGCTTCACAGACCTGGAACAATTGAAAGCAGTTGTTCAAGGGTCTGGGGGAAAAAGGGCAAATGTTAGCACTTGCTCACCATGAACTAAAACCTCATCTTTTAAAAAGGCCAATTCTGCCGTCTCCCCCTCTCTCCCCCCCCCTCCAACCCCACTCTTAGTCACCATCCGAAAGAGCAAGGGAATGCAATCTATGTTGGAGACAGCCACTCCAGATTAGAGGGTAGGGCAGGAAGAAGAACCGTTTCACCTCCTGGTTTAGAAAGGCATACTAAAGACAGCTTATCTGGTTCAGTTAACAGAAGGCTACATTGTCCCTGGTAATCATCTAAAAAGCCAGCTGGGAAGACATGGACTTTGAAAAAAATGCTGTCCTCCAAGGAAGTTACTCTTTTGATCTCACTCAGCATTAACTACAAGCTAAATAGAATGAAGCGGGTAGAGTTGAGAAAGAGTTAATAGCCTAAAATATGCCAATGATGCAGCTGATACCAATTTATTCAGTGTTGCCATGCAAATATAAACTCTGTTTTTAAACAGGTTTTAAATACTACTTTAGGCCCGGTGGAAACAACTTAATACGGTACATATTTCCTCTCTCATACTTCAATTTTGTACTGATTTCTCAAACATTAATATCATAAGGAAGTCATCAGTCCAGCACTTTGTTTGATTCTAATTATAAAATAAACCACAACAAGTCATTTTACAGAGAATGGGCCTACATTTGTCTAACTAAAGTGAATCTTGAGACCCTTCACCCTTCTCAAAAGAGCAGGGAGATTGAATTTCATTTCACAGATCTCATCCCATTCCTTTTTATTCCAAAAGGGTGGAAATTCAGGTTTGACAGTCAAATGGAAATTTGACTATCCCACTAAAATTCCATTCATTAGACTCTCACTATGGAAGCGGTCCCCTCATTGTTCTCACTAGGAAACCTGTCAGGTTCCTTCTGTATTCCCTCCTGCTAAGAAATCTTGTTAGGATGACACAGAAGATCAGTGGGAAGAGAAAAAGGTTAGCTCATTTGGGCAATTCCTCCAAGTTAATCTTCTTGCCCCCCACAACACCAGGTTTGGTCTAAATTCCCAGGCTAACAACTTGCCACCCTAACGACTTCCCACCCTTTCTCCCAAAAGCTTTACGGGCAGCATTCCTTCAAGCTGCCAGATGGCATCACTATTAAACTGGGGCCCCATTTCCACAGCTGCCCCAAATCAGACACTTTTCCATGACAATGAGCCGGTTGCTTGAAATTTCTGATCAATTGCAGAAAGTCTCCTAAAGAGCACAGAAAATATCTATGTTGTCAATTTGTTTCCTTTGGAAATCATCTCTCTCTTCTTGCTGAACCACATAACTGGACTCCTAAACCAGAACAGCTGCTCAGTCTGGTGCCATTATTTTCATTAAAGCTGCTAAAAATTTAAACTGGCAAGCCTATTGTTTCAAAAGACCTCGCTTCTCGGCAGTATCTTGAAAACTTGAAGCAGGTGTTCATTTAAAATAATTCCAAAAAGAGTTAGTGGTATTCCAAAAGGCATTACTACTTCTCTCTGCCCTCATACCTCCCAAAGAGATATTTCTTGAGACATAAACAGCAAAGTGGACAATGAATGAAAGGAAGAAATGGAAAGGCAGAAAATGGCAAGCAAAGGAGAAGACGAGGGAATGACAGGGAAAGGGAAGAGAGGAGAGAGAGGAAAAGATCCAGAAGGTAAACTATGGTGAGCCTGAAAAAGAAGACTGTAAGCTCACTGAGAGCAAGGAACATGTCTGGTAGATCCCATCATACTGCACTCTCCCCGGTGCTTAATACAGTGCTCTGTACACAGTAAGTACTCAAATAACCACTGATGATGATGGAGGTATAAAAGTAATGGGTGCATTTCCACTTTATACCCCTCTCTCCACTCTGAGCAAACAAAAGGTTTTTATTACCAACTTGGTCCCCAGGATCTTTAAAAGCTTTCAGGGAAAGTGTCACTTCTTGGTTCTGTATTTCCCTAGCAGCCAGTACAGTGAACCACACCAAGCGGGAGCTCAATAAATGCTGCTGCTAACCTCAGCAAGACCTAATCTGTGTCTTTAGGAAGAGTGGACATTCCAGGTTAGTAATATTAGCGCATATACCATTGACCTCTCTAAGGACACCAAAGGTGCCTTGACCTCAGAGTTACAAGTCTACTGGGTGGCTGAACCTCTTAAAACACCCTCTATGTCCCCTCAAATAAAAACTCTCAAATAAACACACAAAGTGAATACATTTGCTCAAACGTGCTGTGAAAAATGTGCCTCTCTTACTTACATGAATGATACAGTTATAAAATTGCTTAACTTCAAGAAGATGGGGTGCAGTGATTCAGTGTATTTCTTAACATTAAATCCATGACCGGAATTGCATCGTTCTGCCTATACACAGGATAATTTCCCAATTCGTGTTGGTTGGGCTTTGGTCATCAGACATAGGTTGGCAACATAAAGCTGCTGGGATTACCTGTAAACACACCTAGGAGTGTCTCAAGGTTACAGAGCTTTGGAATGTAGGAGGGGAGGGGGAAAAAAAAGATCAAAAAACTCAAGGGTCAACTTGTAATACCACACAGATAAGGAGCCAATTTCTGAGTCAGCTATTCTGGATAAGGTCTAGTGGCTTGGATGCCTTGAATCTTTATGAAATGTTTTGATTTGAGGAAAATAAAAGGAACTCTTAAATAGTTAATTCCTTCATTGGGGAAGAGCCCACCACTCTGAAGAAATGTGCAGGGCTTTGAGTTGGGAGGGAAGGTGGCAGAGGGGACAACACGGTGTAGTGGAAAGAACATGGGTCTGGAAGTCAGAGTACCTGGATTCTAGTGACAACTGCTACTATCTTGCTGTATGACCTTGGGGCAAGTCACTTAACCTCTCTGGGCCTGTTTCCTCATTTGTAAAATGAGGATAGTGTTACCTGCCTCTCCTTGCCTCACAGGGATATTGTGGAGAGAAAAATGAGATAACTAATGTGAGAGTCCTTTGGAAAATGAAAGCACTATGCATATTAAGCATTATTATTCTTAATACTAGAAGTTTTTTTGATCTTGTTTTCCTCTCCCATTCATTCCTGCCCCATTCTTTTTCCTTCTCTACAGTTCTCTTTGTTTTATTTACATTATGTTTCCCTTCACATTTCTCACTTCTTGCTTCTCTTCCACCCACTCATTTTCAGGCACCCCATATTTTCAGTTTGACTCACACTCTTATAGTCTTTTTTCTTTTTTTTTTTTTTTTTTACTTTTCTGGCATTCTTCCTTGCTGTTTTGCCCATCCTACTACTTTTCATTCTAGTTTGTCTTCCATTTCGTTTTTTGTTTTTTTGAGGTGAGTAATGTATTTTGTTTCTCAGATTTTTCTTCCTTTCCAGATGTGTGTGTTTGGGGAAGAGATGTTTGTTGTATTTGTAAAGATGTATTGGAATTAGAGAAGCCTAGTGGATAGAGCATGGGCCTGGGAGTCAGAAGGACCTGGATTCTAAACCCAGCCCTGCCACTTGTCTGGGTGTGACCTCAGGCAAGTTACTTCACTTCTCTGGCCCTCGATTACCTCACCTGTAAAATGGGGATTGAGACTGTGAGCTCCATGTGCGACATGGACTGTGTCTAACCCAATTAGCTTGTATCTACCCCAGCGCTTAATACAGTGCCTGGCACATAGCAAGTGCTTAATAAATACCATTAAAAAAAAAATGGGGAAACAAGTGTATGTATAGACCTGCATCTGTGAGTGTGCAAAAGCTAGAATGCCTTGTGGATCTAATCCACAAATGGTTTGCTGGTTCTGTAGCTTTATAGGTATGGGAGCCGCTCCAACTTCCTCTAGCCCCAAGAAGGACACAAAGCTTCTCCACTGAACACCTTTCAGGTTCACAGACCTCAAGTAGTGATGATCTCTTTAGAAATCTCTGCCTAAGAGCTACCTCTGCCAATAGACAGTCACGTAGAACCTACCTCCACCACGAGCCACCCCATCCTACAGAAACAGGGAGAACTGGAGTCACATAGGGAAAGAAAGGGCAGTCCCAGCCCTGGCCTCTGCAGCATTCTGCAAAAGATGGCTGCTTCCAGAGGTAAAGGAAAGTAGGGCTAGAGGATCTAAGCTCCTGCTAGTGGTGGTGGCGGCATTAAGTTGTGCAAGAAAGAGCTGGAGCAAGGAGAGGGTTGCGGGGAGGGTGGGGGAGTGTAAGAACAGACTAAGCCTGTCAGTCACAATTGGGAGGCTTCCAGCCAATTTAAGTGTCTGGAAGAAATCCGGATGTGTGATATTTCTAAAACAAAAGAAAAACACAAAACTTGACACTGGTCCCCCTCCCGTTGGGAAACCAATCCAATTTCATGTAGTTCAAGGAACTCTCCCAACCCAATCTGTCACAGGGCATCCATGTGGTATTAAATGGCTTATGAGAACTTTCATAAACCATTTCACCACTATCTCATCTGCCACTCAAATGCCTTCAATCAGAACATGGAACATCTTTGCCTGCTCCTTCAATTCCAGCACTGGACCCAGGTTATCAGCCACCTCACAACACGTACGTTCCACAGACGCGGCCTGTACTATTTATTTGGTGACTTCCTCCGGCGCCCATGGGCCCTGCCCACGATGTTACATTCCATCACTTCCGGAAGTTAATCCTCCACAGTTCACATCCTTCCTGTTTTCCCTTGCCACCCCTTCCCACGCCCCAAACACAACCCTCACATCTCCCCTTTGCGCTTCAATTTTTTTTAGTAAGTTTTGAACTCTACTGCCTGACTTGCTTTTAGGCCTAGGCTGATGTCTTTTACCCCTCAGGAATATGAGCCCTTTTTACACAGGCTTGTGCCATTCTTAGAGTTGTTCACACTCCTTGTGAAGTCCTGAGTCTGTGTGGTGCCCCTGACTCCAGCATGCTTAGCGGGAGGGGGGAGAATGCTGAAGTGAATGATCCTTTGGGCCATATTCCTTTCCCTTCTTTCAGGTTGCACACTTCCTGGTTCATACACTTCCCTCCCCCCCCTCGGCACCTCTTTGAGAACAGTGATGAAGGTGACCTTCATATGTACTTGGGGGGGGGGGGGCAGGGGACACTGGAGAGGGTAAGTGATGATGAGCTGTAGCTCTGTCTCCTTGTGTGAACCTGCTCTTACCTCACCCTCTTCACCTCAACTGCACTTCCCCCTCCTTGACTGCACAGACGTTTCATGCCTTTTTATGTCCTAAAGACCACAGCACTTGTTGCAAAAAGCAACAACTGCACAACCTCGGGACGGCTATTTTCTCTTTGGTGTGCGGGTGTATAATTTTGGCCTTATTTCCTGAAAACAACTAGAAGCTGTGCAATGAAACAAAATTTAACACCACCACCACCACTCAATTATTTGGGGAACCGATTATCCTGCTTATGAGCTCTCCAGACACTTAAAACTTTTTCTCCTCAACTCTCTTTGTCCATCTTTAGCTCCTTTCATAGCTTCTAATAATAATGCATAATTATGGTATTTATTAATAATAATGTTGGTATTTGTTAAGCGCTTACTATGTGCCGAGCACTGTTCTAAGCGCTGGGGTAGATACAGGGTAATCAGGTTGTCCCACGTGAGGCTCACAGTTAATCCCCATTTTACAGATGAGGTAAATGAGGCACAGAGAAGTTGTGACTTGCCCACAGTCACACAGCTGACAGGTGGCAGAGCCAGGATTCGAACTCATGACCTCTGACTCCCAAGCCCGTGCTCTTTCCACTGAGCCACACTGCTTCTCTAATTAAGCACTTACTACGTGCCAATCACTGTGCTAACTGCTGGGTTATCTATCATGGGGTTTATCAACACATCTGCTAGCTAAGACCGTAAGCCCCAAGTGGGACAGGGCCCGTGTCTGATCTACTTAACTTGTATCTACCCCAGTGCTTAGTACCATTATCATCATCCACTAGAGAGCAGGATAAGAACATAAAATATCTATCTCAAATCGGGTAACTTTGCCACTTGTTAAGAACTCTAGACAAAGGTTTGGTGTACATAGATGGAGAAAAGCAAAATGGGGTCTCTGGATACTCTACTTCCAACTCAGCGCCACCGATAAGCAGTGAAACAGAGAGGGAATGGAAGTTCCTTGGTGGGAGAGAGAACGAAAAGGGTGATCCAAGGGTGCCGTCTGGATTCCACATGGCTGTTGGTTTAAAGAAATCCTAGTCCTAACAGTACAGTTCTCGGGGAGGTAGCAGCCAATAAATACAATCAAACATGCTTAATTCAATGCCACCAAGTCATTTAATTCACAGCGGGCTTGTTTTAACTTCCGGTTCTTCCCTCCATACATGAGTCAGGCCTTAGGTGACAAAGTGATTAACGAATATGTTGATTTCCTTTGCCACGAAAAATTTTAAATCCTGTTTTTTGATTTGCACAAGTTCAAAGTTCTTATCTTCTTCCTTTTCAAATGCTGTGCCAATAAAATCAAGGTTAAGATTTAGCATTCTTTTCTGAGCTGACACACCTTCATTCACAATCTAAGATTTCTGATTAGACTGAGTGGAAATAATCATAGCCAAATGCAATAAAGGGTAACCTGAACTGATCTGTGATTATTTTTACTTTTCCCTAACCTGTGGTCTTTGCATAGATGACCACCTTTCAGAAAGGTCTGTTTGTCTCCTCCATTAGAACGTGGCAGGCAAAGAGTACGTTATTTGCTCGTTCTGCACTTCTTGAGCACTTAGTACAATTCATTGCACCCAGTGGGTGCTCAATAAATGCTGTTACTACCTTATATTACGATCCACCCAGTTAAATAGCTTGATCATAACAGAAAGACAATGTAAAAGTAGGTATTTTCCCCTATCCCACAAGGTGGGATTTTTGCAAATTATTACTAGTTTCACAGAGGAACAACCTTTAAACTAACAATCTCAGGTATTTAAAGCCTATGTATTACCATCAAGATCAAACCCAAGGAAGCATATTAGGTACAATAAAGTGCTCAATCTGTTTTTGCTAGCTTCTATAGCAGATCATCATCAGTATTTACTGAGTGCCTAGTGCATGCAGAGGACTGTATTAGGCTCTTAGGAACAGATCATAAAAGTAGAAGACAGTCCCTCCCCACAAGGAGCCAAAACACCTCCCCAAAGCACCCAAAGCAGCTCCCCAAAGCACCCAAAATATTTATTGGTCATTCACAATAAAGTCCATTCAATTCCATGGGTTTTCCTTTTCAAAGTTTATATATTTATTTCTTGGGGAAAAAAATTGCAAATAATGGGATGTTTTTCCGATTCGCACTATGGTAATGTTTATAAGAGCAAATGATAAAGAAAAACATAAAATTTATCTTCATCTTCTAGGTTAAAGCCAATGTCTCCAAGAGTAAAATTTCACTAATGTATTGCTCTGTAGAGTCTTAACTATCTTCTGTAGACACGGGGATAAATAGGTGATCTTGTGGCACCAGGAATCACATCTTGCCTTTTCACTATAAAATTTAAGTATTTGGCAAGCATTCCTGCGTCAGTGGTGAAGACGTCTCAAAAGAATCAAACGGTGCCTCGAGTTAGTGACGGTCTGTCTCGTTTTATGCCGTCGAGTCGTCTCCGATCCATAGCGATGCCATGGACCCATCTCTCCCAGAATGCCCCACCTCCATCTGCAATCGTTCTGGTTGTGTATCCCTAGAGTTTTCTTGGTAAAGATATGGAAGTGGTTTGCCACTGCCCCCTTCTGCGCAGTAAACTCGAGTTTCTGCACAGTAAACTCGAGTCTCTGCCCTGGACTCTCTCCTGTGCCGCTGCTGCCCGGCACGGGTGAGTTTGGACTTGTAGCAGATGGCTTTCCACTCGCTAACCGCTGTCCAGGCTAGGAATGGATATGCCTCTGCTTGACTTTTTCTCTCCTGTAGTCGAGATTGGTAGAGTGCTAGTGACGGCTTACCTCAACTGATTCAAGACTAAGGTAGCTTGCTTGCTCCACTCTCCTGCATTAATTTTGTCGAGCTTCACACTCGAAGATCGGGAAGGTGAACTAAAATATGGGATGTGTTTAAATCACAATAGCACATAAAGGCATGTATTCCAGGGTACTCACAGAATTGTAGAACCACTGCAGAACCACTATCTATTATTTTTGAAATCTCATGAAGGTTGGAAGTCCCTGAAGATGAGAAAAGGGTAAACGCTGTGCCCTGAAATTTACAGACCAGTTATTTTAACATCAATACCTGGGAATACACTAGAATAAATTATAAAATAATCAATTTACAACCATCTAGAAGTGCACTCAGCTCAGAATTCAGTTCGCTGGCAGCACAGTGGCTGCTTAAAGGAACAGTATAAACCTAGTTGCTCTCAGACATCCATCTTCATCCCTGCTCTTTCCCAATCTCTCATCCATTAAATTATCCAAACCACATTTGAATCTACTGATATTTTCTTCCGGCAGAGCTTCCTATGCTAACAAATTCCATATGTTTTCCACCACCTGAGTGAAAACAAGTTTAAAAAAAAACAAACCCAAAACCCGCCACCTTCAAGGTTCAGTGGGTCCCTTCTTGTCTGTCTTGTGGGATTTGGTGAAAAAGCAGTTCCCATTTCACCTTTTCACCTTCATAATTCTGTAGACTGCAACCCCATACCCTCTCAGTTTTCCAGACTAAATCCTGATTTTTTTCAGTCTTTCCTCACATGGCAGCCTCTCCATCTGACTAAATCATCTTAGTTACCTTTCTCTGTAATGATGATGATGATATTATTATGTATTTAATAATAACAATAGTAATAATAACGGTGGCATTTGTTAAGCGCTTACTATGTGCAAAAAACTATTCTAAGCACTGGGGGGATACAAGGTGATCAGGTTGTCTCATGTGGGGCTCACAGTCTTAATCCCCATTTTACAGATGAGGTAACTGAGGCACAGAGAAGTGAAGTGACTTGCCCAAAGTCACACAGCTGACAAGAGGCGGAGCCGGGATTAGAACCCATGACCTCTGACTCCCAAGCTCGTGCTCTTCCCACTGAGCCCCGCTGCTCCTCTAATTTAATTCTCTAATTTAAACACTTATTGTCTGCCAAGGTTTGAGGTTGATACAGGACAATCGGACTGAAAGTTCTGAAGCTCACCTCCTCCAGGTGGTCTTCCCGGACTAAACCCCCACTTTTCCTCTGCTCCCCCTCCTCATCAGCCCCACTCCCTCCCTCTGCTCTACGCCCCTAGCCCCACAGCACTTGTGTGTATATATGCACATATTTATAATTCTATTAATATGTATATAACTATAATTCTATTTATTTATAATGATGCTATTGATGCCTGTTTACTTGTTTCGATGTCTGTCTCCTCCCTTCTAGACTGTGAGTCCGTGGTGGGCAGGGATTGTCCCTGTTGCTGAATTGTACTTTCCAAGTGCTTAGTACAGCACCCAGCACACAGTAAGCATTTAATAAATACGATTGAATGAATGAGATCAGATGCAGTCCACGTCCCAAACAGGGCTCACAGTCTATGGGGTAGGAAGAACAGATATTCCAAGCACTTAGTACAGTGCTCTGCACATAGTAAGCGCTCAATAAATACTACTGAATGAATGAATATTTAATCTCCACTTTACAGAGGAGGAAACAGGCACAGAGAAGTTAAATGACTTGCCCAAGGTCATATAGTAGACTGCTGACACCCAATCCTGAGCTCTTTCCACTAAGCCACATTGCTTCTATACTTCATCCAGTGTTGTAATGTCCTTATTAAAAGGTAACGGTGAGAACTGCACGCAGCATTCAAAAGATAGGGGTACCATGGTTTTACATAATAGCCAGAATTTACTGTTTTGAAGCCCCTTCCTGATGGCCCTTTTGGGTGCCACAATACAATGAACCAATGATTTAAGAAGACAATTGATAATGGCTCTAAAACCTACTTCTCAGTCATTACTGATTGCTCAGAGTTCATTATTCTTGTAGATGATCTTTCCCTCGATACAATACCTTGCATTTGTTTACACAAAAGAGCATCTGCCACTTTTCTGCCCACTTGTCCAGCTTTATGATATCTTTCTGCTGTTTATCCCCATCTGTACGGCATTTCACCACCTGGAAGGGCTTAGTGTCATCTGCCAAACTGGAGATTTCACCAAGCTCTGAAAATGTTGAGTACACCAATCTTCATACTAAACCCTGGGGGAATCTCACTGATTCCATTTCCATCATGTTTCTGTTCTTTGTTTCCTATCTTTTAGCCAGTTTTCAGCCCGCAATAGAACATTCCCAACAACCCCACAATTCCTGTTCTTTTTTCTCTTAGTTTTTTTTTTTTTTAAAAAAAAAAAAAGACTCTGGCTTGGAATCTTGACATTGGTCCTTGAGAAAGCCAGGTATATTAAGGTCCCTGGTTCTCCTCTATCCACACGCTTATTGATACCTTTGAAGAACTTGGGTGTAGTTTTTCCCAAGAAACTACATCGTCTTTGTTTTTCTAACTGTTCATTGATCCTAAACCTATTATAGATTTCTGATGAGTCGCTCAGTATATTGATGTGAGGATAACTGAAGTCCCAGAGGCTTATTACCTGACTTGGTTTTAGAGCTTCCCCAAATTTTATCTAACTCCCGTTCACTTTCCTCATGAGGTGATCTACTGTGCAGTCTTACAATAATATATGGTGGTTGTTTATGGCACTTCTACTTAAAGGGATTCCTTGGAACTTCCCGTGCCTGGTAAAAACTTTACGCTATTATTGTTTACATTTTCATTCCATCCCCGCCTTCCTATAGAATTTACAGCCTGAAAGCACTATTTCCGAATGGTTTTCTCCTCTTTCCACCAAGTCTCAGAGATGCCCATCATATCAACGTCCCTGCAAAGCACTGCAATTCATCCCCCTAGACTTTAAGCTCGTTATGGGCAGGGAACGGGACCGCTAATTCTGTTGTATTATACTCTCCCAAGTGCTTCATACAGTGCTCTGCACATAGTAAGCACCCAAGGAACACCATTGATTGACTGATCTAGTTTATGTGTTAGCCTTTTAGAGTGGTTTTTTGCCCATTTTGACACCTGCCACTTTTATTTGGTGCCTCAGTCCATTCTGTCCTCCTCATTTACCTCAAATACTCCTTTGCATTTTTTTCCAGACCCCTTCCAAGCACTCCCTTATCCCTGAGCCACCTTTCTCCTGGGGGGATGTCTCAATCTAAGTCTCAAGCACTGCCATGCAGCTTTCCCTCTCCTTTTAACTCAGCATGCTTACATTTTAGTGCCAGCATCCCTGATGCCATTTTAGTTCAGGTTTTTCATGTTCCCAAATTCCCCAATTCTTACCGTAGCTAAAAACTCTTCCTCTTTGTACCACTCTCAGCCACAGATTGAGAATGTGGTACTCTGTATGCCTCAGTGGTGCCATCCAAGAGGGAGAGAAAGTTAGGCTGTGTTAGATGGTACATCTTTAACCATTAGTTTGGATGTCAAGGAACCGATTCAACAGAATAGGAGGCAGAATGCTGGGTGGAACGGTCCCATCTGTTCCAGTAATAATGTTTCTTACATTATGTTCTCATCACTTCCCAGTCTCTTTGCCTCAAACCAATCCCTCTCTTGACTTTATCCTGATCCCAGTTGTACGTATCATAATTTAGAAAGAACCATCTCCTCCTCAAAAACCTCCAGTGGCTCCCCATTTCTTCTTGCATAAAACGAAAACCCATAAACCATTGGCTTCAAAAGACTTCCACCATGTTTCTCCCCTAATTATTCACTCTCTTCTCTCGCTTCACCCCAGGTGGCACTCTCTTCTCCTCCCAACCTAACCTTCTACTGTACTTTGCATGAGATTCTCCTGTGTCCAACCCATTGCTTCTGCCTTTCCTCCTGCAGGGAACTCCCTCCCCACTCAAATTCACCAAATCATGTCTCTCTCTTCAACATCTGCCTAAAAAGCCATCTCATATAAGAGATTCCATGAGTAATCCCCTATGTTCGGGTCATATTTATATCTAATATTTACACCTGCTTTTTCAAAATGTTACTTTTGCTTTACTATTTGTATCCAGACTTGGTTCTCAAATGCCTAGTGCAGAGTTCTGCATCCAGTACATACGCAGAATGAGCTGCTGAAGGAGGACGATGCTGTTGGAGAAAGAATCTAGGTAACAGAGCAAGAAATCGTGTTCCAATTTTAAGACTCACTATCCATATTCCCCCACCATTTCACTGACACCCATGTCTATAAAAAGAAAAATATGTTTTAAGTAAGAGTCATGCAAAAAGCACTGAACTGCCAAAGCAAGAGCAGGTAGAAAATTTTCATTTAATTGCCCCTGAAAGCTTCTGCATCTTGCTTTTCCTGAGGCCAGAAAATATTTACTTTTTTATTTATTTATCAT
Organism: Ornithorhynchus anatinus; assembly: GCF_004115215.2. NCBI lineage: Eukaryota > Metazoa > Chordata > Mammalia > Monotremata > Ornithorhynchidae > Ornithorhynchus > Ornithorhynchus anatinus. Next base: position 12,538,818 of record NC_041753.1, on the reverse strand, counting down.
CGGAAAGAAAGTCCCTACCGGAAGATATTTTGTCCCCAACCACAAGCACACTTGCTTTTAAAAACATAATTTCATAACCTCCTTCTTCCCACAGTAAAGTTTACCGTGACAAACAACTGATGTCCAACACGGGACGGTAACTTCAATGAGGGATATGGCCACGCTAGATTAGAACTGATAATGCCAGAGTCACACTAGCGTAGTTAGAGTCAGGGGGAAAAAAAAGCATCAGGAGAATTGGGGAAGAGTTCTTTTCAAAAATAGAGCAATACCACCAATCTGAGACCAGACTGGCTAAGTCGGTTTATTTTAGGAAGTCCAGATAATTACGCAGAGCAAGGCATTCCACGTAGACACTTTTCAAGATTTAAGATTCATTACGGTCTTCAGCCTCTTCTAGTGCAAAACATTTTAAAAGCCAGTTAACTGATACTCGTTTTCCCGTGTCTGCCTCTAAGCTTCCGATACCTTACTTTGCACATGCCAAACACCTACTGGGAACAATGGGTGTGCCTGAGTTGCAGAGATGATGCAACTGAAGCATTAAGTGAATGAACCGACTGGCACGAATGAGTACATTAGAGTAAATTATATAACACTCTGTCATCACTTCCTGTTATCATCATTTCCCACATATCAAGGGAATGGGGTAGTTCTGTCTTTAGAATTTGCTTTTGAGGTTAATTCCAGTTCCATGGCTAACTCTAATGGTCTAAAAGGAACAAAACAAATCCTCATGATAGTTACAGGGTGCTAAAGTCTTCATGCCTGAAATATATTTCCTACACTAGAAGCTGCCAGATGTGCTGCAGTCATTCTGAAATTTCTTCTAGTATATTTCCTCTTCTCCTGTTAGTCAAGGGCTCATTTTCCCTAAACCAGCTGCCTAGAAGAGAGAGAAGGAGGCTAGTGCTCTAGCCTGTTTTTTACCTTGCGGTTTCCCAGACTTCCAACACCCCCAGCAACCTGCAACTTGGTTTTAAATGACCTGAATTAAAAATAAAACCAAGCGGAGGTATTTTACCACACTGCCAAAATCAAAAGCTTTCTCTTTAGGCTTGGTAATCTGAAGTTTTCCCTTTGACCCGGGAGAGGCACAGTCTCAAAACCTCAAACATTTTTCAGTGACCATCACCCGTAAGATTCAGTGCTGCTGTGAAAGGCTACTGGCATTTGATTATTTCAGAAGAGACACAGATTTTTAATGAGACACTTGCTCTCAAAATCTAGATTCTCTCTCTTGGTAACTGAAACAGCCTGGAATTATTTATAGAAGTCTTCAACATTCAGATTCTAACCTCTTTTTAATAACTTGGGAAGACAAATGGTTTGTTTTATTATTCTTCTAGCTGGAACAATCTGATTATATGAAACACAAACAAATATCAGACAGACATATATTCAACAGGAGAAATCATTAAGATGTAATTCTCAAAGAGGATAAGCAATTAGTAACCTTGGATCGAATGCCTCTCCATATGCGAGCATGGCTTAGTGGAAAGAGCAGGGGCTTGGGAGTCGGAGGACACGGGTTCTAATCCCGGCTCCGCCACTTGTCGGCTGCGTGATCTTGGGCAAGCCGCTTAGTTTCTCTGTGCCTCAGTTACCTCATCTGTAAAATGGGGATGAAAACTGTGAGCCCCACGGGGGACACCTGATTCCCTTGTATCTACCCCAGCACTTAGAACAGTGCTCAGCACATAGTAAGTGCTTAACAAATACCATAATAAATAATAATAGATGCGAGATTTTCCAAATATTACCTTTCGGTTCTTCTCAGATGCAATATTCCTAAGAAAAAGGTGACTACCTTCAAAATGGAAAGGCCAAAATTCAAAGTGAAATAGTTTCACCAGGCAGGTTTCTGAACTAAGGACATCTGGTTTTATATTTAAGGCTCAAAAGAAAAATGAGTTACACTGGGGGGGGGGGGGGGAATAGGGAGCCACCCAAATCCAATCTACATCGCACCCAAAGGACCTGAAAGCAGCAGATTCTCCTCTAAGTTGCCACAGCAGAGTTTGCTGTTCTTGACACCACAGGAGATGTTAAAAGCAGCCAAGTCATATGGGTAAAGTTGGACCATCCCCGAGGGAACTCTGACCTCTTTGAAAAGATAGTCCACTTCTTCTTGCGGGTAATAATAAGGAAAAATCCCCGAGCAAAGGACCCGGTTTCTCCATTCCCCCTCGTCCACCACTGATGAGGCAATGCAATCCAACTTAAGTTTAAACAAAATTACATTCTACAGCAGATCTCAAGCCCAAAAGTGACCATTTGTGCCTGCTCCTGCCAAAATTTCTTTCGCCTTGTTAATTTCTGTTCTGTCCGCTCAGATGAATGGCAGGCAAACAAGACCAGAGAACACTTGCAATGCCCGGGAAGCTGGCAGCTGCCACGTGAACACTCCGCTCAAGGACGAGAAGGGATCTCAAGCAGGAAACGTCGGTTCTTCCTCCATAATATTTCCATGATCCGCCCCTTCCTCTCCAATTAAACATTCATAACGCTCATCTGAGCGCTTGTCAGCAATCGATGGCATTTGAGCACTTACTTTGTGTAGAGCACAATACAGTGGAGTTGGTAGACATGTTCCCCACCCACAAGGAGTCATCACCTGACATGACCACCACCTCTAACGTCTCCCTTCTCCAATAAACACTTCACTCTGCTCTCTGGCTCATTTGTCTAAGACCACATTCTGCACACATCGCCCCGCTCCTTAAAAACCTTGAACAGACATTCCCCACCATTAACTTTAAAGACACTCCATCAGCTCTCTCCCTCTACACCTCTGCTCATACTCTTGATTTCTCTACAGCTAATCAATTCACTGTACTTCACTCTTGTCTTTCCCACCACTGACCCCTTATTCGCACCCTTTTCCCTGTCAGGAATTTCCTAGCCCTTAGTCGGATGGCAGCTCTCCTCATCTGCAAAGCCCTTCTGAAATCACATCGCCTCCAGTTGGTTTTCTCCAATTAATATTCTCAATTCCCCCACCTCATATGCCCCCATGTGCCATTTGAGCACAGCTGCACCACCTAACCAAAGGACTCATAACCTCCCAAGGCACTTATTGTTCAGTAGTATTTATTGAGCACTTTACTGTGTACTCGCTCGGGCGAGTACGTTACAATAAACACATTCCCTGCCCACAGTGAGTTTATGGTCTAGAGGACGTACATCTCTCGTATACCCAATTACTTCCTCCTATCTGTAATTAACTTCAGCGTCTGCTCACCCTGTGCCCCACGCTAGACTGTAAAACTCTCGAAGGTGGGGATCATGTCTATGAGTTCCTCTGTACCCTTCCAGGCACTTAGCAGAAATAACAATAAAAATGGTGATAATGGTTAAGGGCTTCTACGTTCCTGGCACTGTGCTAAACTCTGGGGTAGATATGAGGTGATCAGCTTGGTCCCTGTCTTCCAATCTATGTGGGCGGGAGAACAGGTATTTAATCCTAATTTTCCAGGTGAGGCAACTGATGCACAGAAAAGTCAAGTGACTTGCCCTAGGTCAGACAGCAGGCAAGTGGCATAGCCCAGTTTTCAACCCAGGTCTCCCGACTCCCAGTCCCGTGCCTTTTCCGCCAAGCCAGTGCTCTGAGCGGAGTATGCCCTGAAATACTACTAAATGCACCAAGGGAGCTAATCCGCTCGTTCGGCCTCACCTACTGCCTCTTTGCGGATGACTCCAAAATCCTCCTCTCTAGCCCTAACCTCCTCTAATTTCCAATTCCAACCATCTTCTCTTGCCTTGGAGACCCAAGACCGGCACCTCCACCTCAACCTAGCTAAAGCATAACTCTAGAGTGTGAGCACGTTGGGGGCAGGGAATGTCACTGCATACTGTCGTATTGTGCTTTCCCAAGTGCTTAGGACAGTGCTCTGCACTCAGGAAGTGCTCAACAGATACGACTGAATGATGACTGAATGAACTCATCTTCCCTCCTGAATCTGCTCTTCCTAACTTTCCTAGCTCAGTCAATACCATCATCCTACCTCGGTGTCACCCTCGACACCTCGCTATCTTTCAACTCTCACATTCGATCTACTACCAAATGCTGCCCCGTCCTATACGACACCCCCTGGATTCTCCCCTTCCTCTCCTCCCTAACAGCTACCACCCTGATCCAAGTTCTCATCATTTTCATGGTTAAGATACAGTACCAGCCTCCTCGTCGCAAATCAATACTACGCATCTGCTGCGGGGCTCATCATCTTCAAGCATTGTCTTGCACTTACCTATACCCAACCTTAGTACATCTGTGTCTGTGTGTTCGCCTATGCTTGTTCAAGTGTACATTCAATTATTTTGATTACTCTAGCTGTAAATATATTTATGCCTGCCTTTCCTGTCACAAGTGCTTAGTGTCGCTTAATGCACTGTACCCAGTGAACAATCAGTAAATAGCGCAGCTACTGTTACTGCAGTCAAATGAGAGGAGGTCAAACAAAATTTCTTCATCTTTTGGGGAAGAAATAGCTCCCATTGCCTAAAGATATAGAAAGTCTCCCTAGAGAATGAGACCAGTCGTGAGTCACCCCAGAAAGAAGACCCCTTGAACCATGCTGAGACAAGCCAAAGCCAAGAGAATTAACTCAAATTTGGGTACCTTTTCTCCTTTTTCTACCCTAATGGAAAAACTTCAATGAAATGGCAAGTCGTTGAGGGCAGCAGCAACAGCTACAAACAAAAGAAGCCAATTAGGCGCTGAAGGGGGTTTTCGGAAACCTACAGGTATAAAGAGTGAATACTGCAGTTATAAAGTCTCAATTTAATCCCATCTTTACCGCAGATTTGCTCTCTACACAGTTGGGCCTAGGGCAAACCCCTTACCCTCCCAATGTCTCATTTTTCTTAACTGCATAAGGAGATAATAATACTCGCTATCTACTTCACTGGGTGTTGAGAGAAGGAAAATTTAACATTAAATAAGTGCTTGAAGATCTCCCGATGAAAGGCGTTACTTAAAAAAATCAACATTATTACAGCTGGTCAGCCCAAAACACTGAGTCATGGTGAAATTCTGTCACAATATTTCATCTAAAATGGTGCTTCGCTTCTCTCCTCTCTGTCAAAGCTTAACACTTAGCGCTTAGTACAGTGCTCTGCACACAGCAAATGCTCAACAAATACGACTGAATGAACACTTAAACCTATGCTCTCCCTCCACCCACCTTTAGGCCTCTACAGCGGGCTTTCTTTTTCCAACAATGGATCTTGGGTCGAAAGGTCCGAAAGGGGCTTTTAAACAGTATGAGAAAGCAGAAAGAAAAGGAAGCGGTACTGGTTGCCATTCATTTAATACTTCATTAAGTCATGAATATCACGGTTAGCTTTTAAAACGTATCAGGAGAAAGTGCTGTGCAGGGCCAGATCCCAATTTTTTTTAAATGTATATTTTACTCAGAACTCTCTGGTAACTCTCTTTTATCATTTTAAATGAAATTCCTAGATACAGTAGATATATGTGAAATGATCGTAACTTGTTCTAAGAATGATTTTGACAGTGACTGAGAATTCACTTAGGAAAAGCATTATATATTTTGAAGGGAGAGTGTCCCGGAAAGATGAGGCTCCTGGAGAGATAAGTGGATTTTCGAAAGTTATTCTTTCTACAATTTTTGTGAGCCACCTTCCATTTCATATTAACTGCCGTTTGGAAAATGCTGAGAATGAGTCACACACACCCCCGCCCCCTTAACGCTCACTAATCCTATCTCAATCCTTTGGACCCACCTCTTAGATCCTTCCTCTGCAAAGTAATGGGAAATCCAGAAAGAACTTTTGTTTCACTAACTGGGAGGAATTCAGTGATTTAAAGGAAAAGCTAATTCTTCTGTGCTCTATAGTTGAGAAAGCTAAAACGCAGGAAGTTAACTCCTATGAAAGTGAAACATTAATAGAAATATTACTGGAAAATACCAAACAGGAAGAGAAGGAAAATTCCATTGTTGAGCCTCAGTCTGTAGTTAAGATTCTTGAGACTGAGTCACAAAGACTTTAAAACCAAAACACAGAATAAAACGGAAGTCAATCAGACTATCACCCTTTCTTTTCCGTAAGGAGACCGAACCCGCCCAACTTCTGCCGCGACAGAGTTGGTTTCAAGGACCTAGGAAGGGCCATTCCTGGAGCAGACCAACGGACCCATCCGGTCCAACATTCTAACTCGAATAAAGGTAACTCTAATAAAAGATGCTTGGAGGAACTGAGTGACGGATACCCTCCTAGAGATCGATTCCAACGTTTAGGGATGGTACCATTTAGCCCCCTAACTCCTCCCTCTCCCTTTGTCACTTCGCCTCGACTAATCCACTACGGTCTGCTCACCCGTGCATGAATGCAAACCCTGCTGGAGTCTACTGCTATTTCTGACCGGCACAACTTCCTGAGCCGACGAGGCCCACATACTTATCACCCGCTGTGTGAAGAAGTGTTTCCTTTTGTTGTTGTTGTTGTTCTAAACCCGCTACCTTTCAACTTCATTGTACGTCCCCTCCGTCGTCGGGGGATTCGGTGAACAATTCCAGGTTTTGTGAGCTTCGATCACGTCCCCTTCTCGGCCTTCGTCTTCCCCGACTGTAGAGTCCCAAACTCTTCCGTCTCTCCTCAGTCGGTAAAGGTGATGTGAACGACATCGGAGATGAAGGGATGTGATCCGGGATGTATCCAGGTAAGAAATGAAGCACAGAAAGAGCGTTCCCCGCAATTTGGAGATCAAACGAGGGAAACCACAGGAATTGCCCATTTGCAACCCAACTCCATCTCAGCCAGAGAGAAACCCCAATATAAACATGACCAAACAGAGAAAAGTTTAAAAGAACAAAGTCAGACGAGGCACATATTAAAATCGATCCTTCTTTACGAGACAGCGACTTGCAAAGCAGTTCCACGACTACTAAGTCGTAAATTCTGATTTGTTTTTAAAGGGAAGTATTACAAAGTTACTCTCCTCATTTGTTACTGTACTTTATAGAGGGTTCATAACTCAAGCCATAAAAGTTTGCTCCGAGTTGAACTTGTCAGTCAGGGTCTATGACCACATAGAAGTTCAGCTTTACCGAATGACTGGTAGAAGTCACACCTGTTTTGGATTTGTTTTTAAAACCACTTTTATGGGTCAGAAAGGCTTTCTTTTTTTGGTCAAGTTTCAGTTTTAAATCACTTTGTAATCAATCATATTTGGAACCGTCAAAATAGGAAAATTAGTCATTTGATATGCTTTAAGAAAGCCTATGCTCCTTTCTGACTGTGATATTAAGGCCTGCCTTGTTTTTTCTTTAACACAGATAACAGCCTTACACCAGGGGCTGTAAAAGTGTAACTCCTCAGCATT